>NC_141150.1:4592777-4903750 GCF_053477565.2 Lygodium microphyllum | reverse complement strand
AGTGAGGAAGTATCTTAGACTTTGGTGATATGTTTTAATAACAAAATCTACACCAAGTAAATAGTGTTTCCATACTTGAAGAGCATGTACCACTTCCATAAGCTCTTTCTCATATACTGGAGTATGTAGCTCATGATCCTTGAGGCGTCGGCTCTCAAATGCTATTACATGATGCTCTTGGTTAAGCATAGCTCCAATGAAATCCCTAGAAGCATTGCAGTGGACTTCAAAAGGTTTTTAAATATCCAAAACTATGAGAACTGGTTCTTGAGTCACAAGAAACTTAATTCTTTCAAAGGCTTGTAGTTGCCTTGATCCCTAGAGAAAAGGCATTCCCTTCTAAATAAGGTCATGTAGAGGAAATGCAACATATGCAAAACCTTGTATAAACCTCTTTACTATGAACATAGGCCCAAGAAATTTCTAACTTCATGTACAGAAGTAGTGTAGGCCAATCAACAATGGATCGAATCTTCTCAAGATCCATTCTTACCAAATTGTGAGAAACAATATGGCCCAAGTAATGAATTTCCGAAAGGAAGAATTCATTCTTCTTAGCATTGAGTTGTATTCTATGCTTGCAAAGCCCTTGAAAAACAATAGATAAATGTTTTCTATGCTCTTCTTCAGACCGTGAAAATATTAGAGTTTCATAAAAGAAGACACATGTGAACTTTGAGTGAGGCCTGAAAATTCTCTCCATCATTCGATTGAATGTGGCGGGTGCATTAGTCAAACCAAATGGCATGACTAAAAACTTGTATAGTCTAAATGTTGTACGAAAAGTTGCCTTATGAGCATCTTCAGGTGCTATCCGTATTTGATGATAGCCGCTCTTGAGATCAATGTGACTAAAGATACTAGCCCCTTGGAATGTATCCAAGATATCATCTATATTTGGGATAGAAAAATGATTCTTGATTGTGATCTTGTTCAAAGATTTATAGTCTATTCACATATGAAAAGAACCATCTTTCTTTTGAACAAGACTGGAGAGCAGTATGGAGAAGAGCTAGGTTGAACAAACCCTTTTTCCAATAGTTCATTTACTTGTTTTAGTATCTCCTCTTGCTATTGCACTTACTCAATAAGGCAGTTGGTTAGATGGTGAACTACCTAGGATAGGATCAATTGTGCGATCTTATGGGCACTTAGGAGGTAACTCTCTTGGGAGTGAATCACTAAAGCAATCTTCATATTGTTTAACAAAATCATCTCTAACTTGATCAATTAAAGAGAGGGGTTCTTTTAAAATCTGAGACTTAGAAGCATTAGTTGGTATTGTGTGTTCATTAGAGGCATCAAAAGTGCCCTTGATTCATTAGCTTCTTTTGACTCTCTCTCACAAAAATCATGTATGCAAAAATAGCTTTCTTCATTTCTTTAGAAATGCTAACATGACTAACCATTGGCACATGCCAATCTCCAGTATCAGCAATGCATACTATGTTTCGACCCTTGAATTGAAATGCAAGAACTTCTTATCAAAATCAGGAAGAGGTCTAGTCTTGTAATGCCAAGGCATACCTAAGATAACATCACAGTTACCAATGGGTGTAAGTAGAAAATATTCTTGGTCACTGTAATCCCCAATTCTTAGATTCAACTTCCCCTGGATAGGAGTAGAATTGGTTGTAAGTCCTTCTTCAAATGTTGAACCTGATCCAATTAGTGTTCCTAATCAATCCGGTGGAATTTGTAGTTTTTCAGCAATATCTGCTGACACAAAATTATCTATGGACCCTAGATCAAAGAGTATCAAAACTTGTTGATTGTTGAGTGTCCCCCAACCCTTTAAGAGTTGTCTTTTCTTCTCATTTGAATGAGTATTAGCTTGCACATCCAGAATAGAATTTGAGGATGGCAAAGGAGGATATTTAACCGCATATTCTTCCTTCCTTTTGTGAGGACAATTAGGTTTCATATGCCCTAACTCACCACAAAGAAAGCACCTTCCTTCCTCTTTGTACATTTGTATCTCAGAGCGTGAGGGATACTTACGTTTCTTCTTGGTACCCTCTAGCTTTGAATATTGGTCATGGGTAAAGATATGTCTTCTTTGATTAGTCATGTCTCTTGGTTGATCATAGAGCTACTCTTGTCTAGCTCTATTAGAACTCATCTCCAACTTTCAAGATGTACCAGGTGTATGCAAACTTGTAGCTATGATGGCAGACTCCATCATGCGAGATAAGGTTTCATGTGGACACACCTTCGTGGTTCTGTGTAAATGAGGGATTAGGCCAGCTTCAAACTTCCTTTTCTTCTCTTCATTGTGCTGATCTCCATGAAAGGATTAACCTTGAGAAGATTAGACCAAGACTTGTCCACATAACTAGTGACCTTCTCATGCTCCTTGTGGCCTAGCCAGTCCCACTCCTTCTTAACATCATTCTCAAAATCAAGAGGCAAGAATTGAGCATAAAACTTCTTCTTGAAATTTTTTCAAGTCTTAGGTTTCCTTCCTTCCAAAATGAGAGTCAACCACCAATTGCTAGCGGTGTCTTTCAAGTACATACCTACATGCTTGATCTTGGACTTTTCTAGGAAATTACCATCATAAAAAGCAACTTCCAATTTCCTGACAAAGGCTAATGCCTTAGCAATGCATTTGCTAGATGAGGCAGCTGCTTCAAGCATCTAGAATCATTTGGATTTGCTACAAGCTTGGAAATTGAGTAATAATCTTCTATAGACAATCAAACACTGAGATTATTTTTGAAAGGTTGACTTTCATCTCAAGAACAGGTTCAGGCATACTAGCTATGAGCTCAATTAGATCGGCTATAAGAGGAGACAAAGGCACAAGCAAAAAGGGTGCTCCCTTCTCATTCCATTTCTTCAACACATAGCATAAAAGTCAATTATGTACCAGACACGTACACAAAGCAAGTAACCTAGTACTAACCATGGTTAAGTTAGTATGACTTAACCTTATTCAAGTAAGGTAGACAACTATGAGCTTGAATCTCAACACTCCCCTTGAAGCTCAAGTGGGGTACTTCACTCCAGGTAGCTCTCTGAAATGCACAAACTTATCTTTACCCAATGGCTTGGTAAAGATATCTGCAACTTGGTCTTCTATCCTCACATGGACCAAATCAATGTCACCTGCAATCACTTTTTCTCTGATAAAGTGATAGTGCACCTCAATGTGCTTAGTCCTAGCATGATAGACGTGATTACTAGCTAGGAGCACACTACTCATGTTGTCACAATAGAGTGTGACAATCCTGAATTCCTACATGCCCAAATCATTAAGAAGCTTCATGAGCCATGATGCCTCACATGCAGCTAATGCAACACCTCTATACTTTGCCTCAGTACTAGAGAGTGCAACATAGGTTTCTTCTTACTGTTCCAGCTAACCATACTACTAGCAAGGGAAAATTCATACCCACTAGTAGATCTCTTGTCATAGGTACTTCCTACCTAGTCAACATCTGTACATCCTGTAAGCTTCAAAGTCTTACCATGCTCATAGAGTAGACCATAATCTGATTAGCCTTCACATATCTATAGATCCTCCTCACTGCATCCAAGTGCAGCTTCATAGGCTTCTACATGAATTGGCTAATCAGTCCAACTGAATAGCTAAGATCCAGTCTCGTTATGGTAAGGTAAATCAGGCTACCCACCATTTGTCTATACATAGTGACATTCTTAATCTCGTCCAATATCTACAAGTAGCTTAACATTTTGCTCCAATGGAGTGCTCAAAGCCTTGCAATCCAACATACATACTTGGTTAACATGTCTTGTGCATACTGCTTCTGCGATGATAACCAAGTACCATGAGGTGTAGAGACAACCTCAATCCCAAGGAAATATTTCAATTCACCCAAATCTTTGACCTGAAATTCAGCATGTAACATTTCCTTGATCTCTCCAATTCCTGTGACATCACCTTCTATAATGATCAAGCCATCCACATAGATGACTAATATCACATAACCAGCCCTTGTCTTCTTTGTGAATAGGCTATGATCAGCCTTGCCCATAGTGAGACCAAGTTTTTGTAAGCATGCATTTATCTTAGCATTCCAAGCTCTAGGTTCTTGCTTCAGCCCATATAATACTTTCTTCAATCTACACACATGTGTAGGAAAATCTAGATGTACATACCCCTCGGCCTAATCCATGTATACTTCCTCAACCAAATCATCATTGAGAAAATCATTCTTCACATCCATCTGATACATACTCCATCCTTTAGATGCTGCCAAAGCAATCACTATTCTCATAGTTGCCATTTTAGCAACGGGGGTAAATATCTCCTCATAATCAAGACCATATTGTTGTGCATACCCTTTTGCCACAAGTCCTGCCTTGTATCTTTCCAATGTGACATCTGATTTACACTTCACTTTGTATACCCATTTGCAACCAATAGCCATTTTGCCTTCAGGAAAATCAACCAAATCCCAAGTGTCATTTTCAACCAATTTTGAATATTCCTCATCCATTGCCTTGCACCAATGATCATCCAAAATAGCTTCAGAAAACTTTGTGGGTTCCTTGAATCTAGTGACTTTTTCCATATATGCATTGTGCCTCATTCTGTAGCCACTGTATGTAAGCCTTTCCATAGGCTTCCTGACTCTTTTTTATCTCCTCAACTGAGGTGTGGTATGAGACTCTCCTTTCTCATGAGGAGGTACGTATCTATGTCTCACACCTGGAGTCACAACTGATGGAATACCAAACTCACTATCCAAGTTGTTAGTGCCAGGTGAATCATAACCACAAGTGAGCGGCCCTATAACATCATCAAGTTTGCATTTGCCTTTATCCACATTTCTCCACCTCACTGACATACCCGTGTCAGTGGATAAAGATGTTGAAGTCCTCAATCTACCTATCCAATGACTAACTGATGTAGTAGCATCCTTAGAAGGCCCGGAAATTTCTACACTTTCATTTGTACCTGCATGTACATAAGTCTCCTTACAACCGTCATCATCATTCATCAAAGTGATCTTCTCATGCCATGATTTCAGCTCATCAAATACCACATCTCTTGAGACCAATGTCTCATGAGTAGAAGGATTATAGCATTTGTATGCTTTCCTATCTTATGCATACCCAATAAAGATGGCCTTTTCTGCCTTTGGATCAAGCTTCTTCCTCTTTTTATCTCGAACATGTACATATGCCAAGCATCCAAAGACCTTAAGATGGTTAATGTGTGGCTTTATCCCATAAAGCCTCTCATGAGGTGTCACCTCATGTATACCTGTTTTTGGTGTATGATTCATGACATACACTACAATCATTACAGCCTCTGCCCAATATGCATTTGGTAGGCTCTTCTCATTCAACATGGCTCTAGCCGACTATTCCATGATCACCATGTTATTCCTTTCTCCCACACCATTTTGTTGTGGTGTGTGTATACCTACATGTCAATTTTATTTTAATGCCATGGGCTACTAAGAAGTGATCAAAATCTTTAGAAACATATTCTCCACCACTATCGGATCTCAAGCATGAGATGTAGCAAGCCAATTCTTTCTCCACATGTCTCTTGAAGTCTTGAAAAGCATCCATGACATCACTCTTGTGCTTTAGCACATACAACCATGTGTATCTACTATAGTCATCTATGAATGACACATAGTAATGTGATCCCCCAAGAGATGCATTCTGGGAGGGTCCCCATACATCAGAATGTACAAGTTGTAATTGTCTAGTAGTAGTGCTTACATGCCTTATAAATGGAAGCCTTGATTGCTTCCCAAATTGACAAGACTGACATACATGTCCAAATTCCACATGCTTGAACGTAGGGAGTCCAAGTACAAATTTCTTATGCTGCATATTCTTCAACTTTTGAACATTTACATGACTGATTCTTTTATGCCATATCTCAATGTCCCTTATTGCAGCATTGTCATATGAGTACATAGCAGCATTCAATGCTAGAATTTTCGTATCCAATGTAAACATCCTACCATTTCTTTTGCCTTTAGCAATGAGTTTGCATGTTTGACCATACTCTTCAATGTAGCATCCATCTCTATTGAATCTAACTTGTAGATTCTGTTCAGCCATTTGTCCCGTAGAAAGCAAGTCTTTGGTTATGGAGGGTACATGTGACACATCATAGAGACTCTTTTTCATGTCACAATGCATCATCAAGGGAACATTACTTGTAAGCATAATGTCATGCTCCGTATCATCTCCTGTGCAAACATATCCATGAGCACCTTCTACCAATGTGTCAAACCACTCTCCATGAGGAGTCATGTGGTAAGATGCCCCTGAGTCTATATACCATACATCATCCGCTTTGCCTTGTGTAGGCAACCCTTTCTTCACATGTTGCATAACAAACAATATGTCATCCTCTTACCATTAGAAGAAGCATAATTACCATGTTCCTTTCCTCTTACTCTCTAATCATTCTGCTTATTATAGCAATCCTTAGCTACATGCCCATTTTTTCCACAATAATGACGCTCCTTATTTGCATTTGATTGCTGTCCATGACTCATTTGAGGCTACTTCCAACTGCCTCTTCCTCTAGTTGAAGAACCCCCTCTTCCACGAGCATTCGAGGCACCTCTATTTGCTTGAGGCTGCCTATTTTTCCATCTAGTATCTTGCTATCCACGGGCTACATAAAGTTTGTTCAAGCTCACAATTGTCTACCTTAGTTGAATAAGGTTAAGTCGTACTAGCTTAACCATGGTTAGTACTAGGTTACTTGCTTTGTGGATGTGTCTGGTACACACTTGACTTTTACACTGTGTGTTGAAGAAATGGAATGAGAAGGGAGCATGGCTGCTACCCTTTCTGCATGTGCCTTTGTCTCCATCTCTCTCTCTCATTTTCTAATAACATCAACCTATAAATGCAGATTTGTAGGCCCATTAGCGAGCAAGCCTATGCGTAGGTCGACTCAACCATCAAGACCACCTGATAGGTTTGTTCTTGGTGCACATTCTATTGCAGATTATGTCATTTTGATGGATTGTTGTGAGTTTTCATGCTTCAAGGAAACAAGGACTAGACCTGATAGCAAGTGGATCAAGGCCATGCTTTCAGAAATGGAATCACTTGATAATAATGGTACTTGGGACTTGGTGCAGCTGCCTAAAGGGAAAAAAAAATCTTCCATGCAAGTGGGTTTACAAGATGGTCACTTTTGGTTCTTCGCCAAAGTACAAAGCACAGTTAGTTGCAAAGGGGTACAACAAGAATATGGTGATCTGCATGAGAACATAAATATGCAGTAGCCTGAGGGTTTTGTTACTAAAGGCAAAGAGATGATGGTTTGTAAATTGAAATGGAGTTTATATGGGCTGAAATAGGCACCGTGGGAATGGTATCATAAGTTTGATACTTTCATGCACTCTTAGGCACTACTTGTACACCAAGAAGGTAGCAAATGGCAGCCTGATTATCTTGGTTATGTATGTCGATGACATGCTGATTGCTGGCAGGGATACTCATGCCTTGGATTCATTGAAGCAAAGTCTTCATGTGGTAGCTTTGACATGAAGGATCTTAGTGATGCCAATCACATTCTTGGGATGCAGATACTTAGAGATAGATCAAAGGGGTTACTCTATCTATCTCGGTAGGAGTATATATCCAGGATTTTGCAGTGTTTCAATATGGATGGGGGGAAAGCAATATGAGTTCCATTGCTTCCATATGTGAAACTAATTGCAAAGGACAACCCTACATCTGATGATATGTTGGGGTAAAGGCCCGGAGGCCTACCCGTGTATACTAACCGCCCATATTCTTTATTCATATATATGAGATAGTGCAATAAGGCTATCATATCATTCTTGATAGCACCTACATTGTGTGTGCTCTTCTCTCCTGCATCTTCCTTTTCTTCTTCTCCACTGCCACTGCATCCCCTTCAAGTGGTATCAGATCTTTGGATCAGAGCTTGATCCTGGAGCTTGACCTACTTCAGCCCGAATTGAAGACCTAGAGCTTGAAGCTTAAATGCCAGCCATGGCTTCTTCCCCCCAAGGTAAGATTTCATCTCCCACCTCTCCCCGGCCCTCATAGGCTCTTTCCAGGTGTTCCTTGTCTTCATTGAGCACCTTGTATGCCCCCACTTTGCCCTTATCCTCAAGATAACCAATAGGCCCCACTGTAGCAACTCACGTTTTTTTTGCGCCTATTTCAAAATCTAGCTCAAAAATCCCATTTTTTCTCATATCTTGGGCATCCGAAACCTGATTTAGGCAAGGTAAGAGTCTAACTTGGGGTTTTGGCATGTTCCGGACGCAATGGCGATGTGAGATTTGCCAATTTCTAATCGCATAATTTTTTGCAACATATCTAAGTTGATTTATAGTAAGAAAATGTCATGCTCTTAGCTTATGTGATGCTCTCGAGGCTTGGTATTAGATGCCCAGATGCTTTGAGGATGTTTGCCCAATGTTTTGAGATGCTTTGGGACTTAGTTTGAGCTTCCATAGCTTGATTTATGCAAGGATTTACTGTTGTACATTGTTTGGGCAGCAAGGTTTTATCAAGGACGGCTAATGCATAATGCTCTTTGTTGACATCCGGGTGTCCTATTGGATGTATTGATGCTTGGTCATCATGGTTTATACCCAGATATGCTATTTGAGAGCTATTGCACCTTGATTTGGATGTGGACACTTTGTTGTTGGTTGGGATTTACACGACCTTGGTTGACATGTTATTTTACCTCGAGTTTGGTTATGCCTATGGTCTACGGGTGCTCCCAACTACTCGGAATGATATGGTGATGTATTTGGATGATGCCACTTTGATGTTTATGCTCTAGGATGCTTCTTAGAAAAGAGTAGAGCTCAATTCTTGGTTCAATACCATTTTCTTTATAGCTAGCATTTCACTTGACAAGGTTTATACCCCGTGCTACCCATTATGGTACTGATGTCTGATGTGGATGCTTTTGGGTTCGGCTATAGTATGGTAGATGTTTCGGCTTGAATTGACTTGAATTTGAGAATTTTGTGGATCAGTTTGCATTTGGTTGGCTTATCACTTATGCAAATTGGATGCTATTTGGCCCTTAATGCCCCGATTATAGATCTTGGATTTACTTGGATGCAGATACATGTTTGAATAATGCTTGCTCCATTGTCTTGGCAGTTGGTTATTGAGCTTTCATTGCTCATTGATGCTTGGTTCTTTTCCGATTACTCCTTGATGAGTGGACTTCTTGACAATGCTTGGGTTTAGTAATTATGGCTTTGTTGCTTCTATGTTGCCTAGCTTCTATGCTAGTTGGGTTGCTTTTGCCCATATAGGTTAGAGAGTAGTTGTTCTTGATGCTTACTCGGCCAGCACTTTGTCTATTGTTATGTACTTTATAGAGCCACGTATTTGGATGTTGTTGTACAGATACTTGGGCTTTTTCTTGAGCTTAACTCTTGTAGGGTTTTTTGCCTCTTGCCGATCTTGGCTTGACTTAGATGGCATTATGTATTGTAAATCTATGCTTATGCATACGGTTATGGGCTGATTTTATGGCTGAAATCCATATGCTCTTATAACATATGTCTTATGCTTTACTGTACTATGGTTAGTTATGTCATGTAGTTGGCTACGAATCTTCTTCATGTGAGAGCTTTTGCATCCTTGGTTGATGCCTTTATTTCCTCCCATCCGTTGAGGTTTCATGAGCCTTTGCGACATGCTTTTACAACTGATATACTTGCAAATAATTGTCTTCATGAGAAGGTTCCCTCCATTGGGACAACCCTCAAATCCTTGAGGTCCGTGTATACTATGGATAACCCTATTCATGATGACTTGGATTTCTTATTGTCTTCTACAGGTTCTTTAGTTACAGATGTTATATGCTTCCATTGTGGAAAGCTTGGGAATGTTAAAAGAAAATGTTTTAGATGGATTAGAGAGTAGCAGAGATAGAGATGGACTTAACATGAGCAGAGAGTCAGTGATGCAACACGTGTTACCACTCTTTCTAGTGGTGAGGTACATGCAGTTACCCATGATGATGCAATTGAGCATGTCCTCTTGTCATCTAGTTTCCCTATAGCTTACTTGCTCAATGATCATGCTCTTGTCATGTTACCCCTCATAGAGCATGGTTCTCTTCTTACAAGGAGGTTGAGAGATGTATTGATTTGGACCTTTGTAGAGGTTGAGAGAGACAGAGACAGAGTGAAGAGCAAGTGTGCTCTCTTCTTCTTTCATTCATTATCTCATGACCACACACACAGCATAAGTGTATACAATAGTACTAAGGTCCGTAGAACCATTCACACTGGGTCTAATACCACCGACTTATTTAATGTCCCACACTTGCTGATACAGCTGGACATAGCTAATGTTGGTCATACATACTAACAGGAGAATCATATGAGCTTGATATTCTAACTCGCCCCCTCAAGCTCAAATCATCTGATGAACTCCAAGTAGCTGTCTAAAACTACTAAACTTATCTTTACCCAAAGACTTGGTAAAGATATCTACAACCTGTTCATCAGTCCTCACATGCATAAGATCTACTCTCCCTACAAGAACCATCTCTCTGATAAAATGGTAGTCACATAATAAGGTCACTGGAGCATCCACCTAAATATCCAAATCAGCCATACGCTTGAGCAGCCATGAAATCTCGCATGCTGCCAATGCAGCACCCCTGTACTCTGCCTCAATACTAGACAATGCAACCGTTGGTTGCTCTTGCTACTCCAGGTGATCATGCCACTTCCAAAGCCAAAAGCATAACCACTCGTAGATCTGCAATCATATGAGCATCCTGCCCAATCTGCATCTATGTATCCAACCAGTTTCAAGGGCTTATCTCTCATATAGATCAACCCATAATCTACAGTGGACTTAACATATCCCATAATCCGCCTAATAGAATCCAAATGTGGCTTCTTGGGCTTCTCCATAAACTAACTTATGAGCCCAACTGCATAACTCAAATCTGGCCTAGTGATGGTCAAGTAGATCAGACTTCCAACCATCTGCTTGTACATAGTCACATCCTGAATTTCAACTCCAGTGCTAATGTCCAACTTGACATTCTGATCAAGGGGTATATCCAATGGTTTGCATTCAGCCATGCCATACTTTTTCAGCATTTCCATGGCATAATGTTTTTGCATCAGCCATAAACCATTTTCAGCCTTGATTACCTCAATATCCAAAAAAGTACTTCAATTCACCTAGATCTTTCATGTCAAATTCAAATTTCAGCATCTTCATTACAGGCTGTATACCCAAGTCATCATTACCAGTGATTATCAAATCATCAACATATATGACCAGCACTACCAAGCCACTGTCGGTCTTCTTTGTAAATAGGCTATGATCAGCCCCACCAACAGTAAATCCCAACCTCTGCAAGTAGTTACTGATTCTAGCATGCCAAGCTCTCGAAGCTTGCTTCAGCCCGTACAGTGCCTTTTTCAGCTTGCATACATAATGCTGAAAATAAGGGTGAACATACCCTTCTGGCTGAACCATATAAACATCCTCTGCTAAGTCACCATTAAGAAAGGCATTCTTCACATCCATTTGCTGTAATTTCCAGCCTCTAGCAGCAGCCAAAGCAATCACAGTGCGTATGGTTGCCATCTTGGAAATAGGGCTGAATGTTTCCTCATAATCAAGTCCATATTGTTGGGCATACCCCTTAGCAACCAGCCTGGCAATGTACCTTTCCACACTACCATCCGACTTGCATTTGATTTTGTAGACCCATTTGTAGCCAATAGTCTTTTTTCCTTCAGGCAGTGGCACAAGATCCCATGTCTTATTTTCAGCCAAGGCATTCATTTCTTCATCCATGGCTACACACCAATTCTCATCTTCCACTACTTCAGCATATGTACCTGGTCCTTTGATATCCATCACTTTTGTCATGTAAGCATAATGCTTTACAGTGTAGCCACTATATGTCAACCTGTCAACAAGGTATCTGACTCTCTATGAGTGTCTAGGCTGTGGTGCACTGCTCGATTCCCCTCTCTCATAAAGCGGAATGTACCTGCTCTGCCTTGTGCCAAGCGTATAGACAGTTGGAATACCAAGTTCACTGTCTAAAGTGTCAGCAGACTCATATTCAGAAGTCATTCTACCAGGTGTCATCATCCCAGATACATCCTCAGTAACTTTCTCTTTTCCTTTGCTGTCCATGACATCATATCTCCCCCTCACTAACATATTGGTGTCAATGGACGGTGAGCTCCTCAATCTTCCTGTCCATGGGGATACTATCTGACTACTAGGTCCTGTCATAGCAGTGCTCTGTTGCATATCAACTATAGATACATGAGTGGAAGGCATATCCGATGGCACTGTAGTCGGTGATACATATCAAGAACCCATCTCATCAAAAATAACATCCCTTCTCACCAAGGTCTCCCTGGTAGAGGGATCATAGCATTTGTATGCCCTCTTCTCCTGTGAATATCCAATGAAAATACACTTATGCACTTTTGGATCCAGCTTCTTCTTTTTTTCATCTGGAATATGCACATAAGCAAGACAACTAAAGACTTTCATGTGACTTACATCCGACTTATAGCCATACGGCTTCTCAAACGGTGTCATCTCATGACTTCTTCTCATTCATCATGGCACGAGCAGCTTCTATCAAGACCCTATTCTTTCTTTCAGCTACCCCATTCTACTGAGGAGTGTAGCTACAGGTAAGCTGCCTACGTATGCCATTTTCAGCCAAAAAATTGTCAAACTCATTTGACACATACTCCCCACTGCTATCTGATCTGAAGTAAGAGATATAGCAATCAAATTCCTTTTCAACCTGCTTTTTAAACTGCTGAAAAATAGTAAACACCTCATCCTTTGTCTTCAAAATGTAAACCCAAGTATAGCAACTGTAATCATCAATGAATGTCACATAATACTTCGAGCCTCCCATGGATGCATTATGGGCTGGCCCCCAAATATCAGAGTGCACTAACTACAACGGATGTGTACTCTGCCTTACATGCCTGACAAATGGCAACCTTGACTGCTTACCAAACTGGCAAGCATCGCATACATGACCAATATTTGAATATTGGAACTTGGATAAACCTGTAACAAGCTGTTTTTTCTGCATAATTTGTAACCTTTACAAATTTACATGCCCCACTCTCTTGTGCCAGATTTCCAAGTCTCTGATAGTGCTAGAACCATGGGCAAACATAGTTGAATTCAGCTCTCGCAAGGTAGCATCAAGAGTAAACATTCTACCATTCCTGTGGCCATTGCCAAACTCTTCAATAAAGCAACCATGCTTGTTGAATCTAACCTGCAAGTTCTGCTCCGACCAATAGACAGTAAGTTCTTCGTAATCGAAGGAACATGCAATACATCATGCAAATTTTTCTTTCTGCCATCATGAACCACAAGAGGCACTTTGCCTTTATGCTCAATGCTATGCTACGTGTCATCACCTGTACAGACATAGCCATGTTTTTCAGCCACCATATCAGTGAACCAATACCGTGAGGAGTCATGTGATTCAATGCCCCTGAGTTAATATACCAAACTGCATCATCAGTGCATTTTTCAGCAACTCTGTCTTTTATATACTGCATAGTAAACAATCTATCTCCTGAAGTATCATCTGTCTGACTAGACGTAGCAAAATGTCCATGTTGTTTGCCTTTCTGATTGCCCTGCTTCTTCCAGTAGTCCTTGGTAATATGCCCATAATTTTCACAGTAATGACAATCCTTATCCTTGTTCGGATTGTCAGATGGACGTTGTTGTTTGACAGAGCCTCTACCTCTAGGGCTAGATCTCCCCCTTCCTCTAAAGTTTCCACCACCTCTTGCATTCGATACCTGCTGGTTGTTATTGCCATAGGATGCATTTTGCTAGCCTCCTCTGCCAAATCCAAAGCCTCTACCACGGTTTCCACAGCCACATTGATTGGAATAGAAAACTGCATCCTTGTTTTTTAGAACTACTAGATCCTGTAGCCAAGCCAAGCTTAACCTCTTCATGGATAAGCAATGCAACCAGCTTATTGAAATCAGGCATTTCAGCCCGCACAGACACAGAAGTATCAAAAGACTTATACTCAGGCCCCAAGCCATTCAAAGTCATATCAACCATGTCTTTATCTTCAACCTGTGAACCAACAGATGCCAACTGATCCGCAATGGCCCTAACCTCCGTGACATAATCCTGTATAGATCTGCTCTTACTCTCCATGTTGTTGAACTTCTGCTTCAATTGTATCTTCTTGGCACTTGTGGTTGTGCCATAATACTTGACCAAAATGTCCCATGCATTCTTAGGAGAGCTGCAGTTCATTATCTGCACTACCATGGCATCTGAGATACATAAAGAGAGCCAGTGCAAGACTCTACGAGCTCTTTCTATCCAAGCTCTGTGTAATTGTCTCTGATCAGTCATAGGTCAATCTAGGAGCTCAGGTTCAGCTTCCGCTCCAGTCACCATCTCCCAATAGCCTTTCCCTATTAAGAAGTTCTCCATGCGAAACTTCCATATGGCATAATTGTTAATGTCAAGCTTTTCCCCCACTATCTGGGTTATGTTGTCAGTCCTCTCTGCATTAGCCATGTCGTATGCTCTATCTGACTACCTGCAAGCCAAAATCTTCCTAACAATTCAATTTCAGTCTACAATTGTTTATGACAGTTTTTAGCAACCCCTATGCTCAAACAATCAGTATTTCAGCCTAAAAACAATGGTATATTCACCTTCTGACACTTGACAATCACCTAGATATTGTAGCCTGCATGTACGGACTGCATTCAATGCAAAACCAGCATGTATTTGGGAAGACTGTTCATGTATAGACAAGCAGTCTATAGGCTAAAACTGACAATAACCAGCAGCTCTTCTTTGAGCTCAACACAGAGGATACATGCCCCAAGAACACTTACAGCAGTTCAGAGTTTTATCTTTGCATATGGGGTTCCAAATATATCAATCATCTGACACTGAATACATCATGAACTGCAAGTACAAGAGCAAGGTACACTTGCTGAAATTTACAACCAAGCAAAATAGTCAATGACAATATATTTCACTCCACCAAACCTCTCAAAATGTCACTAACATATGCCACCATACATGGGAACCAATATATGAACCTGAAAGTTTCCAAGATTTTCCCGTCTTCAAGACATAGTAGCAACCAAGACATTCACAATTCATCCACAGTTCATTGACATTCAAAACCATGTCAATCCATTGCTTTAGCTCCAAACATTTGCATCCAACTCCCTTCTCAATGCTCAAAACATTTGACACGTATATGTCAAGTCACTCCTCTCACCACAAGAGTCAGCCAAAGACATGTAATGCTTCAAGAAGACCAATGCTTGCTGCCCACACTTTTTCATAGTTTTTCAGCCTGCTTTAGACTTCCAGATCTGTGTATTTTCAGTAAGAAATTTCAGCTTCAATGCATAACATCTAGTTTATATGTCTTCTTTGCATGTACCCATGCTCCAATGGTTTTTTTGGACATGTTTGAGAACTCCAGACTCATGTTAACCATGCATTCATGCTGTATGTACCCTATCTACAGCAAACAGTGAAAAATCCCATACCTGCAATTAGTGATTTCAGCTCCCAAATGAGCTCACAGCAAACAAGAATGGTTCCAGGCCTTCAATCACCCTTCAAAGGGTTCACACAATCTCTTTACCAATCAGTGTGACTGATCATGATCATCATTTGTAAGCATCTGAGTCCACATTCTGGACTGGCATAGTTCACGCAGATTTGCTGATGTATTCAGCAGCCTATATTGGTGATAATGACGGTAATGAGCACTTTAGTCATGCTCAATAGAGCTCCCCATAGGCTCCATACAGGCCTCAAGTACTTATATCAATCATAGACCTCGCAATGAGTAGATGCATACCTCTACAAGAGTAGGAGCAGTTAGTCCTTCTTCTCAAGAACCTTAAAGCTTCAATTTTCTAGCCTTCTTCACAAATGCTTTCCACAGAGCCCAGTCATGGGTGCTCTGATACCATGTAGAGATTGAGAGAGACAGAGACAAAGTGAAGAGCAAGTGTGCTCTCTTCTTCTTTCATTCATTATCTCATGACCACACACATAGCATAAGTGTATACAATAGTACTAAGGTCCATAGGACCATTCACACTGGGTCTAAGACCACTGAATTATTTAATGTCCCACACTTGCTGATACAGCTGGACATAGCTAATGTCGGTCATACATACTAACAGGAGAATAATATGAGCTTGATATTCTAACAAACCTTGAGCAAACTTATGCTATTGTTGGTACATGGGACATACACCTAGCTTTGCTTGATGAGACATCTCTTGTGCTCCATGATATATTACATGTTCCTATTCTTAGTAAGAGCTTGATGTCTATCTGCCAGTTGCATGATGCAGGTTACTCTATTTCTCTTCAAGATAGGTCATGGAAGATCTGTCGTGGTTGCTTGGTTTTGGCTAGAGGTTCTAGAGTTGGTTCTCATTACCTAGTGCATGCTTCTCATGTGGGAGATTCTATGGTTGTAGTTATCCGGATACCACATGCATTGTTATGGAAATTATTGCCTAGGCCATATACACCACAGAGAGATGGAGATCTTGTCTCATTCAGACTCATTGCTGCCTCCTTTGTCACATGTAGATCTTGATGCTTGACCTGATTGTACTTGTGGTCCTTGTAGAGACCCTTTGGCTCATGGCGATCATGAGAGGCATGATCCTCTAGATCTTATCCATTGTGCAGTCTATGGACCTATACCTTCCCAGTTACTTATTGGAGCATCGTACTTTATGACCTTTGTGGATTATGCTACCCACCGTGTTTGGGCTTTTCCCTTGGTACGGATTGAGGATGCCATAGTTATGCTTGGCAAGTTCTACTAGTTGCAAATGTAGGTGCTTGCAGATGGATTATGAGAGTCACGCTATCTCTCCTAGCTTTCAGTCCTATTGTCAACAGTCTAGCATTGATTTCCTATGCCCATGGTATTACAAGATTGCTTGTGGCATGTGCTTGACTCTACAGGAAAAGGTCGCTTATATGCTTACCACAATTAGGTTATCTTATGGCTTTTGAGCTGAGGCCCTTATGATGGTAGTCTACTTGCTTAATAAGACGCCGTGTCTGACTTTGGATGGTATTATACCACACGAGGCATGGAGTGGCATGAGACCCTCCTATGATTACTTGAGGATGTTTGGCTGCCAGGCATTTGTATGTATGCCAGATATGCCTATGTCACACAGATGTATCCTCCTTGGTTATGGAGATGATGACTTTCAGGCATATAGGTTATGGGATTTGGATGCCCTACAGGTTATATGCAGCTGTCATGCTATCTTTTATGAGAAGCAGACATCTTTCAAGCATCTTGATGCGCATTCAGTGCCTTTTATGGTTGATGCTACAATCGTATGGAAGTCTTCCACTTCATTGGGGCTGCATACTATCTTGAGACCCCATCCCGGGATGCTGGCCCTTCTTCTATGATTGATTTGGAGAGTCTATGTGCTCTCAGCTGTCTCCTATGCACCACGTTGATGCTATGCACTACTCTAATGCTTATGCATTATAACCTTGCACTCATGAGTTGTGCTTGCTTCATGAGAAGAATTCTTGGATTGCTCCGCTGTATGGGGCTGTGGGATTGCTTATCTCCTAGATGTCATGGACTCACGGATGCTTTGACTCTTCTTTCACAAAGGTTCCTGCTTATTGCACAGCTCGCTTTTCAATTGGGCGTTGGGTGAGATGTCATGATTCCTCACCTTGTCTCTTTTCCTTTTTTCTTTGTTTTTTCACTCCTTGGCCCATTGGCCTTTTAGTGGGAGGCTGTTGGGGTAGAAGGCCCTTGGGCCTGCCCGTGTACACTGACTACCCATATTCTTTATTCATATATATGAGATAGTGCAATAAGGTTGTCATATCATTCTTAATAGCACCTACATTGTGTGTGCTCTTCTCTCTCGCATCTTCCTCTTCTACTTCACCATTTCCATTGCATCCCCTTCATGATGAAAATGCTAAAATGGCCAAGATTGTGTATGTTGTAGCCGTTGGCAGTTTGATGTATGCTATGGTTGCTACACATCCTAGCATTGCCTTTGCAATGGGAGTGGTTAGCAAGTACATGGAAAACCTTGGCAAGAATCATTGGGAATCACTGAAAGATATTATGAAATACCTCAAGGGCACAAAGGATTTATGCATCTAATTTGGTAAGAAGAAGGCCACTTTCATTGGCTTTACTGATGTAGACTATGCTAGACATACAGACTGTAGAAAGTCCACTTCAAGATATGTGTTTAACTTCACAGGGGGATCTGTTTCTTGGATATCCAAATTGCATAAGTGTGTTGCATTGTCTACTATGGAGGCAGAGTATGTGGTTGCACCAAGGCATGCAAAGAGGCCTTATGGCTATCACATTTGGTTGCTGAGCTTGGGATTACTAAGGTTCCTATTCTCCACCATTGTGATAGTCAGAGTGCTATCATGTTAGCACGGAACCCTATCTTTCATCCAAAGACAAAACACATACAGGTGAAGTATAATTTTATCAAAGAGGTACTTGATAGCAAGAGCATTGAGCTGGTCAAGGTGCACACTAATGATAACCTTGTAGACTTCTCATAAAGGGAAGGTTTGCCCGTTGTCGACTAAGAGCTGGGTTTAGGACCTGATTTAGACCCATTCTTGAAGCGATGGAGCCCGTTTTTGGAGCCGAAAAGTGTCTGAGAGACGATAAAGAGCCAATTTTCATGAAAAATCAAACGGTGGCAGATGGCCAAGCTAGAGTTTTCCTAGATGCATTTTGACGCCCGGAATCCAACGCAAGTCTCGATCTGTCGATCGGAGGTCATTTTACCCCCCATTTAATCCCCGCAAGGGTTGGCATTGTAAAGCCACTACTGGATCTGGGAGCCAAAAAGTGCGTGACATGGACCAATTTTATAATTTTCGATATCACGAAGTCATCGTCCAGTTGGATCGCGAATCAGAGTTTGTTTGCACCCCCAAACAGGCTGAAAACCCTTCCATAGTAGTGTGAAAGTGGTTTTTTTTTTAAGTGGACATTTTATAAATAAAATGAAATGAAATTTTAAATGAAAAAACATGTCGTGATACAAGGAGGGGCATTTTTTGATTGATGTTCCATTTTTTGGGGATGTATGTGCCTCTTGGATGCTCAATCATGTAGAGAGAAAATGGGAGATCCCTGATCTATGCAAAGAGGGCAAGATTTTGATGGTAACCACGTGCAATATGATGAAGGGAATGAAATTCTTCTTCTTAGTCTTTCTCTCTCCTCCTTCTCTCTCCTACATAGAGGCAATTCATGTGGCAAGAATCAATAAGAGAATCAGGTGATGGATGCTTGTCCGGGAGGCACCAAATTGTTCCAAGAGGTTGAGGAGACTAAAGGCTGAAGATCTATGCTGAAATCCATAGCTGGTTGGCCGATACAAAGTCCCAATTAAATATTCAAAAAACCCGAAACATGTAAAAAGACGTTATGCTCTATTTTATGAAAGAATTTTGCTTGTTTTTTTAATCGTTTGTGATCTAAATTGTGTGTGCATGGGCTGAAATTTTATTTGAATGTTCCTTGCATTATGTTTGAGGGCTGCAATCACTGTTATGCAAAACCCGTATTGATTTACAGCAATTATAAATTTTCAAAACCCGAAAAAATACTAATTTGATGGAAATTGATAGTTTCTTTGATTTTGAATGGGGAAAAGTGAGTGGACATGGGATAAAATGAGAAAAAATGCTGAGTTTTAGTTCAAATGATTCATCATTAGGAAAAAATAAGAAAAGCCTATTTTTTATTAAAAATAAATAGGAAAAATAGAAAAAATAGAAATTTTTGATTTTTTGCACTAGGAAAAAATGGAAAAGTAAGATCTATGTATGTGCATATCTGACGGGCCTGAAGCATGGGGTTAAGCCTCGGTTTGGCCCTTTTCCTTTGTATTAAAGTGTGTATTTATTGCTTTTACATACAAAAAATGACATAAAAGAATCTCTACACCTATGCACCGCAACAAAATTTAAATGGTGAGGGGGAGGATGATGTTATACAATAGTTTAAACGCTGAAATACTACAAATTCTGTTTGTTCTCTTTACGCATAACATTTATGATGCGGTTTATTTGAAAATAATGGATCTAGCAGCACGAGGTTTGTCTTAGTGCTAGGTTCCTATAATGAAGTATTGCGTATTAGTGAAAATTCATTAAAAGGGCTATTTTTGCACGACACATAGGCTGATTTTAAGTCATAATTGTTTATGCACAATCATCCACCATTGTATGAATCATATACACATTGTATCTATTAGTAGTAGGCATAGCACTTGGTTGGAGTATAAATGACCCACACTAGAGAGTAAGATACCCAAGCTGTAGTCTAGATGATGGTTCCAGGGGGACAAGTAAGTGAGGACTGGTACATTCCTGGAATGATACAATATTGGTACCAAGAGCGAATTCTGGTTCATATGTGTTATATGTGTTAGCAACGCATTGAGGAGCCAATCCCCAAGGTGTAGAAGGGTCGTAGTGGGGCCATGGCAATCAGCCGAGGGGTGCCTCCTATGTTGTTCTACGTGGTGAATTATACCAAAATGTGTAGGATCTCCCTTTGAGGAGTTTGAGAAGGTTAAGGGTTGGACTACAAAACACAATGCAAATGCAAAGTGTACGTACAATGGCAGGGAAATGTATCCTATAGACGCTCCTGACCGTGAGGCCGTGGAGTTGTTGTCAAGATTGTGGGAGAGAAGGAAGGAGTCTCGCTTGAAGCTTTCTTGCTTGCACAATGGGGGAAGACACACAAGGGTGGAGGCTGAAAACAGTTTTCCTCTTCTTAGTTGTGTAAGCCAAAAGAACTCTAGTACAAAGAAATAGAAGAACCCTATATATGGGTCTCAAACCAAACTCAACTAACTAAGGTGGCATACTAACTGAGCCACGAACTAGAGTAGATAAGGATAGCTATCATGTAGCTATTATTCATGGGCGGTGTACCAACCGCGTCTGCAACTGACAAGTCGGTGACATAAATATACAACGGTCACCCTGGCGTATCACGAGTGGAGCTCGATATCTCAACACTCCCCCTCGAGCTCAATCCCAATTCCTGCACACCAAGCAGGTCTCTGAACTTGCGCAGCTTCTCTGCGCCCAATGCCTTCGTGAATATGTCAGCTACCTGATCCTCTGTGCTGACATAAACTAGATCAATAAGACCTAGTAAAACCCTCTCTCGCACATAATGATAATGCACCTCAATGTGCTTTGTTCTAGCATGATAGACTGGGTTATTTGCCAAGTGTATACTACTCATGTTGTCACAATAAATGACAACTGGCCCATCTGTAGACTGATGCATATCATAAAGTAGCTTATGCAACCAAGCTACCTCACATGCAGCCATTGCTGCACCCCTGTACTCAGCCTCTGTGCTCGACAAGGCAACTGTAGGCTGTTTCTTGCTGCTCCAAGTGACTGCAGCACTTCCAAAAGAGAATACATATCCACTGGTAGATCGTCTATCAGAAATACTACCAGCCCAATCAGCATCAGAGTATCCATGCAACTGTATCTGAACCCCAGTCTCATAAAATAGTCCATACTGCAATGTGGACTTCACATACCTAAGTATGCGTCTAGCCGCATCCAAATGTGGTTTCCTTGGAGCCTGCATAAACTGACTTACCAATCCAACAGCATAGCTCAAATCTGGCCTGGTAATAGTCATATAAATCAAACTTCCTACTATGCGTCTGTACATAGTAGGGTCTTCTAGAAGCTCACCTGCATCTGTGCTCAGCTTCACATTTTGCTCCAAAGGAACTGAAATAGGCTTACAGCCTGTCATCCCATATTTGGACAGCATGTCCAATCCATACTGCCTCTGCAAGAGCTGTATCCCACTTGGTGATCTAATCACCTCAATGCCCAAGAAATAACGCAGCTCTCCCAAATCCTTCATCTCAAACTTCTGCTTCAATAGCATTTTCACATGAAGGATATCTTCATCACTGTCACCTGTCATAATCAAATCATCAACATAAATGACAAGCAGCATAATACCTTTCTCTGTTTTTCTCACATAAAGTGAGAAATCTGCCTTGGAAATCTGAAAGCCAATAGTGACAAGATACTGTCCTATCTTGTCAGACCATGCTCTAGGTGCTTGCTTCAAGCCATACAAGGCTTTCTTCAACCTGCAAACAAACTCAGGATGAAAAGCATGCACATAACCTGGTGGCTGCTCCATATAGACCTCTTCTTGCAAATCACCATGCAAGAAGGCATTCTTTACATCCATCTGATGTAAAGACCATCCCTTTGATGCAGCCATAGCAATGACTGCTCTTACGGTTGCCATCCTTGCAACCGGACTAAATGTTTCTTCATAGTCAATGCCATATGTTTGTGCATACCCCTTGACTACTAATCTTGCCTTGTATCTGTTCACAGAACCATCAGCATTGTGCTTTACCTTATAAACCCACTTACAGCCAATTGCATTCTTACCTTTAGGCAAAGGTACTAACTCCCATGTAGCATTTGCTTCCAAGGCATCCATTTCTTCATCCATGGCTTTCTCCCATTTTTCTTTTCCCATGGCTTGCTCAAAAGATGTGGGTTCTGGTTCCTGTATCACTTTGACCATATATGCATAGTGAATGGCTGTAAATCCATCATATTTCAGCCTATCCACAGGATACCTAGCTCTTGTAGACCTGCGCAAAGTAGGTTCACTCCCAGGTGCTCTCAAAACATCCCTGGTCTTCCTTACTCCAGGTGTAACAATAGAAGGAATACCCAACTCATCATCAATGCTCTGTTCTGAGCCACTGGATTCACCATCCACATAAGAGTGACCTGCATTCACATCAAACATGGGCTGATCAACCTTCTCTTTTCCTTTTCGTGATACCTGCATACCACTATCTGCATTACTTTGAGAAGATTCTCCTGATCTCAATCTGCCTGTCCATGGCGAAGAATGTGAACCACTGCTAGAGGACGCTCCAGGTCCACTAATATTTTGTGACTGCTGCTGAGAATTCTGTGTAGCATTACCATTTTGTGCATCTACATCATCAATCACATTTACTGGTTTATACCAGCTACTCATCTCATCAAAAACAACATCTCTGCTCACTGTAAACTTACGAGTAGAAGGGTTATAGCATCTATACCCTTTTTGCTGCAGAGAGTAACCAATAAAGATGCACTTCTCAGCTTTTGGATCCAACTTGGATCTCAGCTCATCTGGCACATGTACATAGGCAATGCAACCAAAAATTTTCAAATGAGAAATATCTGGTTTCCTACCAGTATACCTCTCCTCTGGAGTCATTCCATGTATTGCTGCAGTGGGAGTCCTGTTCATTATGTAGACTGATGTAGCAACTGCTTCAGCCCAATAAAAATCTGGCAGGTCTTTTTCATTGAGCATGGCACGAGACACCTCTCCAATATGTCTGTTTTTTCTTTCTGCAATTCCATTTTGCTGTGGGGTATGACTGCATGAATATTGCTGCTTTATGCCATGCTCCTGCAGGAACCTTGCAAACTCATTTGAGAGGTACTCTCCCCCTCCATCTGACCTTAGGCATTTTACTTGCAGGCCTGTTTCTTTTTCAACCATAGCTTTAAGAGTTTTGAAATGCCCAAAAACTTCACTTTTCTTTTTCATAAAATACACCCAAACTTTTCTGCTATAGTCATCAATAAAACTGACAAAATAATGACAGCCTCCAAGAGATGCAGCTTTAGTAGTCCACACATCAGAGTGGATTAATTCCAATGGCTTCTTACTCTCTTGAACATGTCTAGGAAATGGTTTCCTTGCCTGTTTTCCAAACTGACAGGCTTCACATACCTTATGCATTTCTGCAACCTTGAATTTGGGCAATCCTGCAACAATATTTTGGGCCTGCATTGATTTAAGTCGCTGTACATTAACATGACCAATGCGTTTATGCCAGATATCAATATCTGCAACTACACCGGTCCCATGTGCAAACATTGCTGCACTCAATTCAGACATGTCTGCATCCAATGTAAACATTCTGCCCTTCTTCTTTCCTTTTGCTATCAAGCGACCTTTATTTTTCATATCCTCAACAAAGCATCCATGAGGATTAAATCTGACCTGCAAGCCCTGTTCAACCATTTGACCAACTGAAACCAGATTCTTGGTGATATTCGGGACATGAAATACATCGGACAGGTATTTCTTTTTCCCACCCTGCATAGACAAGGGAATTTTTCCAATCTGCACAATAGGATGTGCAGTATCATCACCAGTCTCCACAAATCCTGGTTTTTCCATTTTCCTTGCATCCTCCATCCATTCTGCATGACCTGTCATGTGGTTTGATGCACCTGAGTCAACATACCATACATCATTGCTTTCTTTTGCACTTGTCATAGAATTGTTCATGTGCTGCACCATGAACAAATGCTCATTTCTGTCATCACCCTGTCTACTAGAAGATGCATAATTCCCTTGTTGCAGTTTTCCATTCATGATGTCATTCTGCTTTTTATAGCAGTCTTTAGCCATATGACCCATTTTACCACAGTAGTAGCATTCAACATTACTGTTTGCATTTTGGCCTCTTTGCCATCCACCACGACCTCTTTGGCTCCCCCTGCCTCTAGAGTTACCACGTCCTCCTCCATAGGACTGGTTTTCTTGAGTTTGCTGCATATTCTAATTTCTGCCACGACCTCCAAATCGGCCTCCTCTACCTCTGCCTCTACCTCTTCCAGCATTTGAGTAGAAGACAGCTTCTTTTGAAGTTCCTCCTGAAGAAGATGCACCACCATTTCTCTGTTCCTCAGAAATTAGAAGAGCAATCAACTCCTCAAAATCAGGAAATCTTTCACGAACTGAAATGGATGTCCGAAACTGTGCATAATCCTTTCCTAGACCATTCAAGGTCACGGAAACTAAATCATCATCTTCCACTGGCGACCCAATGGAAGCAAGTGCATCTGCAATCTTCTTCACCTTCATGTGGTAGTCGTTGATGCTCATACTTTCTCTTTGCACATTATGCAACTCTTGCTTGAGCTGCATTTTCCTGGCTTGCGTATTTGTGCTATACATTTTTGACAAAGTATCCCATGCCTCCTTTGGCGTACTTGCATCCTGAATATGCACAATCATAGAGTCTGAAATACTGATAGACAGCCAATACATAACTTTCCTGGCTCTCTCATGCCATGTTTTAAATGCCTGCATTTGTTGTTGATTGGGAACATCAGGAAGAACTGGTTCTTCTTCATTTCCTGCAACAAATTCCCAATATCCTTTTCCCATAAGGAAATTCGTCATTCTAAACTTCCATGCCTGGAAGTTGTTCTTGTCAAGCTTTTCAGTGACAATCTGTGAAAGAGAATCAGACGCCATTACAGAATACTGCAAGAAATTCTGTCACTGCAAAAAACACAGCTTCACCCTCACAAGGGCAAATCTGCAAAACTGGCGAAAGTGGTATTTGACCACACAGTCACTTCCTAGTGACGATTTTGCATAAACAGGAACCAAGGATGATTCTGAAACTCCCAATGTCTCTGCGCACAAGCATACGATGCAATTTCTACAGTAACTTTTCACCGACCTGTAGAACAGTGGTCGCACAGCATAAAACTGAGCCTTTTCTTGAGTGCGTGCAGAAAACTTCCGTCTGCAAAACAGGCCCCGAAATGGCCTCAAATCAAAAAAACAAGGTCGCCGAGAGCTAAAGCTCTCACCCGCAGCATATACTGCCCTCTTGCTTCACCGTGAAGGGCATCTCAACCTGAGACAGTGCACTCCTGCAATTTCCGGCTGTGCTACCTGCAGAGATCTGCTCCCAAAACAGGAAATGAAAGCAACACTGCTCCTCTTACCAGACCACCGCGAGCTTGGCTTGCTTTCTTGAGCTCCTTACCACGAACAAGGCTCTGATACCATGTCAAGATTGTGGGAGAGAAGGAAGAGTCTCGCTTGAAGCTTTCTTGCTTGCACAATGGGGGAAGACACACAAGGGTGGAGGCTGAAAACAGTTTTCCTCTTCTTAGTTGTGTAAGCCAAAAGAACTCTAGTACAAAGAAATAGAAGAACCCTATATATGGGTCTCAAACCAAACTCAACTAACTAAGGTGGCATACTAACTGAGCCACGAACTAGAGTAGATAAGGATAGCTATCATGTAGCTATTATTCATGGGCGGTGTACCAACCGCGTCTGCAACTGACAAGTCGGTGACATAAATATACAACGGTCACCCTGGCGTATCACGAGTGGAGCTCGATATCTCAACAGTTGTCTTATGCATGTTAGAGGTCCGGCTAGTGCTATAGCCAGTGCCAGCCCATTTTAGGTCCCATCAGTGGTGCGTTTGTCAGGAGCTTCCTAGAAGTGGTGGTTTCCGAATCAAGGTCGTGAAGGGATCTATGTTTATTATGTCCATTAGGAGTGTGCTAAGATACCCATAAAGTGGGGCTCATTCAAGGATGGAAAACCTTGGCTTTCCCTATACAAAACTTACTGATGGACTTAGTTAGTTATGTAGAGCATGAGTCCTCTACAGGAGATAATTTAGGTGATGAGAAGAGTAACCAGTTAGTGGTTACCCCATCCTCTAATGTGATGGCATGGTGGGCCGAGGTTCTCCTTGGTGTGGTCTCTACCCAAGAGAAATCATGTATAACCATCCATCAATCTAGAGGGCATGGAACAAGTGTTGGAAGCTATGGTGGTCATGGCATCAAAAAGTGATTATGTTAAAGCCATAGTGCCATGGGAAAAACTTGACATACAGTAGAGTGCAGTTATGGCTGAAACATCCCGTGTGGCGGGGCATCATGCCAAAATTTTAGGTATCACAAGGATGTTAGAAGCCCTAGTTGTAAAGGGAAAACCGTTGCTTAAGAGGCATGGTCCCTAGGTCCTAAGTGCTAAGGATATGTTTGCTTTTGATGAGGGGCAAAAGCTCCTAGATAAAGCCATCATGGAACTACCTAGGAAGGGGCAAGCTATGGAAGATCCTCTAAGAAAGGATCGGAATGACATGCTAAGAGCTATAGGACTCCCTAGACCACTCTGTGAGTTGGCAGAAAGGGATGGCAAGGATAATATTAACCTCCCTACACTAGTAAAGGTGGAAACAGAAGAGGTTGGAGACCCCAAGACACAAGAATAAGGTTATGATTACGAGGATTTTAATGCCCTAGTGCTGATCCCGAAGGAAAGGACTAAATGCCCTCCTCCTTATAAGGATCTCCCACTGTTTCATGGGCTGGTTAATGAGGATCTGATGGTGCATTTACGAGAATACGGCCTAACTTGCCTTGCAAGCGGGTTCAATGATACTCATCGGATGCTCGTATTCTCAAGTACCTTGAAGGGAGAAGCTAGAAAATGGTACTGGAGCCTCCCAAGAGGGTCGATTAAATCCTTTGATGAGTCATGTGATAAATTTTTAGATGAATATGAAAAAAAGGTGCCTATGACCCAAGTTTTAGAGCAACTTATGCAGGTTAGACAAGAGTCCTATCCTTCTGTTAAAGAATACGCTAGAGCCTTTGATGATATTCTGAGGCTTTGGCCAAGAAGAGCTACTGCATTGCCAAGTGATGTACTATGTGAGCTCTTTTTGAGTGGCTTATAGATTAACATGCAAATCCAAGTGGGAATGCAAAATCCTAAGTTGTTAAGGGAAGCAAAGATGCATGCCATTGATTATGAGGGACATATTCAGAGATATTGGGAAACCTTTTTGAGTTTTCCCCGCTCAGTACAAGTGCATCCTAGCTTCCAACCATTTCTACAAGGAGACAGTTCACTTGTTGATACCAAGGCAGCCTATGAGGGGAACCTTGGTAGCCAAAATCTCCAAGAAAAAAATGGCAATAGTAGGGATAATACACCCCTTGGGGATGAAAAGATTCCAAGCCTAGTAAGTCCTATCAAGGCTTGCAATGCTCCTATGAGAGGTAGTTGCGATGGCAGCATTGATAGGACCATCGGGCCTATGAATATGAATAAGTGTGCTATGAATGGTCCTAGTTGTGCTGCTGGTAAGGCTTTCGAGTAGATGTTATTCCTTTTAGTAAAAGCATGGTTCCTATGCAGAGTGGACAAAGGCAAGTAAAGACATCTCGTATGAAGAAGATGCATGATGCCAAAGGTTCCCCTATGCTCGATAGAAGTCATAAGGATGTGAGGCCATCTAGCTATAGCAATAAATCCACAATGAGTCCATTGGACTAATGTGGGTAGTCAAGGAAACCTAAGAATGAAAGAAGGGATGTGAGGTGGTTTTGGAAACCCAAGATCTCTCAAAATGTGGCTGGTGTGTTAGATACAAGGTCAATAACACCATGCGGATATATTGTGATCAATTCCTGTGTAGGTGTGATAAAAGGCCATAATGATATGTCTGACAATATGCACCCCCCTAGGATATAGTCATGTGATGGGTCTCGGATTGAAACCTACCTAGTTTGGGTTGCAACACTAACTTATGTCAAAACCCCAATAGGGAAGGTTCGAATGAGCACCAAGCTATGATTCTTTCTGCCAAAGGAGCCTCTAAGTTGCTGAAATGAACAGTTCATTTGGATGACAATAAATGTGGGACATGCAAGCCCAATGATGTCATTCACCTAGCCAATGGTATCCAAGGAAGGATAGGCCATATCGAGGTTCTATCAGTAGAAAGGCTTGGGTTAGTGGATTTGTAAAAGCCTAAGATCAAGCCTTGAGCTTTGTGGCATGAGTAGCATGGGGCTAGCCGTCCTATTGTATGCTATCCTTGGTATCTTGGTTAGTTTGATAGGATGTGATGTATATGCCAAGGAGACCATGTATTCTATGGATTAGAATGACCTATCTATTTTAGGTTAGGAAGGTTGGTTGCTTTGGATATTATGATCAGACTAAATTAGGCCAAGAGGGCCCTATATCCATTTGGTGCAGGTATAGTTAATGGTTTTTTTGTTTTAGTGATTGCATCGTACAAGTTGAGGAAGTCGCTAGAGGGAGCCTTTGCTGCGAAGGAGCTTCTTGTGGCCATTCTAGGTGGTTTTTTCCCCTTTTTGAGTCTTTTCCCTTAAGCAAATAATGATATATGTGCGTGTAAGGGTTAATTTCTTTTGTTTGTTGGGGACCGGCACTCGAGGCATGAAGTCCCAGGTTTAGGTTTTGTATGTCTAGGGAAGGTCTGAGTAGTCATTGTTGAGATATCAAGCTCCACTCGTGATACGCCAGGGTGACCGTTGTGTATTTATGTCACCGATTTGTCAGTTGCAGACGCGGTTGGTACACCGCCCATGAATAATAGCTACATGATAGCTATCCGTATCTACTCTAGTTCGTGGCTCAGTTAGTATGCCACCTTAGTTAGTTGAGTTTGGTTTGAGACCCATATATAGGGTTCTTCTATTTCTTTGTACTAGAGTTCTTTTGGCTTACACAACTAAGAAGAGGAAAACTGTTTTCAGCCTCCACCCTTGTGTGTCTTCCCCCATTGTGCAAGCAAGAAAGCTTCAAGCGAGACTCCTTCCTTCTCTCCCACAATCTTGACATGGTATCAGAGCCTTGTTCGTGGTAAGGAGCTCAAGAAAGCAAGCCAAGCTCGCGGTGTTCTGGTAAGAGGAGCAGTGTTGCTTTCATTTTCTGCTTTGGGAGCAGATCTCTGCAGGTAGCACAGCCGAAAAGTGCAGGAGTGCATTGTCTCAGGTTGAGACGCCCTTCGCGGTGAAGCAAGAGGGCAGTATATGCTGCGGGAATGGGCTTTAGCCCTTGGCGACCTTGTTTTTGTTATTTGAGGCCATTTCGGGGCCTGTTTTGGAGGCAAAAGTTTTCTGCACGCACTCAGGAAAAGGCCCAGTTTTATGCTGTGCAGCCACTGTTCTACAGGTCGGTGAAAAGTTACTGTAAAAATTGCATTGTATGCTTGTGCGCAGAGACATTGGGAGTTACAAAATCATCCCTGTTGCCTGTTGATGCAAAATCGTCACTAGGAAGTGACTGTGTGGTCAAATACCACTTTCGCTAGTTTTGCAGATTTTCCCGTGTGAGGGTGAAGCTGTGGTTTTTGCAGTGACAGAATTTTTTCCAGTCTTCTGTAATGGCATCTGATTCTCTTTCACAGATTGTCACTGAAAAGCTTGACAAGAACAACTTCCAAGCATGGAAGTTTAGAATGACAAATTTCCTTATGGGAAAAGGATATTGGGAATTTGTTGCAGGAACTGAAGAAGAACCAGTTCTTCCTGATGTTCCCAATCAACAGCAAATACAGGCATTCAAAACATGGCATGAGAGAGCCAGGAAAGTTATGTATTGGCTGTCTATCAGTATTTCAGACTCTATGATTGTGCATATTCAGGATGCAAGTACGCCAAAGGAGGCATGGGATACTTTGTCAAAAATGTATAGCACAAATACGCAAGCCAGGAAAATGCAGCTCAAGCAAGAGTTGCATAATGTGCAAAGAGAAAGTATGAGCATCAACGACTACCACATGAAGGTGAAGAAGATTGCAGATGCACTTGCTTCCATTGGGTCGCCAGTGGAAGATGATGATTTAGTTTCCATGACCTTGAATGGTCTAGGAAAGGATTATGCACAGTTCTGAACATCCATTTCCGTCCGTGAAAGATTTCCTGATTTTGAGGAGTTGATTGCTCTTCTAATTTCTGAGGAGCAGAGAAATGGTGGTGCATCTTCTTCAGGAGGAACTTCAAAAGAAGCTGTCTTCTACTCAAATGCTGGAAGAGGTAGAGGCAGAGGTAGAGGAGGTCGATTTGGAGGCCGTGGCAGAAATCAGAATATGCAGCAAACTCAAGAAAACCAGTCCTATGGAGGAGGACGTGGTAACTCTAGAGGCAGGGGGAGCCAAAGAGGTCGTGGTGGATGGCAAAGAGACCAAAATGCAAACAGTAATGTTGAATGCTACTACTGTGGTAAAATGGGTCATATGGCTAAAGACTGCTATAAAAAGCAGAATGACATCATGAATGGAAAACTGCAACAAGGAAATTATGCATCTTCTAGTAGACAGGGTGATGACAGAAATGAGCACTTGTTTATGGTGCAGCACATGAACAATTCTGTGACAAGTGCAGAAGAAAGCAATGATGTATGGTATGTTGACTCAGGTGCATCAAACCACATGACAGGTCATGCAGAATGGATGGAGGATGCAAGAAAAATGGAAAAACCAGGTTTTGTGGAGACTGGTGATGATACTGCACATCCTATTGTGCAGATTGGAAAAATTCCCTTGTCTATGCAGGATGGGAAAAAGAAATACCTGTCCGATGTATTTCATGTCCTGAATATCACCAAGAATCTGGTTTTTGTCGGTCAAATGGTTGAGCAGGGCTTGCAGGTCAGATTTAATCCTCATGGATGCTTTGTTGAGGATATGAAAAATAAAGGTCGCTTGATAGCAAAAGGAAAGAAGAATGACAGAATGTTTACGTTGGATGCAGACATGTCTGAATTGAGTACAGCAATGTTTGCACATGGGACCGGTGTAGTTGTAGATATTGATATCTGGCATAAACGCATTGGTCATGTTAATGTACAGCGACTTAAATCAATGCAGGCCCAAAATATTGTTGCAGGATTGCCAAAATTCAAGGTTGCAGAAATGCATAAGGTATGTGAAGCCTGTCAGTTTGGAAAACAGGCAAGGAAACCATTTCCTAGGTATGTTCAAGAGAGTAAGAAGCCATTGGAATTAATCCACTCTGATGTGTGGACAACTAAAGCTGCATCTCTTGGAGGCTGTCATTATTTTGTCAGTTTTATTGATGACTATAGCAGAAAAGTTTGGGTGTATTTTATGAAAAAGAAAAGTAAAGTTTTTGGGCATTTCAAAACTCTTAAAGCTATGGTTGAAAAAGAAACAGGCTTGCAGATAAAATGCCTAAGGTCAGATGGAGGGGGAGAGTACCTCTCAAATGAGTTTGCAAGGTTCCTGCAGGAGCATGGCATAAAGCAGCAATATTCATGCAGTCATACCCCACAACAAAATGGAATTGCAGAAAGAAAAAATAGGCATATTGGAGAGGTATCTTGTGCCATGCTCAATGAAAAAGACTTGCCAGATTTTTATTGGGCTGAAGCAGTTGCTACAGCAGTCTACATAATGAACAGGACTCCCACTGCAGCAATACATGGAATGACTCCAGAGGAGAGGTATACTGGTAGGAAACCAGATATTTCTCATTTGAAAATTTTTGGTTGCATTGCCTATGTACATGTGCCAGATGAGTTGAGATCCAAGTTGGATCCAAAAGCTGAGAAGTGCATCTTTATTGGTTACTCTCTGCAGCAAAAAGGGTATAGATGCTATAACCCTTCTACTCGTAAGTTTACAGTGAGCAGAGATGTTGTTTTTGATGAGATGAGTAGCTGGTATAAACCAGTAAATGTGATTGATGATGTAGATGCACAAAATGGTAATGCTGCACAAAATTCACAGCAACAGTCACAAAATATTAGTGGACCTGGAGCGTCCTCTAGTAGTGGTTCACATTCTTTGCCATGGACAGGCAGATTGAGATCAGGAGAATCTTCTCAAAGTAATGCAGATAGTGGTATGCAGGTATCACGAAAAGGAAAAGAGAAGGTTGATCAGCCCATGTTTGATGTGAATGCAGGTCACTCTTATGTGGATGGTGAATCCAGTGGCTCAGAACAAAGCATTGATGATGAGTTGGGTATTCCTTCTATTGTTACACCTGGAGTAAGGAAGACCAGGGATGTTTTGAGAGCACCTGGGAGTGAACCTACTTTGCGCAGGTCTACGAGAGCTAGGTATCCTGTGGATAGGTTGAAATATGATGGATTTACAGCCATTCACTATGCATATATGGTTAAAGTGATACAGGAACCAGAACCCACTTCTTTTGAGGAAGCCATGGGAAAAGAAAAATGGGAGAAAGCCATGGATGAAGAAATGGATGCCTTGGAAGCAAATGCTACATGGGAATTGGTACCTTTGCCTAAAGGTAAAAATGCAATTGGCTGTAAGTGGGTTTATAAGGTGAAGCACAATGCAGATGGTTCTGTGAACAGATACAAGGCAAGATTAGTAGTCAAGGGGTATGCACAAACATATGGCATTGACTATGAAGAAACATTCAGTCCAGTTGCAAGGATGGCAACTGTAAGAGCAGTCATTGCTATGGCTGCATCAAAGGGATGGTCTTTACATCAGATGGATGTAAAGAATGCCTTCTTGCATGGTGATTTGCAAGAAGAGGTCTATATGGAGCAGCCACCAGGTTATGTGCATGCTATTCATCCTGAGTTTGTTTGCAGGTTGAAGAAAGCCTTGTATGGCTTGAAGCAAGCACCTAGAGCATGGTCTGACAAGATAGGACAGTATCTTGTCACTATTGGCTTTCAAATTTCCAAGGCAGATTTCTCACTTTATGTGAGGAAAACAGAGAAAGGTATTATGCTACTTGTCATTTATGTTGATGATTTGATTATGACAGGTGACAGTAATGAAGATATCCTTCATGTGAAAATGCTATTGAAGCAGAAGTTTGAGATGAAGGATTTGGGAGAGCTGCGTTATTTCTTGGGCATTGAGGTGATTAGATCACCAAGTGGGATACAGCTCTTGCAGAGGCAATATGGATTGGACATGCTGTCCAAATATGGGATGACAGGCTGTAAGCCTATTTCAGTTCCTTTGGAGAAAAATGTGAAGCTGAGCACAGATGCAGGTGAGCTTCTAGAAGACCCTACTATGTACAGACGCATAGTAGGAAGTTTGATTTATATGACTATTACCAGGCCAGATTTGAGCTATGCTGTTGGATTGGTAAGTCAGTTTATGCAGGCTCCAAGGAAACCACATTTGGATGCGGCTAGACGCATACTCAGGTATGTGAAGTCCACATTGCAGTATGGACTATTTTATGAGACTGGGGTTCAGATACAGTTGCATGGATACACTGATGCTGATTGGGCTGGTAGTATTTCTGATAGACGATCTACCAGTGGATATGTGTTCTCTTTTGGGAGTGCTGCAGTCACTTGGAGCAGCAAGAAACAACCTACAGTTGCCTTGTCGAGCACAGAGGCTGAGTACAGGGGTGCAGCAATGGCTGCATGTGAGGTAGCTTGGTTGCATAAGCTACTTTATGATATGCATCAGTCTACAGATGGACCAGTTGTCATTTATTGTGACAACATGAGTAGTATACACTTAGCAAATAACCCAGTCTATCATGCTAGAACAAAGCACATTGAGGTGCATTATCACTATGTGCGAGAGAGGGTTTTACTAGGTCTTATTGATCTAGTTTATGTCAGCACAGAGGATCAGGTAGCTGACATATTCACGAAGGCATTGGGCGCAGAGAAGCTGCGCAAGTTCAGAGACCTGCTTAGTGTGCAGGAATTGGGATTGATCTCGAGGGGGAGTGTTGAGATATCGAGCTCCACTCGTGATACGCCAGGGTGACCGTTGTGTATTTATGTCACCGACTTGTCAGTTGCAGACGCGGTTGATACACCGCCCATGAATAATAGCTACATGATAGCTATCCTTATCTACTCTAGTTCGTGGCTCAGTTAGTATGCCACCTTAGTTAGTTGAGTTTGGTTTGAGACCCATATATAGGGTTCTTCTATTTCTTTGTACTAGAGTTCTTTTGGCTTACACAACTAAGAAGAGGAAAACTGTTTTCAGCCTCCACCCTTGTGTGTCTTCCCCCATTGTGCAAGCAAGAAAGCTTCAAGCGAGACTCCTTCCTTCTCTCCCACAATCTTGACAGTCATTGCCTCCTGCAAAGGCATTGTCAAGTACTGAAAGACCTATTTTAGACAAGAGTTCTGGTGACCCTATTCTACTAACCTGCTAGGCATCCATTTTAGGAGTTCCTGTTAGTTGTGGGACAATTAGGAAAGCCAGCCAGAAAAAATGATGCTACAAAGAAGAAAAACTCTATATATCCGAAAGACAATATATGAATATACGGAGGTGTGTAAAAAGGGGTTCTAACCCCTCTAAAATAGAAAAGGAAAGAAAGAAAAATCATTGAGCTCTTGTTTATTGCCTTGCGAGGCCTAATAGGTTCCTAGGGACAAGACAAGCCCTGGGGCTGATGTCTTCCGAGGGGTGGCATCTAGCTGAAAAACAAAGAATACAAAAAGGTTGGAGTGAAAATAAAAGTGAGCATTAGAAAAGGATTCAGTGTCGCCTTGCGAGGGCTTGGTAGGTTCTTGGATACCGAGACAGGACCTGAGGCCAATGCCCTGTTCTCCTTGGGTCACTACGCTCAGCTCCCTCCTTTTTACACGCCCGAGTATGGAAAATAAGAGGCTAAAAGAGCAATGTGCTAAAAGATAATATTTCTTGATCAGGCTATAGGAGTTCTCACCTAGTAGGAGCTCCTAGTTGATTTGTCCTTAGTTAGGTAGGTAGTTCAAACCACCAATTAGGATGACCTCTTTCATAGTTCTTTTTAGCTTAGTTGTGTTGTAGCAGTTGGTTAGTGATAGCTTTCGGTGGCTAAAAGAGCAAGGTGCTAAAAGATAATATTTCTTGATCAGGCTATAGGAGTTTTTCCTAATAGAAGCTCCTAGTTGAGTTGTCCTTAGTTAGGTAGGTAGTTCAGACCACCACTTAGGATGACCTCTTTGATAGTTCTTTTTAACTTGGCTGTGTTGCAGCAGTTGGTTAGTGACTAGCTTGGGTTTTCTGCCAAATTATGCTAGGCCTACTCCTCGTGGAATCATGCCTTGGTTTTAATAGGGGGTAGGGTGAGAGCTATGATGTGTTTTGTTGTGTATCTATTTTGTATCAGCTTGATGCTCTTTGTGGTTGTGTTTATGTGCAGATCTATTCATGGGATTCGATGGGCTGAGTCGCCCTATCCCATGGTTGCCAATGACATATGATTTTTTATGCCAAGAAGTTCTTCAAAATAGCCAAAAATTTTGAATTTCAGCGGAAAAATTGACTTCGTCAAAGGCAGTGGTTGCAATTAGTACGATTTTAAGTGACAATGCCCAAAAGTGCTTAAAAGAGGCACTGAACGACACTTGGTGAATTTTCATAATTTTTTAATGTATCAGACGAGACTGTGGAAGATGCCCAGTAGTGGAGGACTTCAAGATGGATGCCAGGATTTTTTGGACTACAAATCGAATACCGGACGAGGAAACGGGAGTGCCCTGAAGGACAAGGGCCAAAGACCAAGTGTAAATAGGATTTAGGGGGCCCAAGGGGTATGCCTTAATGAATTTCGTGGGGGATGGGGGGGGGGGGGGGGGTCTATTTTTTTCGCGTTGATCAGAAGAAGGCGACATTATTCCATTGGATGGAGAGGGGGGCTATGGCACTTAAAAGTAAACCCCCCCCCCCCCCAACTGACTGGATACCTAAGATGCACTCTATCTTCGCTCCCTATCGCTTGTCTCTAATCCTCGAATGGCTGCCTGGTTGTGGAGATGTTGTTTTAGTATTTCTCTCTCCTCTTTCTCTCTCATGCATAGAGGCACTTCATGTGGCAAGAATCAAGAAGAGAATCGGGAGATGGATGCTTGTCCAGGAGGCACCGGATTATTCCAAGAGGCTGAGGAGGCTGAAGGGTGAAGATCTATGATGAAATCCATGGCTAGTTGGTCGATACACAATCCCAATTAAATATCCAAAAAACCCAAAACACACAAAAAGGCGGTACGGTCTATTTTATGAAAGAATTTTGCTTGTTTTTTATCGTTCATGGTCTAAATGGTGTGCACATGAGTTGAAATTTTTTTTAATGTTCCTTGCATTATGTTTGAGGGCTGCAATCATTGTTATGCAAAATCCATATTAATTTACAACAATTATAAATTTTCAAAACCCGAAAAAACACAAATTTTGATGAAATTTAATAGTTTTTTATAGTGGGGGAAATGAGTGGACATGGGGTAAAATAAGGAAAAATGCTGAGTTTCAATTCCAATGATCAATCACATCAGAAAAAAAATATAAAATACCTATTTTCTATTAAAAATAAATAGAAAAAATATAGAAAAATGGGAAAATGGATTTCTTGTGTTTGAAAAAAAATGAAAAATTGAGATCTATTTATGTGAATGTCTGACGGGGCTGAAGCATGAGGTTAAGCCTCAGTTTGGCCCTTGTCCTTTGTGTTAAAGTGTGTATTTATTGCTTTTACATACAAAAAATGAAATAAAAGAACCTCTACACCTATGCAACGTAGCAAAATTTAAACGGTGAGGGGGAGGATGATGTTATACAACAATTAAAGCTTTGAAATAATAAATAGTTTGATTCTTCTCTTTATGCATAACATTTAGAATGCGGTTTATTTAAAAATAATGGATCTAGCAACACGAGGTTTGCCTTGGTGCTAGGTTCCTGCAACGAAGCATTGCGTATTAGCAAAAATTCATTAAAAGGATTGTTTTTGCACGACATGTATACTGATTTTAAACCATAATTGTTTGTGCACAATAAGGCATCCACCATTGCATGAATCATACGCATGGTATATATTCCGGGCATGCATAGCAATTGGTTGAAGTATAAATGACTCACGCTGGAGAGAGTAAGACACCCAAGCTGTAGGTCTAGCCAGTGGGTCCAAGGGGACAAGTAAGTGAGGACTGGTACATTCCTGGAAAGATATAATATTGGTACCAAGAGCGGATTCTATTTCTATGTGTTATATGTGTTAGCGACGCATCAAGGGGCCAATCCCCAAGGTGTAGGAGGGTCGTAGTGGGGCCATGGCAATCAGCCTAGGGGTGCCTCCTATGTTGTTCTATGTGGTGAATTACACCAAAATGTGTAGGGTCTCCCTCTAAGGAGTGTGAGAAGGTTAAGGGTTGGACTACAAACACGATACAAACACAAAATGGATGTATGATAGCAAGGCAATGTGTCCTGTAGACACTCCTGGCCACGAGGCCATGGGGTTGTCTTATGCATGTCACAGATTCGGCTAGTGCTATAGCCAGTGCCGGCCCATTTTAGGTCCCATCAGGCTTAGTTTGTTCAAGTCTCCTCTCTACTCTCTCAAGTCCTTCCAACCTCAGCCCCCAGCTCAAGGCTAACTAATGACCTCATTTCTCAACTCTACCTTCACCAATCTACCATGGCAGCCATAGCCACAAAGTACCTACCTCTGGTGGAGCTTTCAGATCTCTTGATATAGGACTTAATTCCACACACTTCCTTCTAGAGGATTGCTCTACACTTTAGGGCGCTTCATCCCAGTTCCTAAATTGTCAACATTGTTGCTCGCTCGCTCTGGCATTATCAAGATTCATAGTCATTGCCTAGTTCTTGGGTTCATCTGGTCATATAGTTCGTGTTTGTGGTGTATGATGCGCATCATCTTGGTAGTAAAGGGCTTCTTTAGCCCTTTGTATAGGCCTACTTCCCACCCAAGATTGGTTGAAATGCCTGCGTGTACGCGCTACTATTGTCATTTTTGTTAGACGGGTCTGAAACCCTAACACAATCCTCCATAGCCAAGTATGCTTAAGCTTTAATTTTCTTCATTATCTCTCTCCTGCCACTCAAATGCCATCCTGAGTACATTGAATACTCAGTGCCCAACAATATTTAAAGGAAGGGGAGATTTGCAAAGCAAGCTTCTTGAAAAATTTTGGATAAATCGAAACATCAAGCACTAGAAAGCATAGTATATATTGATACTATTCAAGTGTTTCTTGACACGATCAACCCTTCTATTGTTAGCACCAAATCAAGGAGGGGATTTAGAAGATTTGGAATAGTTTTTGGAGTAGATTTCTGAAGTTCTTGAAGACCTATTGAAGATTTTTCCAAGCATTCCGCTCCACAAGTATCTCTTGATACTACCACCTAGTGCTTCTTAGCACTTGTGCCTGTTAGCACACTTGTTCTCAACTCTTCTGCTACTACTGAAATCTAAGAACTGATTTGCTACTAATCCTGCAACTTCAACATGGGCAAGGACTCATTGACAGTTCGCTTAAGGGGGTCGGGTTTCACACTTGGCAGACCCGCATCAAGCTTATACTAATGAAGAAGGGTCTCTGGGCCATCACAAGTGGCAAAGAAAAGAAGCCTCCTGAGGCCGATCTTGCAGTCACTTGGTAAATGTTTGATGACAAGGCTCAAGCCATTATCAAACTGGAGCTAGACGACAACTACATCCACCATGTGGATAACTCTGTGACCTCACATGATACGTGGAAGAGACTCGACACCTTGTTTGGTGTACAGTCTAAGTCATCAAAGTATGGTCTCTTGATTGAATTTTTCAAGCTTGACATGAAGTCCAGCACACCACTTTCCAGACATCTAAATTGCATGGAAGGACTTCTAACCCAGCTTGTAGGAATCAACATTAAAATGGAAGAAGATGTTTGTATTGGTGTTCTACTTAAAATTTTGCCTCCTGAATATAATAATATATCAAAAACCTTAATAAATATGCCAAACCCTAAGCTTGTTGATATCCAAGCATCACTGTTAGAGGAGGAAAAGAAGTTGAAAACTAAGGAGGAACCAAGCACCTCTAGAGATGAACAAGTGTTATATATTGGCAATAGGTACAAAGGCAAAAAGGACCAGCTTTTCTGTGATTTTTGCAAAAGGACCGGACACACTGAGAATTTTTTCCATGCCAACAAAAGGTCCCAAAAGGCCTATCTTGCTACAATTAAAGAAGAAGATGAAGAAGATGAAGAATATGAAGAAGAAGAAGAAGACCACCAGAAGAAGGACAAGCCTCATCAATCCTTCTATGCCTACTCTGATAGATTGTTTTAGCCTTGTAATGTCTAAAGCCCAAATGCTTCTATCATAAGCTTGTAAACTCCTCATGTAGCCTTGTACTACAGCCTCTGTACAATTTGTGAGGCCCCTGTTATAGCCTCTAGATGTCCACCATGTTTGCGGTACACACACTTAGCCTTTTCTGCGAGCGACAAACTCTAGTTTTTTTCCATGTTTCTGGTGTGCTCACGCTTTGTAGGTGTTGCTTTCACTAAAGCCTCTACATACTTTGTACTTCTAGTTGTGATTGAGGAGGGGTGTTGAGATTTGCAATCACATCCATGCTGCCTCTTTGTAAGAGCAAATGGGCTGAGGACATGTAGGCTATAGGAATCCCATAGCATAGAGGAAAAGACCCAACTCTATTTAACATTGTACTTGCTTATCATTTTCACATGAGATGAATGCAATGTCATTGTCATGTTTTTCCTCAGTATAGCGTACTTGATGATTGTCATTTGCTCTTGAGTCAAGTTTCTTGGTCTCTATCATGTCAGTGTCTTCATGTGTCTAGTCAAGGTCTTTGAGCTACCATAGCCATGCTCTAGATCCATGCATTCCAACATGGTATCAGAGCACAGCCAAGCATGGCTTAGTGTGTTCAAGTCTCCTCTCTACTCTCTTAGGTCCTTCCAATCTCAGCCCCCAGCTCAAGGCTAACTCTGATGACCTCATTTCTAAAATCTACCTTCACCAATCTACCATGGCAACCATAGCCACACACTACCTACCTCTGGTGGATCTCTCAAATCTCTTGATATAGGCCCTAATTTTACACACTTCCTTCTAGAGGATTGCTCTACACTTGAGAGTGCTTCATTCCAGTACCTAAATTGTTGACATTACTGCTCGTTGGCTCTAGCATTATCAAGATTCATAGTCGCTGCCTAGTTCTCACATTCATCTAGTCATGTTGTTCCTCAGTATAGTGTACTTGATGATTGTCATTTTCTCTTGAGTCAAGTTTCTTGGTTTCTATCATGTCAGTGTCTTCATGTGTCTAGTCAAGGTCTTTGAGCCGCCATAGCTATGCTCTAGATCCATGCATTCCAAAAATCCCTATGGGATTGATGTCCATCCTAGGGATGGCTAGTTTTGAGTGGTTAGGTACTGGGAGAGCTAGTGGGGCCCCCCTCCCAAAAGGTTGCTATCTATTCCCTAGAGGTAATAAGGTTGATTGTATGGCTGTGATTATGGCAATGGCCTCAATAGTCATCAATGCAATGCATCATGGCCAAACCTACCACAATTGGCACAAGGTCTAGATCTGGGATCCATGAACTCATCCAAAAGGTGATTTCCTCCACAATGCATGCCTTGCATGCGAGGTTGTGCAAGCCTTCTCATAATCTCTTGAAGCCTAGCCGACTCTAGCTTCACATCCCCCAACTCCTGGCTCTAGTTGATACTCTTTTCCTTGTCTTGGGTGCTCTAGTTAAATCTTTCACCAATAGTCGTAGCCCTTTTTGAGGTTCTAGAAGCAGTAATATCAGGTTGTGGGTCTCAAGTTCCTCTCCTTGAGTAGGTTATCCACTTGTATGGCTTTTTCACAGACCCTAGCTAGCACATCCCTTTGTAGGGTTGATTTTCTCACCAAGTCCTTGTAAAGCTCTTTACTTCCAATCTTGCTTATGAACACAATGGAGATGGCTCACTAAGTTTATCTACAGCTAGGATTCTCTTAAAGAGACTTTGCATATGGCTGATATAATCTTGGATATCCTCCTTGTCCTTTTGACTGACGTTCATCAATCTAACAATGAGGTTGTCAGAGTATCTCACCTCAAAGAATCTCTTGATGAAGAGACTCTTAAGATTATTGAAGTCATTGCATTTGGCATTGTCTAGACTAGTGTACCATGTCTGTCCTTTGTCTCCTAGGCAAATTCTGAAAGCTTGTGTGCATTGAGCAAGGTTCATGAGGTCGCTACCTTGCATACTTGCTCAAAAATCTCCACAAAGAAATACGAGTCATTGTCAAGCCGTCGAGTTTCTTAGCAACCATAGGTATCTTGGTTTGGCTCCTAGAATTTGGGGTGATTCCTAGTCCTGCTAGCAATGTAGTTGCTAGGGCTACTCCACTCTATTTTGCAGCCATGTTGTCTAAGAGTCACTTGGTGAGAAGCTCGCTTAGTGTAAGGTTGGCTTCTAGTGCTCTCTCCCTCTCAGCACTTGGTCCTGTCCTATTTCAGTTAGCGAGTGCTAAAATGTGTTGGCCTTCATGCATTTCTATGTCTTACCTCAACTTTTGAGCTCGTTGCTCTTGGTGATAGGTGGCTATCTTAGCAGTGCTTTCCTTGCCAACCTTCTCTCATCCTCTAGATCGGCTACTATGATGTCCTCGATTAGTCTACCGTGATGCTCCATTTTGGTTTTGTAGGTCATACCAGGTCATTAGTTGCTAGATGTTGTCTAGGAATTCTCCCAAGTCAAGCTTGTCTTTTTTTGGATCAGCATTGGTTCTTGACATATTTCCAATTTCTTGGGAAACTAGGGTTTCAATCTGATAAATCAAGTCAAGTAGAGCTGCGTTCCTAATCGTGCTTGTCATTGTTACTCCCTAAGTGGCTTGATGATTCAAGTCTCTCAATATTCAATGATTGGTGTCCTTGGCCACTATTTGAGGCTTGTAGGTCTCCTCCTACTAGTGGGTTTTTTCAACTTAACTTACCTTGCATGAATTCCTTGTTATCCAAAACAATCATCAATGTTATGTGCACTGAGATGCTAGTGGGATGCTCCTCAATGTGTGCTATGAGAAATTGAGCTTTCAACTTTTCTAGTGCACTCCAAGTTTTTATGTGACAAAATGTGTGAATTTAATCACAACCAATGCAGATCACACTCCCTTTAATCAATTTCAACTAGTGCTAGCTCTTCCGCACAAGTGGTGGTTGCTCATTGTGGTCCACTACTATAGGTCCCTACGATACGTTTGAAGCATGGTCTGAAGGGTAGTGGGTTCAAGTTGTCCATCTGGATCTCTTTTGGGTATGGTGAGTGATCACCGCAGTCAATCCTGGACTGACAGGTCTCAACTCTCGAGTCAATTGGCTCTATTGCCCCTTTCACTCACTTGAGGATCTACTAGGGTGTCCTTTAGCTACGCCTCTACATGGTCTAGTGAGGTCAAAGTTTGTCAGGCTTTGATGTTCGGTTTTCCCATTCAATTTGCAAGTTCTTCATCTGATTCCTAGAATCAGATGTCCAAATTTTGGGATGTCCAAGTCTGGACTATCCAAATCTAGACTATCCAAGTTAGATTTGTCCAAATTGAATGGTCAAACTATCAAATTTTTGAGGCTATCTGATTCTGCAATGGTTAGGATATGTCTGATTGGACAATCCAATTGCGTCCAATTTTCAAAATCAGACAACTTCAAGGCAATCTTATTGTCCGAATAATGCGACAACAAAAACTAATGGAGACCTGCCAAAAATCCATCACAATGCTCTCGATGCCTCATGCTAGTCCTCCCTGGCAAACTCTAGGATCAAACAACAAGAAGTTAGCTATCAAACCAACTCACCAATCTCCTACTAATGTGTCTAGTCACACAAAACAAACCACTCCTTGCTTGATTGTTGCCCTACAAACAACCCATTCAGCTTCCTCTCTCTCTCTCAACTCTGAATATAGAAATGGGCTCCCCTTTTCTCTTTTCACCTCTTAAACCCCTAGTTCTTTAGTCTTCCTCTCGTTCTTCTCTCTTTCCTCTCTGAGTGTATTGAAGCCCCTTTTTATTCTTGTTCTACTCTGTTTATAGCAGCAAACCTATTGTTTGTTTCTTTATTTTTCTTGATTTTTCCTTGCATATATGCATTCGAATCACAAGCAAACACTTACATTAATTGCACGTACTTACCTAAATCGAAAAAACCAGAAAAACTTACTTACAAAGGAGATCGAATACCTCTTCAACTCCCTCGCTTCCTACCTATCTCAAGCACCAGTTTGGGGCACAAACCCTACTTCAATGCTTGATTCAAAGTGCGCAAACACTCAAATCTTGAATCCGTTTGTCCCATCTGGCAACAAAACAAAAATGTGAGGGCTTCTTGCTTGACCACCCCAAGACCCACGAACCGCTTATTATTTCAAGTGTATCAAGCCAAGTGTAATGGCTACCTCTCACATAGCTATACTCACTCTCACAACTACAAGTGTAGTGAGCTTACGTGTGTGCTCGATCGAGTTGCCTCCTCCCTCAAGCACTCCACTAGCTCCATGATCCAAGGTGCAAGCAAGCTTGAGCCTCAAGCTCCATGATCCATTACCGCATGTGAGGCAAGAGAAGAGAAGAGAAGAATAATAAGAGAGGAGAATATGGAGAACTTCTCCACCACGGTCCCTCACCCTCACACACTCACTCCCTCACTCCCTCTCTCAAGCACAAGCTCAAGTAGGCAAGAACAAGAACAAGAGGAGAATAAGAGAGCTAATTTTGGCCACACGCAAGAATGAGCTTCTTCATTCACTTTTTTCCTTTTTATACATAACCCTAATCCCCTTTTGGGCACCCATCTCTTTTTACATGCCCGACCATTTTAGCCTAGGTTCTCTTTTTATATTCCCTCCTATTTGCATTGTGCCTTCACCCATGCCCATCTACATTTACAAATTGCACATGAGGAAGCATGGCACTCTTTTACAAAGATTTAGAGTGTGCTTTTATATTTAAAATGTGCCATTTTTCTTTTGTGCTTACCCTGAACTTTTAAGGTTGCCCTTGTGCTTTTGGCCATTTTTCCTCTTATTTCTTCAGTTGGGCCACCTTTTTTCGCTTTTCCCTATGTCTTTTTGCTTTCTTGCACACTGGGGTTAACATTGTGTTTCTAAAAAGTAGGCAAATGCAATATAGTAGGTAGAGTCGGTAATGACTAACAATGTCATCTGAACAAAAGTGTGAATTATAAGAAACCATAAGGTTGAGCACTCCAACACTCAAATAAATAGCATAAGACATAACAAAGTGATTAAGTTCACAAGGGAAGAGCACTAACTATTACCTATAAAATCAAAAAGGGAGAATATTAGTAAGGGCTTAAAATTATATCCTACATTGCAAGTGTCATTACTAGTACCCAGTTGCTATCTAGGTCACCCATGATGGACAAGATTACCATGCTCATGTCCATCAAGCTACATGAGGAAGTCCCTCAATCTTGGAGGATGATAGATCTAGTAGATCCTTTGTGGAAAGAGTTGAAGGACTAAGGGAGGTATAAATAGGCCATTGTCATGTTAGGCAATCTTAGCTAGAGATAGACCCTCTTTTAAGTATACATGAGTTACATCATGGGGGTGACCAAAGAGGGAAGTAATAACAATGGTAGAACAATAACCATAGTTACATCCATTGATTTTAAGTAGTCGTATAACAAAGAGGATAAAGGAGGGAGATAGTTATCTAGTACCTAGGGCATAACTAAGATAGTGTGCCAAGAAAACCAGCATATAGGTAATATCAAAGGATAAATATCTTATTCTTTTCATGAAAGTCAAAAGAGCCACATGTCAAAGGTTGTTATGCAATTATACAAGACAAGTTAGGTTAATAAAATATATGGACTTATCCCATAAGTCAAACCAAAAGCTCAAGTAGTTAAAGAACTATCCCACAAGAAAGATAAAACCCCTTTGGTTAATCACATTAGAAAAATAGTGTATTAACTTCAGTACCAAACCTATAGGTTATCCATATGAAAATTAAATAACATATTTTAATGAATTAATACATTAGCAGTAACCATCATCTAAAGCTAAATAGACAGAAATAAGGTGGAAGATACATAAGTGGAAAGTAAGGCTCAAGATATAGGGGATAGATCGCCAATTATGCACCTTCATTGCCATAGCAACATATTATGCAAGAAACCTATTAATTATAGAAAAAGGGAATGAACAAAGTTATCTTATAAAAAGAAACCATAAATCAATCCAAATTTAATCAAAGTTAGATAGATTTATAGAAATTTCATCAAAATTATCCATCGGGTTAAAGAGACATTGAAATATGACAAGGAATGATCACAAATTAATACTATCTTTTAAAATTAAAAATAGCATACTAGTACATCCAATTAAATCATAAGAATGATTATGGAAAATATATCTCAAACCATAGGGAGAAAAGGCATAATATGAATGTCACAAATTGAATGTTGGGGGGACTTGCTTGAGTTGTTGCATTAAAACACACACACCATACACACAAGAGGAAGCTCACTCAAAAACACAAGAAGAGAGATGGGAGGAAACGCATGTATGTATCTCTATAACTCGATGTAAGGCTCGAAATTTTTGAGCCTTCTCTGTACCTAATTCCTCTATGAAAATATTAACTATCTGATCATGTGTGCTGACATATACTGAGTCAATCTCTACTGCAAGTATCTTCTCTCTCACAACATGGTAATGCACCTCGATGAGTTTTGTCCTAGCATGGAACATTGGGTTCCTAGCTAACTATATGCTATACATGTTGTCACAATGAATGCATACTAGACCATCTCCATGCACATCCAAATCACCCAATAACTTTTACAGCCATACCACCTCACATGTTGCCATAGTAGCAACTCTGTACTTAGTCTTTGTCCTCGATAAGGCAACTATAGATTGCTTTTCATTGCTCCACATAACTACTACACTACCAAGGGAAAACATGAATCCACTAGTAGATCTTCTATCACACATGTTACCAAACCAATCTACATCTATGTATCCAAACACATGTATATCCTTACTAACCTCATTAAAATTTCGATAATGCAAAGTGAACTTCACATTCCTTAATATGTGTCTAACTATATCTAAATGAGGCTTTTTAGACATCTGCATAAATTGATTGAGGCCAATAGCATAGCTCAAGTCTAGCCTTGTGATAGTCATGTAAATTAGACTCCCTACTATCATCCTAAACATAGTAGGGACTTCTATCTCATTCCCAATATCATTACTCAACTACACATTTTGCTCCAGCAATGGTACCGAAAGAGGCTTACATGTTGTCATACCATACTTAGACAACATATCCAAGTCATACTTCCTTTTGAATAGCCATTTACCAACATAATCATATCTTATCACCTCAATACCACAAAGTACCTTAGCTCACCCAAATCCTTTATCTCAAACTTCTTTTTCAAATGGTCCTTGACTTTTGTGATTCCACTATCACTATCACTGTCGCTGTCACATATGATAATCAAGTCACCCACATAGATGACTATGATAACTAAACCTTCATCTCCCTTTCTCACATAAAATAAGTGATCAATACCAAAAACATAAAAGCCAATGTTAATGACAAGATACTCTCTAATATTATTAGACCATGCCCTAGGTGCTTGCTTCATCCCTTAGAGCACATTCTTTAATGTATATACATATGTGGGATACTCTAAATCCTCATAACCTGTTGGCTACTTCATATACACCTCTTCTTGTGAATCACTATACAAGAAGGCATTATTTACATCCATTTGCTGCAAACTCCAACCTTTAACTACTCCCAAAGCAATCACACATCTAAGAATTGCCATCCTAGCACCTAGACTAAATGTATCATCATAATCTATGCCATATGTTTAGGCATAGCCTTTTGCAACCAGCCTAGCCTTATACATACGAATAGAACCATATACATTGTTCTTAATTGTGTAAACCCACTCACAGCCAATAGCTTTCTTGCCTCTAGGCAATGGTGCTAGATCCCAAGTCTTATTAGCTTCTAATGCAATCATCTTTTTATCCATTGTTGCATCCCAATGAGCATTACCAAAATAGCATCCTTAAAACAAGTGGGCTAAACATCCTCAACCACCTTTATCATATAAGCATAATGGTGAGCTACATAACCTTCAAAACCTAATCCTTAAATAGGATATTTGACCCTACTAGACCTACATATCACTAGATCACTCAGTGGAGCCTTTACATTACTATGTGCTCTCTATACACTTGGTAACCTAACTAAAGGAATACCAAACTCATCATCCAAACTCTTTGAATCACTGGAATCTATATCAAACCCCATTACCATCCAATACTTTCTTCTTCCATTTGTCTTTACTTGCAACACTTATAGATGTACCTAAAGATGTGAAGCTGCTACTTAGTCTCCCCAAACCAAGAGCTAACTGTAGATATAGTACCAAATTATGTTTTTGGTCCAGTAAGGCTACATATTTTTGCACATAACTATCACAACCATCATCATCATCCAATGCATCACTACTAGATGCATACCAACTATTCATCTCATCAAAAATAACATCCCTGCTCACTCTAAACTCACTTGTGACAGGGTTATAATAGTAATACCCTTTCTACTCTAAAGAATATCCAATGAAAATATAATTTTTATCATTTGTATCAAGCTTCCTTTGTAGCTCATCTTGCACATGAATATATGTAGTACAACCAAGCGCTTTTAAGTGTGACACATCAGGCTTCTTACCTATAAAGCATTCTTTGGGAATCATTCCATGAATTGCAACTGTGGCAGTTCTGCAACCCCATTTTACTATGGAATATACATGTAAGTAAATTGTCTCTTTATCCCATGAGACCTCACAAAGTCATTGAACTCATTAGATAGGTATTCTCCCCCTCCATCTAACCTCAAGCACTTAACTATTAAGCACTTAACTATTAAGCATGTTTCGATTTCAACAATAGTCTTGAAAGTTTTAAAGGACTCAAATATATCACTCTTTTTCTTCATGAAATACACCCATAGATTTCTTGAACAATCATCAATAAACATGACAAAATATTTGTTGTTACTAAGAGATTTTTTTTTGTAGGTCCCCAAACATTTATATGTACAACATCAAGTATATTCCTCCTCACATCTCTATCATACTCCAACAAAGGGAGTATCCAAACATTCAAGTGATAAACACCTTGCATTACATACATAAAGAACTCCCCCCCATCCCAACAAAGTGTTATGGCTCCTACAACTCTCCTATACCCTAGAGATTGGCCCTAGAATGCATTGTCTCCAATATAAAGCATAAGCGTAACAAAGTCCTCTCATAATATAAACATAACAATCCAAGAGATTGTATATGTTCCTCAATTAATCAATTTCCCAAGTTATCGCATTACCCTATAACAAAGGGAATCTTACACTCTCAACATTGATAGTCACCTAGACATAGAATTGCCATGCATCCAAAAATTTATCTTCGAATATTATATTTAGATTGCATATGCAAAGTATATGGTACTCTGTGCTCAAATAATTTAACTAAAAACCAGCCAACATGAAGCGCATAAACAATCCTTTCATGATCTCCTCTTACTAGCATCATGCTGCATTGTTTAAAAAAAGCATCGGACCAACCCATGCTACTAGTTCCCCCTTAAAACTTATATAAACCATGGCCTGTATGCTAAGATATGCAAAAAGACAGCAATTAATTAAATATCTTTCCATTTTACCTCCACATTCCCTACCATTTATGTTTTGCTTATTTGCACATATGTAGGGAGATTTTGTGACAATTTTTCATAGAAACATGCCTTTAACATACAAATGGAGGTAAACTAAGACAAACTCTCATGCTTTACCTTCATTACATAATCATAAATAGTTTTTTAATTTTTTGTAATGTTTAATACGTTAAAAAAATTCTCATATTTTTTATTTGGTTATTTTTTATTAAAAATTTTATTTATTTCAATAGAAATCATTATTTTTTTAACTTTTCTAATTTATATGACTTATGTGAAGTGTGATCTATCAGCATACTCATTTTTATGCCATGTAAACATCATTTCATTCTTAAAATCTAATAATAATATCATTTTTCATTAAATCTCATGTTTTGGATTTTGCAATTTTATTATTTTTAGTATGCATGAAGAAAAATGAATGAATTTTTGAAATTACAAACATCAACAAATATGTTTCAACCACTTCTAATCATTTTTTTTATCATATGCATTAAATATTTATCATAAAAATTAAATAAGAGTCGCTTACTCTAAAATCCACATATGTATGCCTCATGTTTCGAAAAATTAAAGCTACTAATGCTATTTCCAAGCCACTAATGCATCTAAATCACCTTATCTACACACCATTATGCTTCTAAACCATCGTTCATCCTCGATTTATCGAATCAACCCTCCCTCCCTCTCTCATACACAGCCATATGAACAACGAATAAAGAGGAGAGAGAAAGACTGAAATTGGAGCTTTTCATTCCCTACATCATTTTTCATGCGTCTCAAGTATCAAAGAGTGAAGAAATTCAAGAACTCGTGTCCTAAAGATGGAGAAGGATTGTAGCAACCACAAAAAATGATTTTCTAATGAGAAGGAAGGGGCACTGAAAAAAATGTATCCCCCTCTTGTGTGATTTTTGAGAGCTTTGACTCTTTTAACCATGATTAAGAACTAACTATCAAACTATCTAGTTCAAATTTCCATATTCACACTTGACTACAAGAGATTCTGGCTTGGATGGAGGGGCAAACGGCCTCGGAATCATGATCCAACTGGATGGTGACTTTCTAGCATTGAAACCTACCATGCTAGTCTCCATCACATGCTTTTTTGGCTTTCGAATCCAATAGTTGCTTCATAATGCCAAACCTTGTGGCCATTAAATGGAGAGTCAACAAACTCCGATTGATGAATGTTTACTTCCATTGGATTCTTGGCATCAAAATGCATCTAGGAAAACTCCAGCTCCTTGATATGTTATCATTCCATATTCTACTAAAATCGCCTCTTTTACGGCTCTCGAGTCACTTTTGTGCTTAAATTTTAACTTTAAAATCAGCTATCATCATTGTTGACCACATGATAGGGTGACTCAACCCCTTGAACCCATGAACTAATCTCAGCATAAACACAGCTTGCACCCTATCCCATGATAAAATCTAAGCATGAAGTTCACGAGGGATAGGCCAAGCATATAGTCTGACAAAGATCTAGAGCTAATCTCTATAACCAATTGCTCCAACACAAACAAGCTAAAAAGCACCATTAAAGGAGTCATCCTAAGTGGTGGCCTAGCCTGCCTACTTGACCTAGGACAACTCGACCAAGAATTCCTACTAGTAGGCGAGGACTCCCATAGTCTAGTCTATAAAAATCCACATATTTTTCATTTGACCACTTTTTTTTTCTTCAATACTTTATACTCCGATGTGTAAAAAGGAGAGAGCTGAGCATATTGTGATGCAAGGAGAATAGGGCATCAGATCTCAAGTCATGTCTCGATACTCAAGAACCTACCAAGCTCTCGCAATGTGATACTAAATCATTTTTCTTCCGCTCACTTGTGTTTTTGCTCCAAACATCCTTATTTTATTTTTCGACTAAATGTCACCCTAGGAAGACAAGGCATCGAGCCCCAAGTCTAGGACTCATCCAAGGAACATTAGGAGAAATATGGACTCTCTTTTTTGCCCCTTAAGGGGTTTTTCTCACCTCTCTCTCTCTCTAAAAAGAGATTCCAAAATAAGATTAGAATAAGAGATCTTCTACAATCAAGCAAATCTCATATTTGTATTTTCAATAGATTTCACCTATTATCACTTTTTCTCAAAATCCTCATGACTAAAAAAATACAATTCTATTTTTTATAAAAACAGAGTCAATCATTAATATACGACTCGTTAATGCCCTCGTGACTTTTCAACATGAAAATATATGAGAATCATTCTCATTCTTGCTTCTTAAAAGGACAAAAGTTAAAAAAGATATAAAATGACGTGCATATCATATTTTAAGATTAGTTTTTACCTAGTGACACCTTTTTTACTCGAGAGTTTCCTTGTAAATTTTTATCATTTTTGGACAAGTTTATGCCTATTTCTAGGCATTTCTTCATTCCCTCTCAAAGCTCTAGTTTTGTCTGAAATTTTGTGTACTCTTCTCATTCCCTCCAGAATATGGTTTCTTGCATATGAATTCTTCTAAAGCAATACTCAATACTATCTACAACATACCCTACTACAAGCGATCTCATGAGTGGTTTTGATAACATTTGCTGAAATCAAATAATATCTATCTACAACACTCTCTACCTTGCTAGAAGCAATCTCCCTCTTTAGTATTGTGCTATAATATATCTTCCTCTTCAACACTCTATACTACAAGCAATCAAGTGATAATGGAGGTATCTTTATTTTTTTAATCTCTTGATGTTATTATTATTTATAGTTGTTTTTTAATCCTTAAGTGTCAATTCATAGAGAGAGGGAGGGGGGGGGGAGAGGGAGAAGGGAGAAGGAAGGGGGAGAAGAGAGAGAACTGTGTGTGATGAACTAAGAAAATAAGTGATAGAGTAATAGAGAGTAAGTTAGGGTAGAAGATAAGATGATGTTATTGTTCTCCACTAGCCAAGCTTCTGTATAAATGTGTTAAAATATCTTTGATCAATTCTTCTTGAGAGAGAGAGAGAGAGAGAGAGAATATTTTGGATAGAACAGAAGATAAGATTGGATGCTAATTAAAGGTAAATTAAAGGCTAAGATTACAGGCAGATTAGGGGTTGATTAGGATCTATCATGATTGAAATCAAGAGAAAGAGACAAGGTCCAACTTGGTAAAAAAGAACACATATATAGTGAATCAAAAGGGGTGTAATTGTGTGCTTTGAGCCAATCCAGAATTAGCTGCATGCTGCTGGATTGATACTGACTTGTAGCTCCCAGATATTTAGACATTCTTGCTATTGATCAAAAAATTGGCATCGACTCCTTAGCTTATTATTAATCAAAGGGGTGTAATTATGTAATGTTAAAATTGGCATATATTTTTCTTTACAAGATGCGAGTGCATGATATTACCAAGAGAAAGAGAGATATTCACTTTCAATTGGATGATGAATATGCACCAATGTTCAAAAGAACTATAGAAAGGGATGATGCAATAAGATACAAGATGCAACAAGAAAGAAATGTAGGAAAAAAAATGTGGACCTTTGGGTCGATGCGTGCATTTATCCACCCGATCCAATCACTTAAAGGCCACCACAATTTGAAGGGCTTACATCATTTGTAAAGTTTGTTTGTGAAGGCAATGAAGGATTGTATGGATATAGATGTTGACTTGTCACACAAGGATTAGCAGGGGTTCATCAAGCCTTGACAAATATGCAGACAAAATTACAACGGAATATGCAGTCTTTGATGGAAAAGGATAGATTATTGGCTGAGAAGGATAGGGAGAACCAGAACCTACGACAAGCAATGTCTGTCACATTGAAGATGATATGCAGGCTACACACATGCAAAATATGGAGTTACAGTCTAAAGTTATGGACTTGGAGAAGGAAAATCGAAACATAAAGAGGAATCTCACAAAAACTTTGGAGATTGGCCCCACTTTTAAAACCAAAGAAGCACATCGACGCATTCGATTAGTCAAACCAATTCACCAATTAACCAAAGGAAGTGAACAATATCATAGATGGATATATGCTCAATCTGCTACAATGAGAAATATGTTCCCTCATGTAGAGAATGATATTATTGCCAAAGTCCTAAGCAAGGATATGATCAAAAATACATTGGAAATTTGTAAATTCAGGGACATTGTAGATGTCGCAAGTGAATATCTTAGGGATGTGAGCAACTTATTTACTGCTACAGATACTCAAGGATTATGTGACTAGGTGGGAATGAGTTTTGAGTCATATAGTATGCTCTATCAACGATTGGATACCGGATTTAAGCAAGTCTTCAAAACTAAGTGAGTAATGCCTTTGCCAAAACCATTTCACGTGAAGAAGGCTTGAAAACAACTAAATGAGAAATTTTTAGAACTAATTGGTAAGCCAACGCATCTGGAAAATACACACATATTGAAGTATGGTTCCAAAGAAGTTGCATTTCTATTGAATGCATCCAATAACTTTGTATTGGACATATGTAGGGTTCAAATTGCTATGGTCAAGTTCTACAATATGTCTATGGAAGAATGTAGAGGCAAGCTTAAGTTTGTCCTCAAACTTGATGAGAGTGAGATTATTAAGGGGCTTGAACGTGTGAGTATAACACTTATAAATCGACTATTGGATCCCAGCATTGATGAAAACCATCCTTTATACTTCAATGTATAGTCAAAGTATGAAATATGGTGGCTTGCAGCATTTGAAGTACCAAAGGAGGACCATGAAGTACTTAAAGTTTTTTTTTAACCTCACTAATATACCTAGTGTTATTCAACAACAAAATAATGGAGCAATTTTACACATCGAGGGGTTTGGGGACTATCAAGTTGAATGGCATCCTACAGGTGATTTAAAAACATTGAAGTGTATGTTTGGTTTATCAAATGCAACGAATGCAAAATTTCCACATATACTCCATGGAAACTAGGAAGAAAGGGAAAGATGGAAAGAAAGAATGGTTTGCCAAGGCAAGACAACAAGGTGCTCCAACACATGATCAAAAAGTCATGAGAAATGGAATGCTAGCTCCAGTGGATCCAAACTGGCGCCCTATTTTGAAAATACCACTAAAAAGGGTTCACTTTTGCACATTGCATTATTTGGTTAGAATAATTGAGAAGCTAGTATATGAATACATATGCTTTGCATACAAGATACAGCCTGTGTCAGAAGCTAATGCTACATGCAAGAAGGTAGAACGAGTCCTTTCTGAAGTTGGATTGCACAAGGGCCAAGTAGAAATAAAAAAGGACAATAAAAAATCGGGAAAGAGTGCAAATATCCCTTGTAGACCATGCTTTGGTGGACCCAAGGCTAGGAAGTTTATATCTCCACCTCAAGATGAGGAAGGCAATATACTTATAAAGCAACCAAAGAAGTATGGAGCATGGAAAAAGTTGCACCTTAATGTTTCGGATTGAAGCAATGGGGGACGAATGAGGATTGCAAAGGTAGAAGTGTGGATACACCTAGATAAATTACACCAACTCTCTTACAAAAGTTGAGGTTTAGGGATAATGATGCCAATACATTTAAAGAGACAGTTGCTAAATTTCGTAAGTCCATGGTGGAGGCATGGACTAGAAAAATAGTATAACACACTACATGGTCAGTATTGTAACCATTACAAAAAAATATTATCATTTTGAATTAGTTTGTGTTTCTAATCTCTCCTCTTGTGTAGTATATACTTGAAGCACATGATCCATACTTTGCAGATCAAGGAAGTTTGGCAATATGGTCAACTCAAGGCATGGAACAATCTCATTGGCAAGCTCATTGTGCTTTTCAAAAGGCAACTAATCATGGAGGTGGCATCAATTATTCCAATTCTATGAGGCAATTATTACAATGGTGGTATAGGAGATAAGAGATACGATACAAGGAAAAAGAAAAGAAGTCCAAAACCTCTCAAGCAGAATTTATAAGTAGGGCAACATATGAAGTGAGAAAAGCAAGATATGAAAATAGCACAGCTAGACAACACTATGTAGAATGGTTGGCAACCCAAGAGAGAGATGGCAAGAAATGGAGACCTAGATAAAGATAAACTTTTGGTGAATTTAGAGTCCATGAGAGAGCATAGGTACCCAGGATATGACACATCAATACTCCTATCTTTAACATGATATGTCTTGCAAATTTTGTTTAAAATTTTGAAGGTTTGTCACTATGTTTTTCAAAGTCGATTTCGAACTATGTTTTTTAATTTTAAAGTTCATTTACACCATAGTAAGTTTAAAATTTTCATGCTTAGGTCAAGTCTCTCCTTTCATTTTTTCCCATTACTCTTCACTCTACCCTCGACCTTTCTATCCTTCATTATCACAACCATGGCACGTTCCAAGCTTCCTATCCTCGACCTTTCTATCCTTGATTATTCCTAAGGCACCATTCTCTAGGTTGGTGCGAGAAATACTGCAAGATCTACAGTTAGCGCATCAACACAAGTTCTTTTCATCAAGGAACCAAGCAAGGAATGTGGGGTGATGGTCACGCCAAGCCTTGCTTGCTCTCTAAGAAGCAACTAAAAGTTACTTGATTGATCTAATGGGTGATTCTCAAGTTTTAGCCATTCATGCCTAATGTATCACTATTAAGCCCATAGATATGGTTGTTATTCGTAGGATCCGCAACAACAAGGATGCATTTAATCTTAATGTCAACAATATGCTTTGAGAAGCTACCTTGTAATTAGATCTATGTTTTTAGCTCAGGTTTGGTTGTAGATTGTAAGGATATTAGTTTTGGTTTATCTTTCCAGTAGACCTTCAAGTATTTGATAGCAGTGGTCTACAAAATGGAGCTAAATTTTGCCTAGCTCTAGTTGTACTTGGTGCAATGCACTATCGACCGTGTACTTCATGGTTTTGTAATGCCAAATCTGATATTTGATATTCTATTTTGCCATGATTTGCATTGTGCATATTTCCAAGTTTCTAATTTTGAAAGTAGTTTTGTTAAGGATAAATTCAATGCACAATCACGCACACATCAGTGATCAATTGTACATGGGCTGATGCACTATATCTTTATTGTATTTAGCGATTTGGTAACAATATCCGATATACGATATTCCGTTTGACCCATGACTTATTTTTTGTGAATTTTTAAGTTTCCAATATTTCACATTTTCAAAAAATGATTGAACCATTGTTACATACATTCAAATGAATACATGTTGTGCATGAACTGGATAAAACACTACGTATTAAATTTAGGGTACGAATCATGTTGCGTATAAAACTTATAAATGAATGTAATATTCAAGTAAAAGACAATAATAAACGATGCGTATGACAAACTACATTGCATGCACATCCAAAAAATATCAGTTTTCATTACTTCAAGAGAAGATTACAAATTACATTACATTGGTGATGAGATATCATTTGGCACTAAGTACATCTACTCTCCCCTAGGCTTCTTTGAGCTAGAATCCCCATGGTCAGAGCTATTCTTGATCATAGGCAGCAACACATTTTACCCTAGTAGCTCTTGCCTAATGACATCAGGGTCTTCAACACTAGCAACCATGCCACGTGCCACCTTGGAAAAAAGTGGCCCGGACCTAGTACTAGAGAATAAGTAGAGGAGCTTTAAACGTCGAAGCAACACTACTTTCTCAAAGCTAGATTTCTTTGGGATGGTCTTGAAGGGCCTAACCTTTGTTAGTGCCCTCAACTTCAAGAAGTTCTCAGAAAAAGCCAGAGAGCAGCATGTCTTGTGGAATACAAAAATGTCGTTCACAAGCTTGCTGATATACTCCTTCAATGCCGAGTCATACACCCTTCCTTGGCTACCAGATCAACCACCTTGTCTAGATGAAAATTCATCTATATAGATAATTTCCTGCATCACACAAGTTCAGTGTCAAGCTCACTATGTCAAACTCACTATGCATGGAGTGTGGTAAAGATATATACATCAGATTTGCGTCAAAATTTACCAGTAGGGCCTCTAGGGCATCAAGAGTATACACATCGATTTTTGTCGGGATCGGGTCCCCAGAGCTACTGTGGCCAAAGGCTCTTGTCTGGGGGCCTGAATCTGCATACAAGAGCCTCCGGCCACCAAATTTAGGCCCCTGGATGTGAGTCTCTGACCACGGCAGCTCTGGGGACCCGATCTTTTAACATAACCTTCAAAACCAAATCTTTTAACAGGGTATCTGACCCTGCTAGATCTGCGTACCACCGAATCACTCAATGGAGCCTTTACATTACTATGAGCTCTTTGTACACTTGGTGTCCTGACTAAAGGAATGCCAAGCTCATCATCCAAACTCTCTGAACCACTAGAATCTGCATCAAATCCCAAATGACTGGTAGATGCATCATTACCATCCAGCACTTTCTTCTTTCCTTTGTCCTTCCTCCCTGCAACACTTATAGATCCACCTGAAGATGTAGGGCTGCTCCTTAGTCTCCCAGACCAAGGGCTCACTATAAGTGCAGTACGATGATGTTTCTAGTCCACTAAGACTTCGTGATTCTTGTTTATCTTTCTGCGCATAGCTTTCCTAATCATTATCATCATCCAAAACATCACCAGTAGGTGTATACCAACTTCTCGTCTCATCAAAGATAGCATCCCCGCTCACTCTGAACTCACCTATGATAGGGTTATAATAGCGATACCCTTTCTACTCTAAAGAGTATCCAATAAAAACACATTTTTTTGCCTTTGGATCAAGCTTCTTCCGTAGCTCATCTAGCACATGAACGTATGCAACACAGCCAAATACCTTCAACTGCGATACATCAGGCTTCTTGCCACTAAAGCATTCTTCAAGAGTCATCCCATGAACTACAGTTGTGGGAGTTCTGTTCATAATGTAGACAATAGTATGGACAGCCTCAGACCAAAAATGTTTGGGCATATTCTTTTCAACCATTAATGCCCATGCAACTTCTGCAATATGCATGTTCTTTCTTTCTGCAACACCATTTTATTGTGGGGTATGCTTACAAGTAAATTGCCTCTTTATCCCATGAGTCCTCAAGAAGCCACTGAACTCATTAGAGAGGTACTCTCCCCCTCCATCTGATCTCAAGCACTTCACTTTTAAGCTTGTTTCTGTTTCAACAGCTGCCTTAAAAGATTTGAAGTGCTCAAACACATCACTCTTTTCCTTCATGAAGTATACCCATAGCTTCCTTGAACAGTCATCAATAAATGTGACAAAGTATTTGCTATCACCAAGAGATAGTTTCTATGTAGGCCCCCAAACATCTGTATGTACTACATCAAGTATATTTTTGCTCACTTCTCTATCATGCGAGAAGGATTGTCTCGCCTGCTTACCAAACTGGCATGCTTCACAGACTATGCAATTCTGTAACTATAAAAGAAGGCAACCCTGTAACCAATCCTCTGGACTGCATTAATTTCAGCCTTTGCACATTTGCATGTCCAATACATTTATGCCATATTTCAACATCTACAACTACTCATTTTCCTTTAGCATACATAGCAGCATCCATTGCAAGAATTCCAGCATCTAAGGTGAACATTTGGCCAACTCTACTTCCTTTTGCAACCAACTTGCACTTATCATTAAAGTCTTCTACAAAACAACCTTTTGCATTGAATTGGACCTGCAACCCCTGCTCTACCATTTGGCCAACAGACACTAGATTCTTTGTAATTGATGGCACATGTAATACATCTGTCAGACTCTTTGTCTAGCCATCATACAAGGACAAGGGAACCTTTCCAATGTGTGAAATTGGGTGGCATGAATCATCATCCATCTGCACATAACCTGGGTTTTGTAAGTCTTGCATCTCTCCAAACCATTCAACATGACTGGTCATATGATTAGATGCACTTGAATCGACATACCATACATCATCATGTGCCCCCTTTTCTATAATTGCATTCATCATATGTTGTATAACAAACAGACCCTCATTTTTGTCTTCATTCTGTCATGAAGACAATGCATAATTTCCTTGCTGCAATTTATCACTGTGAATATCATCCTTCTTTGCATAGCAATGGATTGCAATATGGCCTGTTTTGCCACAATAATAGCAAACAATAGCAGAATATCCAGATCCTTTATTGTGCCATCCACCTCTTCCTCTAGAGCTCCCCCTACCTCTAAAGTTTCCTCTACCTCCGAAAACCTGCATTTCACCAAACTGTTGATTGAACCTGTTTTGTTGGTTATCGCCAGAATGTCCCATACCACGACCTCTCGAAGAGGATCTACCACGTCCTTTTCCTGAACTCAAGTAAAATTCTTGGACCTGTTCACCATTTCTTTCAAACGAATCACCCTGCATATTTATCTCTTCAGTAATCATGAGAGAGATCAGCTCATCAAAATTTGGAAATGGCTTACGTACATATACTGAAGTAACAAATGATTTCCATGCCTTCTCATTGTTAAGGTCACTCAGAGTGGATGAAACCAAATCATCATCATCCGGCATTGCATCAATCACTCCTAAAGCATCTACAATGCTCCTCACCTTCAACACATACTCATTGACAGACATTTTCTCTTTCTTCAAGGCATTAAACTCTTGCTTCAGTTGAATCTTTCGTGCCTTTTTATTAACTAAAAACATGCTCTCAAAAATTGTCCAAGCTGCATGTGAAGTTTCTGCATTCCTGATATGTCCCAACATAGTATTATCAATGACTGTAGATAGCCAGTACATTACAATTTTGACTTTTGCATTCCACTCTTTCCATGCTTTAACTCATCTGCAGTCGAAGGGATACCCAACTCTGGCTCCTTTTTTTCACCTGAAACAAACTCATAAAGACCCTTTCCAATAAGGAAGTTCGTCACACGAAACTTCCATGAAGGGTAGTTGTTCTTGTCGAGCTTCTCAATAATGGGATTTCCACTGTTCTCTGTCATTATCACAAACAAGGATACAACACAGCAAGCTCGTCTTCTATAATCTTTCACAACACGTGCACAACAATACACCAAGCAACCTTTTTCACTGATTGCTCAATAGTACATGTAATTTGCACCCTATTTGCAGATAAACCTTATGTTTACTTCTTGTAAACACCTCAAAAATTACAGATTTTCAATTTGTAACTTGTGCACCCACTTTCAGTCAATACAGCCAAAATCACAGCGTACCCCCCCTGAAACTGTTGTCCGCAACCTTGTGGCTCTAAAAACAGGGCCTCAAATGGCCTCAAATGCCCAAAATAACTGCGAGAAAGCCCTCAAGGGCCTATCTGCAAAATATACAGTGATTTGCTTGCACACCAAATCTCATAGCAATTTAAGATTTTTGCTCAACCCTACTTTCGGTGCCTCCACAGGCACTATCTAAGAGAGAGAGTGAAAGAATGGGAGAGCTTCTTACCCGTTGCTTGCTTGCTCAAACCTTGCTTCTTCTCCTTCACTTCAGCCTTCAAAATCAGCCTCTCTCAATGGCACGGCTATGATACCATCTCAAGAATCGTATGGTGGGGGGACTTGCGAGGTGCTGCGCCAAACACACACTGTATACACAAGAGGAAGCTCACTCAAGAACACAAGAAGAGAAATGGAGGCCAAAACGTTTTCTTGCTGATTTTTTCTTCTTCTTCCACACACTATACAATATACACAAAGTATAGATAAGATACAAGATAAAGGAAAGTGGCCTTCAAAGTCAAACAGTGCCTGAATGTGAGATCAGATTGGTTGACCCTACATTCAATCGTCTCATCAAAATGTGTTCTTTTGACTTACAAGACTCACCCAATAGCTGACTTATCCATTCCTCGAATAGGCACTTGCATTGATAAGTAATCTTTGTTTTCTTCAGAACATCACATGAACCAAATAAATGTGCAAACAATGAGAATGGAATAAACCAACTAAGATGCACATCTTTGGAGCCTGTGGTGGGTTTCATAGAACTATTGATGTCAAATTTTATATTGGACTTACATACTCCTGACAACTCAAAGCTATCAATCAACCATTGACCACTAGATAGTGGTGGCAATGGGACATGCTGCAATCTCTGGCTTTCTACTACATACAATGAATTATAAAAAAAGATATTTTGAGTTGCAAGTTGGCTTGCAGAGTTATTATCATAGATCAAAGAACCTATGTCTTCATGCCAAACATGTATCTTGTTGCTCAAACATTCCACATTCTACCATTCATGCAAAGTTGATGGATATAGAGCTCTCAATAAAACAAGATTGAATTAGAACACTACAAAGATTTTTAAAAATAATTCTAATGTAAAAGAATAAAAAATGATAAAATTTAAAAACTTACTGTTTGTTTATAATTTGCAATGTAGTTCTTGTCGTGTACAAAGATTTGTTTGTGCGTATAAACACGTTGGATCAACATTTTTGTTATTGTACTTGTTCCATTGAACACTTTTCTGAACTCTAAAATTTTACATTTCCAATGTTTTCTAAGGTTTGCAACATCCTTAGCCTGATCTTGAAACTCCCTCGAGTACTTGGTTGCATCAAAATCCAATCCAATTTATAGTACTTATCACAAATCCAATTACTGCTACTATCTTTTCCATTGAAAACCTCCACTGCAAGAATGTTACTAATTTTTTTCCTCCGTGAAGACATCTATGATAACCAAATCAAAAAGTTATTCTATCAGCATGTGTATAATTTGAAAATGTTCTCTCCAAATGAAATGAAAATAAATGGAGCAATTTTAAATTAACATTGTACCTATAATTCGTTTCACAAAGAAGCCCAGAGATGTTGAACAAGAAGTTGACTTATAACAAGACCAATGTTTCTTCACTGACAATTTCCTAGAGTACAAAAACAAAAGAAATATCGAGTCAATGCATACATTTAACTTACATAGGCTTTGTCTAAATGAGTTGAAACTTAACCATGGAGCAACAAAAAAAAGTAGCAATATACATGTGGCTCTCTTTGCAAAGAAGCCCAAAGATATTGAAGAAGTTGAGTTTTTTAAAAAATCATTGTTCTCCACCCTCAAAGACTCTGGGAGTTAAAAAACAAAGGAAAACTTAGTATGCATATAGCTTGCATATATTTTGTCCAAACAAGATAAAATTTAACCATGGAGCAGCAAAAAAACAAGACAACATACCTGTAACTTTGTTTACAAAGAAACCGTAAGATGTTGAAGAAGAATTTGAGTGTTCAAAAGATCATTATTCTTAACTATAAGAGACTCCCAGAGTACCAAAACAAAAGAAATTACATGTCAGAGAATGCACTTAACTTACACGGGTTTTGTCCAAACGAGATAAAGCTTTACCATGGAGCATCCATGGAAGAGAACAATATACCTGTAAAGTTTTGCGACGAAATTTTTAGGGCTTTGGTAGAACAAGCTCTACTCTCATAAAACATGTGAAACTCACTTTGTATTTGTGTAGAGGAAATGAAATTTAACAAGGTTACAGATAAGGAAAGCAATGATGAGGCTGTAAGGTTTCGTCAGGAAAGAAGAAGCGAGAAAAGAGATATGATAAATTTGAGTTCTGCCTAAGAAAGAGGGGAAAACTGAAAAGGGGAGAAGTGAAAAGTCAAACATAAAAATTTAAGAAAATAAATATTTGACTCACAAACTTCCAAGAAGTGTCAACATTGTATTCCCCACATTTTCCCTTATTTTATTGATGAGGAAAGATTTGGGCCAAGACATGGATAGAAGATTCATGTTACATGAATCTAGAATCCCAACTCTCTCATTGGTTAGGCCTATATTTCTTTATTCACTCCTTAAGGAGCAAAAAAGAGGGTCCATATTTCTCCTAATGCCTATTCGGCTTTCGCAACCAAGGCAATGATCATCTACTCTTGGAATTTTTCTTTCTTTATTTTATTATTTAATATTAGAATCCCTTTTTATACACCTTCATATCTTATATATTTCAAATATTTTCATTTTTTATTCTATTTTATTTTGTAGCTTCCCTATCTTCCTTAGAACTAATAAGGATTCCTAGAAATAGCTGTCTAGCAATCTAGCAGAATAGGGTCACTAAGACTATTCTCAAAAATAGCTCTTAAAGTGCCTAGCAATGTCTTTAGAGGAGGTAGACAATTGCTCAAACCTTCCTGGACACACCGAACATAACCTTGGGACTTCATGCCTTAAATGTCGGTCCCTAACAAAAGAAAAATTCCCCAAGTACATATGCATGTAAAGCATAAAGGGAAAGAACTCATAAAGGAAGGGCATCACCTAGACTTAGTCATAAGAAGCTTTTGCATAGCAAGAGGCTCCCTCCATATGCTCTGTTGAATCTATTTAGTGTAGTACCAAAATAAAAACCCATTAACCGCACCAGCACCAAACAAACAAATGTCTCTCTTGGTCTAATGAGATAAATCATTTCACTACAAAATAAATGGCCCTCTTGGCCTAGCAAAATCAAACATTAAATCCAATAGAAATGACCCTCTCGACCTAAAAAAAATATAGCTATAAAGCACATCATTCAGCAACCTACTGTTGAAAAAAAATCCTTGGTTCCCACATAAATCATATTAAAGCACAAAACTACCAAGGGGATAGGTTTCTCAGGCCCTACAATAAATGCATCAAATTATTAGCTAATCCCCCTACATAAATAGCAAAGGGTGTCCAATGAATATGCTATTGAACAATCTAATGCATCCATGAAAAATTAGAAAGATTGTCAATCGTTACCTAGCTCATAACCCATACTAACTATCGGTGGCCACCAAGATAGGACATGTTAATAAGCAACCCCCACAATAGCCCTGTATTAACATCAAGAGGCAATTGTAAAAACCCCTTAGAACCATAGTTAAGGAAGACATCTTTAACAAAGGTATAATTAGCTAGGGAGTCTGCAAAGCGATTCCACTATTGGGGAATTAACTAACGAGTCATTCTCTCAAAGATCTCAAGGGCATCCAAGGTTGCACGATGGTACATCCTTAGAATGGCATCCCTCACACTATAGGTCACATTCAATTGGTTGATCACTATAACTGTGAGTCGCCTTTCACCAACAACTAGCAAATATCACCACATCTAGCTAGAATGAACCCTATAAGAAAGGCTTTGTATTTTTTCATGTTATTCATAAAAGTAGTGCCTAAATACACTCCCATTTTTAGAACCACTCGACGTGATGGGGGTCTTTTATGACAACCTCTACCCTCACATGCTTAGCAAGTCCTCGAGAAGCTCCATCAAAATATAATCAAAATCCAACTGAGAGAGAGGGTGTAAGGTAGGTACAATCCCTCATTCCTCATCGAGCTCAATAGGGACACTAGTAAGAATCTATGATAGTGGTGGTAATAGACTCAAATATCCCATATAAAATATTCTTCTTGCCCACTCAATAATGTGATAACCCTTACTCCACCAAATTACTTTTCCTTAACGATAATGCTGATCTAAATATGGATACTCAAGATAAGGAATAACTTTTCCCATCCAATAGTATCGGTACCCTCTGCAAGTTTAAGCTAGATCCTGAAGGACCTATAAGGGCACCAAGTTTGAAGTCGGTCCCTATACATAATAGGGCTTCAATTTATTGAATTTTACTTTAGTTTTGAACTCCGTCCCTTGCAAATCTACTAAAAGGGCTATATAGCCATTCTTTCATATATGAACAATCTATAAGGACCATCTCATTTGGGTTCAACTTGCCTTAGAAGAGCTTACAATGGGTATCATAATATAATACCAATTGACACTTAGCAAATTTATACTTCTTAGACCAAAGGTCATGCAACATTTTCATTCACTTCTTCCCTACTTTCTGATGTAACAAAGGTTGCAACCTTTAGAGCAAACCTTACTATAGGCAACTCAATCTCCTAATGTAGAACACTCCTAATCCCCATCACACTTACTTTCAAATAAAATATTAGATAAAATCCCCACAAGCTACTTATTAGTACTCTCTACTTGCCCATTAGCTTGGGGGTTATAAGGTGTGGTCTTATTATGTTTAATCTTTAGAGCTTCCATCAAAGCCTCAATCATCTTATTTATAAAATGTATCCCACGGTCAAACAAAGCTCCTTAAGTGGATCAATATGGCAAATAATTCGTTCCAAAATAAAACTAGTTGTTTTCTTGGCATTATCCTTCATCGTAGCACAAGTTTCAAACCGCTTCATGAAATAGGCTATCACCACAATTTTTTTTGTTAATTTCATGTAGTTGACAAAGGATGTATAAACACCATATTAGAGAACTTGGGAATCTCCCGAGCCCCACTTTCAAATAAGGGATAAAGATTTGGCCATGTGGCTAAATCTTAACACATGCTTCAAAGTGAGACTTGGAAAGACAACCTATATAGTAATTAGGATAGAGTCCACTTTAAGTAAGTGGAAAATATTTGATCATGTGGCCAAATATTAACTATATTAGAAATTCCCAAACTATATGAGGATTCCCAAATTCCCTAATATTGTGTTTATAGGTCCAACAAAATCAATGCCCCACATCTCAAATGGTAGTCTAGCCATGATAGGAATCGGTTGGTGCTTCCCATTCTCTCTATTGTCATGTCTCTGACATGTATCACACCTCTTAACATATGTAAATCATCCTAGAAAATGGACAGCCACCAATATCTGACTCTCAAAGCTTTCTGTGCAGTCAATTATCCCAGCAAAGTGCCCTCCACAAGTAGAGTCATGGCACTCTTCCAAGATAAACGAAACCTCACCAAAGCATAATGCCTCGGTGATAAACATCATCGACCCCTTGTTGCCAATATAGTGTTCGTAAAATCAAGGTGAATTTCAAGGCTTGATGCCTAATTTTTCTCTTTTCAACCTTCGACAAAGCGGTTATAGTCTCTGTCCTGTGAATAGAGAGTGTATTATGGCAGCATACTAGGATGGAATGGAGGCCGTACTGATTCTGAATAGACCCTCAAGATCACTTTCTTCAACCAAGACTTCCTTCGGCTCCCCTAAATCCACAAGACATTCAACGATGCCCTACAACTTTGGCATCTTACTCTTAATTTCATTGTCAAACTCCTCTAAAAAAAGTGATCAACCACTTTGCTAGGCAGTCATGGAGCTATAACTTATTTAGTAATAGTCTCAACCCCTCTATCTTCATATGAAATACTACCTTTTTATATAGGATATAGTGCCTAAATTTATTTATTGCAAAGACCGTCCTAAGGCATAGTTTCTCCATGTAGGTATAATTAATCTCGGACACTTCCAATTTACAAATGGTGGAAAATGTAATTGGATGGTACAACTTTTCCTCCCAAGTCTAGGCTAAATAGCATACTGATATTATACATTGTAGCCATTGAAAATATATAAAATATCTCACCCCTTTTAGGTGCTTTTAGGACTGGCACTTTTGCCAATTCTTGCTTCACATCCTCGAAAGATACATGACATTGATCACTCCAAATAAACAAATAGTTAAAGGATAATAGATTCATCAATGGGGATGTCCTATCAGCTAGTGCATTAGTAAAACATTGATAATATTCGACTGATGATAGAAAGCTATGCACTTCTTTAGGAGTACATGGCAAACTCATGGCAATGTGATAACCTTCATCTTTTCAAGATTGCATGCAATACCAGCTGAGCTAACCACATGGCCCAACAGCAATCCGTAGGACACTCCAAATATGCATTTTCTTGGATTGAGAGTAATAAAGAACTACCTTAACCACTTGAAACATTTTCTTAAAATTATCAATTCTCTCTTCCTTGTAGTGGCTACCCCTTGGTCATCAATAAAGACATTTAGCTCCTTTAGGAAAATATTACCAATCGTATGTTGCCAAGAGCCTCACACATTACATGGGCCAAAATCCATAACATGATATGCAAAGGTACCAAATACAGTAAATATTATTTTCAACTTATCTTCCTCTACAATAGCCATTTGGTTATAATCGGCAAAGCAATCCATAAATGAGTAGATATCCCTACCCACTTATTGATCTAAAATATTATCAATGAATTGCAACAAATAGTAATCTTTGACCATCTATTTATTGAGCTCCCTAAAATATATGCAAAACTGGATTTGACTATTTTTCTTTTTTGTGATATAACTACTAGCAAACACCACTCTGTGTATTGTATAGGAAATATTAGGCTAGCCTTATGCAATTTTTATAGCTCCTCAAATAGTCCATCCCTTAGCTCAAAAGGCATATGCCTTACTTTTTGTCAAGCAAGATGGATACCTTCCTTCAAAGGAATAGTGTGCATAGCTAGACTAGGAAGAATCCCCCTCAACTCATCATAGCTCCAAGCAAAAATATCGCAAAATTCTTGGATCAAGGACACATAGTCATTTCTCTTTCGAGTTGAGCATAGATCATAATTCGATTGATCATGGCTCACCCAACGTATCAAGATCTAGCCTAATCACATCTGCATCTCTTATTCTATCTTGAGCTTTTATTGGCTCATTTGGAGTCGCCTGGTAGACATCTTTTGTAGTGGATCCCTTTCTTGATTCATCACTTGAAGAAGTCTTGCTGCCAGCAGGATCCTCTAATGCATCTAATTCTACCATAGATAAAGGTACTCTCTTGCTTTGAGGAGATTTAGGATATGCATCCACTATTATGCATCTAGTACCTCTTTCAAAAATCAAATGACCAACGGGTATAGCTACCTAATAGTTGGATTGCAAGATCCATGGCCTTCCTAATAGTACTTGATAGCTTGGCCGCCCTGTAAACCTAATAACCCTAAAGTCCAAAATATATTCCACATTAGCAATAGTCATATGAACTTTGGTAATGCAACCTTTCAATAGTCTTAAACTGTCATCAACCCCATCTAGAGAAATGTGGAGGTATCCTTTTGGATTTCTAGTCTCATCCTTTCCATCAATTTTGAACTCATAATATTGACAAAGGATTCCTCATCCATTGGGTAGCTCTTCTACAATAGTTTTTCCTCTCTCTACAACATTTGCTTTGGTCCCTTTGTTGAGATATCGAGCTCCACTCGTGATACGCCAGGGTGACCATTGTGTATTTATGTCACCGACTTGTCAGTTGCAGACGCGGTTGGTACACCGCCCATGAATAATAGCTACATGATAGCTATCCTTATCTACTCTAGTTCGTGGCTCAGTTAGTATGCCACCTTAGTTAGTTGAGCTTGGTTTGAGACCCATATATAGGGTTCTTCTATTTCTTTGTACTTGAGTTTTTTTGGCTTACACAACTAAGAAGAGAAAAACTGTTTTCAGCCTCCACCCTTGTGTGTATTCCCCCATTGTGCAAGCAAGAAAGCTTCAAGTGAGACTCCTTCCTTCTCTCCCACAATCTTGACACCCTCATCTTACTAAAGGTTATTCCCTTGTGCGCTCGATGATTAATTGGACCTAGCTACTTACCCCCTTGTGTTAAAGAGAGCTTATCTAGAAAGTACTAGCTAAATGACCAAACTTTCCACATATATCGCATTTGACATTAGGAAAATTTCTTGGAAAGTGTTAACCACTACACCTTACAACTAAATCTTGATGGACCTCTTCAGAATGTTGACTTTTTATCAAGTTTTGTTGCTTCTTTAGGAAATTAACATCTATGGCTATTTGTCCATATTGTTCCATTATCATATTGGTATAATGCTTCATCATGACCTTGACTTCACCAAGAATATTTGATGCACTAGACTCATACATAATCATTCACTTGTCGTTCAGCTAGCCTAGCCACTTGATTAGAGATCAGCTGACTAATTAATTGGTATAATCTTAGCGTTAGTCATTTGGCTTCCATTCTTTGGTGGAACCATTTGTCTAGTCAGTCGCATAGCAACATTAGGAGAAGCCAATAGCATGGGCATATTCTACATTATTGATGCCAGGAGGCATATTTCACGGTGGATTCTGTGCCACGATGGATTCCGTGAGGTTTTACGGTGGATTCCGTAAACTTTGTTGACCGGGGCTCATACACAAAGTGGATTCTTTGTGCGAGAAGTCGATGGGGACACCTATCCTTTTCGGGTGTTTCGTTAATTTAGTGTGTACATGGGTGATTCCATAGCGGGTGATTTCGAAAAATACATATTAAATTAATAAATGTTTATGAGTTTACAGTGCGCACTCGTGATAAATTAAGGTTAGGATTGATTTCTAACCAGTTGATTTATTTATGTAGCTGAAGACTGCTAAGTATTCACTTTTGTCGGTTTAATTATATTATTTTACTAATGATTGTGAATGCTTCAGTTGATGTGTAGAGATAGTAGCAGTAGCGGTGGAAAGCATTGGAGGATAGCGTGTATTCGAGTTATCACTTATATTTTGATGGGCGCATACCTTAGGCATGGCGCCTATATTTTGTCGCACCTATTTATTAAGGCGTTGGATATTTATTTATTATTTTGTATGCGCATGGGCGCACGATTATGATATTCATATTTGGACATTGTATTGGGTATGCCTAACTCTTTGGGCGCCTGCCCATTAGCTTTATTTCTATTTGGCACTAAAGCAAACTCAAAAGCCAAAAGCGTGTTATTTTGTAATTTGGGCTATTATTTGAGCTTGAAGATGATTAATACATAAAATACATGCTTTGTGGAGTGCTCACACAAGGCATGGGGGGAGATTGCACCCAATTGGTCTCTTGTTCATGTCGTGCATGCTTTCTACCTTGAGTTTTGTGCAAAAAGTAGAGTTATTTTGTTCTTGGGGACCTTCCGACGCTCATTACACGAGTATACAGTATCCGATCTGTGCACCAATTATGATTCCTCTTCCATTCGAAATAGTCATAGGTGTACTAGTTCTAACTCCCCCGAACTACTTCCAAGACCTAGACTCGAATTTAGGTTTACCCTAGATGCGTAGGCCGCTAGCATGACTCTACCTCCTCAACTCATGAAATAGTAGTGTCTATATCAACAAGGGTAGCACTACTCAACTCCACTTGGATATCAAAGTCTATTCCATGTAAAAAGTGTTGCAATTGGACAGGAGGTGGAATAGGAATAGAGGTTTGCAATTTGTGAAATGCCTCTTTTAGTTTCTTTTCATACACTCAAGCTTTCTCATGGGACTATTGATGTGTCACATTCAAAATATGCAGTCAAATCTTCCTTTTAGATTCATATTGAAAAACATCATGAGATGTCCTCTATTTTGAATTTGGCATTTGAACATTAATTTCTAAAACTCACTTATGTGAAGTTTCACATCTTCCTCTACTAACCCATTAAAAATGGGTAGAGGAAAACCTAGGGTTAGAAAATTTGACATTCCTGCAAATATTGCAATGGGTTGCACAATCATGAAGATTGGGTTTGCTCTAGGGATCCCTATTAATGGGGTTACACTACCACCCAAAGTAGATTGACTTTTTGGAGAAAGGGGACCACTAAAGCTTCCTCCTCTCCCTAATGGACTGATTGGGTAATTACTTGGGTCAACAAAACCTCTCTTTCTTAAAGATATCAAACTACTATGCTTAGGAGAATACCATTTAATGATCTCAACTCGTCCTCTAGACACTGTCAAGCCGTTATTTCCTGATAGACACTGTCAAGCCGAGATTCAATGGCAAGACATCTCAACTCGTCTTGCCATTGAATCTCGGCTTGACAGTGTCTATCAGGAAATAACGGATCTATTTTAATGCTCTTTGGCATACAATAAACAATTGGTCTCTTTAACCAAGATTCAAAAACTGCTACTTATCAACAACTCTCAGTCTATCGAGACCTAAAACGGACCCAATACTAGCTCTAGGACTCTAGATGGGCTCCCTCCTATACTCAACAAACCACCCTCGCAATCTCACGGCCTCCAGAAGTGTTTAGTGGCTATGCACTACTTTAAATAAATCATGCATTTGTATCGATTTGTAGTCCAACGATATTGCCCCTTCCCAACTCCAATAAAGGGAGTATCCAAACATTCACGTGATCAACATCTCGCATTACATACACAAAGAGCTCCCCCCCAATAGAGTGCTATGGCTCTTACGGCTCTCCTACATCCCAAGAATTGGTCCCAAGATATGTCGTCTCCAATATAAAACACAAGCGTAATAAAGTCCTCTCATAATATAAATATAACGATCCAAAAGACTACATATATTCCTCACTTAATGAATTTTCCAAGATATCGCATTATCCTACGACAAAGGGCATCTTATACTCTCAATGTTGGTCATCACCTAGATATACAATTGCCATGCATCCAAGGATTTATATTTTGATACCATGTTTAGATTGCATATGCAAAGAATATAGCACTCTATGCCTAAACAACATAACTAAAAACTAGCCAACGTGAAGTGTGCAAACAATCTTTCATGATTTCTTCCTACTACCGTCATGATGTGTTGCTAAGGAACAACAATGGGCTAATCTATGCTACTGCCCACTTAAAACTTATATAAACCACGGCCTATATACTAAGATATATAAAGAAATTAGCAAATTAATTAAATATCTTTCTATTTCAATCCCACACCCCCTACCATTTATGTTTTGCTCGCTTGCACACATGTAGGGAGATTTCATTATAATTTTTCATGAAAATATCTAAACATGCACTTTAATATACAAATGGAGCTAAACTGAGGCAACCCTTATGCTTTACCTTCATTACATGATCACAAACATTCTTCTAATTTTCTCTAATTTTTAACATGTAAAACTTGTTTTTTCTTATTTTTTTATTTAATTATTTTCCATATTTTTCCATTTATTTTGATATGATTTTTTTTAACTTTTTTTATTTGTATGACTTATATGAAGTGTGACCATCAGTATACTCATTTTCATGCCATGTAAACATCATTTGATCTCCAAAATCTAAGAATAATATCATTTTTTATTAAATCCTATGTTTTGGGTTTTGCAATATTATTATTTTTAGTATGCATAAAGAAAAATGAAATGAATTTTTAAAATTAAAAACATCAAAAACATATTTCAACCATTTTCAATCATTTTTCCATCATATGCATGAAAGATTTATTACAAAAATTAAATAATAGTCGCTTACTCTAAAATATGCATGTGTACGTCTCATATTTTGAAAAAGTGGAGCCACTGACAATTTTTTCCAACCGCTAATACATCCAAATTACCCAATCTGTGTGCCATTATACTTTTGAGCCATTGCATTTCTGATTTATCGAATTCTCTCTCTCTCTCTCTCTCTCTCTCTCTCTCTCTCTCTCTCTCTCTCTCTCTCTCTCTCTCTCTCTCTCTCTCTCTCTCTCTCTCTCTCTCTCTCTCTCTCTCTCTCTCTCTCTCTCTCTCTCTCTCTCATACACAACTATATGAACAAGGAATAAAGAGGAGAAAGAAACATGAGAGGGATAGATTGAAATTGAATCTTTTCATGCCCTACGTCATTTTTCACATGGCTTAAAGCATCGAAGAGTAAGAAATTTGAGAACTCATGCCCTGGAGTGGAGAAGGATTGGAGTTGTCACAAAAAATCATTTTTAATGAGAAAGGGGCATCAAAAAGAACATGCTCCTTCCCCCCACCTTTCGTGTCATTTTTAAGAGCTTTGACTCTCTTAATCATGATTAAACACTAACTACCAAACTATTTAGTTTAAATTTCCATGTTTCACATGTGGTTTTGTCTTGGACAAAGGGGCAAACGGCCTCAAAATTGCAATCTGACTAGATGAGCAAATTTCTCACATTGAAATCTATCAACTGCCTCCGTCACATGCTTTTCAACTTTTGGATCCATTAGCTGTCTCATAATGCCAAACCTTGTAGTAATTAAATGGGGGTCAAACAGACTCTGATCAATGAACAGACACTTCCGTTGGGTTCCTAGTATCAAAATGCATCGAGCAAAACTCTAGCTCATTGATCCATGATCATTTCATTTTCCACTAAATTGACTCTTTTACAACTCTTGTGCCACTTTTGCGCTTGAATTTTGGCTTTAAAATCGGCTATCAATTCATAATAGGAATTCTAACATCTAAAGTGAATATGTGATCAACTCTACTTCATTTTACAACCAACATGCACTTATCATTAAAGTCTTTCACAAAACAATCTTTAATATTAAATTGAACTTGTAACTCTTGCTCTACCATCTAACCAATTGATAATAAATTCTTAGTGAAGGATGGCACATGTTATACATCTAACAAACTCTTTATCCAACCATCATGCAAGGACAATGGAACTTTTTCAATGTGTGAAATTGGGTGCATGAATCATCACCCATTTATACATAACTTGGATTTTGTAAATCTTACATCTCTCCAAACCATTCAACATGGCTAGTCATATAATTAGATGCACTTTAATCAACATATCATATATCATCATGTATCCCCTTTCCTATAATAGCATTCATCATATGGTACATAACAAACAGACGCTTATTTTGGTCTTTATTCTGTCATGAAGACAATTCATAGTTTTCTTATTGAAATTTACCATTGTGGATACCACTCTTCTTAGTATAACATTGGGTTACAATATGACCTATTTTGCCACAATAACAACAATACCAAAATTGCTAGAACCTTGGTCTTGCCATCCACCTCTTTCTCTAGAGCTCCCCCTTCCTATAAAGTTTCAATGGTCTCTTAAAACCTGTATTTCATTAAATTGTTGATTTAACATGTTTTTTTAGCACCACTTCTTTTAAATGATTCACCCTGCATGTTGATCTATTCAATGATCATATGAGAGTCTAACTCATCAAAAACTGGAAATGACTTTTATATATACATAGAAGTGACAAATGATTTTCAATCCTTCTCATTATTGAGGCCACCCAAAGTAGATGAAACCAAATCATCATCATTGGGTATTACATTAATAGCTAATAAGGTATCTGCAATGCTTCTCACTTTCAAAACATACTCATTTATAGACATCTTTCCTTTCTTCAAAGTATTCAACTCTTACTTGAGTTGAATCTTCCGTGCATTTGTATTTACTAAAAACGTTCTTAAATTTTATCCAAGGTGCATGTGAAGATTTTGCATTTCTAATATGTCCTAGTATAGTATTATCAATGACTATAAATAGCCATTATATCACATTTTTGTCTTTTGCATTCCATTCTTTCCATACCTTTAATTCTTCTACAGTCATAGGATTAGTTAACTCTGGCTCCTTTTCTTCACATGTGAAACAAACTCATAGAATCCTTTTCCAATAAGAAAGTTTATCACACAAAACTTTTATGATGGATAGTTGTTCTTATCTAGCTTCTTAATGATGGGGTTTCCATTGTTGTCTACCATTATCACAAAATTTATATAAAACAATAAGCAAGCCTTCTGTAATCTTTCACAAGTGCACAACAACATATCAAGTAATCTTTTTCATTGATTTCTCAACACTATATGTAATTTGAAACTAGTTAGTAGATAAAACTTATGTTTGCTTCCAAGAAAGCACTTCAAAACTTATAGATTTGAAATCAGTAACCTATGCACCCACTTTCAGTCGACACAATCAAAATCACAGTATATCTTGAAACTATTGTCTGCAAACTCATGGGTCTAAAATGGGATTCAAAACAACGTCAGATGGCAAAAAATTTAATCTCAAATGGCTGAACATACATTGCTCTACTTGTATACCAAATCTCACACCAATCTAAGATTTTTTATCTTTCCTACTTCTAATGCCTCTACATGTATTATTCAAGAAAGGAATAGAAAAATGGGAGAACTTCTTACACATTGCCTACTTGCTTGAATCCTTACTTCTTCTCCTTCACTTCATCCTTCAAAACTAGGCTCTCTCAATGAGGTCACTATGATACCATGTCACAAATCACGTGGTGGAGGGACTTGCTTGAGTTGCTACATTAAACACACACCATGCACACAAGAGGTAGCTCACTCAAGAACACAAGAAGAGAGATGGAAGCCAAAACGTTTTCTTGCTTGTTTGTTCTTCTTCTTTCATATATTATATAATGTGCATAAAGTATAGATAATATAAATATTAAAAAATTGGCCTACTAAGTCAAACAGTGCATTTTCACACATGCATCGCATGGACTGGCCATGGTAGAGTAGGCAGTGAGTGTAAAGCCTATATAGGATAAGTGCATGCAGCATCACCACCAAGGTGATAATGTTAATACCAGATCTATTGTCAAATATGTTTTGGATAACTCTATCCTTACACCAAACAGGGAGTATTGGAATTATCAAATCAGAGTATTGGCTCCTGCTAGATTCTTTAAAATGTCTCCTTAACAGGACAAGAGCGGTGTTCATGAATGATGAGGGGAGGAGGGTGATGGCTCGTATGAGAGAGTTGTGCCAACAAGTTTTTCGGCACAATGTCTTGGACCTTTGGAAGAACATACCCAAGGGGAGCAATGACTACATAGTAGCATCCTTACATGAGGAGTTTCTGGTATCCACTGCGGTAGAGAGGTTTTCCACAGGCTCAATGATGGAGTGTATGCATGCATACATGTCACACAGACGATTGGACGTACGCAAGGCACTCAAGAGTGGCACCTCAAAGCCTAAGTGGCTTGAGGCAGATGACTAACGGAGACTCAGGGAGAGCGAGGGCACAATTGGAGGCAAGGGTGGTCCATCATCTTGGGAGTAGCGGCCACATGACTTATCAGGAGGACTTTGTAAGTTTTTCTTTTGTTCTTCTCACTTTCTTTTTTGCAATATCGCTTGTACTGACAATCATGTTTCTAAAACTTGTGTTTTTTTTAATTTGCATCACTCCATTACAGACAGTGATCCCACTGGCCTAGAGACTCGATATGTAGAGAGACATAGTCTCACTGCATTGATCAATAGACTGTATGCACGTGGTGGCCAAGTAACTCACTCATCTTTCTTAGTTACTATGTTAATTAAAATGCATCATGTATAATGTGTAGTTTTCCTTTTTTTTTGCAGACTCCATTTGATCCTCCTTTGAATCGGGATGAGCTTTTGGATGGTGAGGATCTATAGCTCATGCTTGGATTCGTGGAGTGCACATCCTCTTCCTTTTTGGTCCTGTGATTTATGCAGGCATATTCTATGTACTATGTTATTATCATCATTTGTATCTTGCCATGATTCCATGAGTTTTCATTAGCGATCTTGTATTTATTTTATGTTTCAATCTTGTGGATCCTAATATATTTTGCACTCATTTTGACGACCATTGTACACTTAACATGTAATCCATTTGTAGAATGTAGATACAACATATAGTGCTATATGTGGCAGGGCAGCAAGCTGCCCTACCACGATTTTTTTTTCTATGTAATAGTCGCTATTAGCATCGCAAATTTATTTGCACACATCGCTATTGATGTCGCAATATGTGTCATAAATTGTCACTATTGGCATTGGTGTTTTTCGATGCAAATAATGATACAAATACCGATGCCAATAGCGACAGTTCTATGGAGATGCTAATATCGACGTATTTAGCGATGACATGGGCAATTTTTTTATGAAATTTTTGTCACTTTGAACATCGATATGAGGCATGTATCTTGTAGTGATGCTATTTGCTGTGATTGTACTCCAATCCTTGCCATCATCCTTGAAGTATGCAAGGATTACATGATGCAATATGCAAGCATTCTCAATAATCAAATATTCATTGTCTCTAGATATCGGGTTTAGTCCTTTTGCCTAGTCTTCTTTGTGCTCAAGAAGTCTTTATCAACCTACCACTTTCTATATTAAGCTATTTTGTGGCAAACATTAAAAACTTTTACAAAAATATCCCACATCATGGTGATATTGGACTTACTTCAATTATTCATAACATTATTACGTATGCCTTCAACTTCTTTAAGGCTTCATTCTTGGATGTGGACTTAGCACATAAAAATGCTAAATGGTCTTGCAAAAGTAAAAAGAAATGCTCCTTTACCTTGAATGATTTCCTTTCCCTTACTACATGGATTATTGTGACCATACTTACATGACATTGGCTGGTGTTACTAAGAGGCAATGCCAAGGTATACTTACAGGGTTTAGTTTTTCACCCTGATGGTGTAACCTATACCTCTGTCGTTTAAGTATAAATTTTGTAAAAGATTGGCAAATGCTGGTATTCTAAAAAAAATTACACATATTTTTAGATATTATGATGACACTCTCTTGGTAAATGTGTCTAATCTTGCTATTTTCCTAAGTCAAATGGTGGATTCCATTTTCTCCATTTACCTAGGACTTCCTCTTCAATTTGACCTCACAAGGAATCCTTCTACCACTTTCCAAGTTGACATTTCATTCCTATGTCTTCGCATTTCCTCAATATGATGATTCATTGCCCTCTAAATGATCTTTGCATTAGTACATTTGACAAAAAAGAGGATCTACCATTTAAGTGTATATGCTAATTTCATAGAAGCAGCAATAGACCTTCAGTATGGTCACACAAAGTTATTCTCTCGCAAGTGGACCCTATCCTATACTCTTACAACTCATCTCACTTAGCATTGCTTCAACTCAAGATCTTGGTAATGTTAAGGGCAACAATAGCTAGCGGCATTTAATGCAAGGTGGCTGTAGTGCATTGATGAGCAAGTGGGTGCATCAATAGTTATGGCCATGGGCACACCACAAGGGTAGAGAGAATATTATAGTTGGCAATAGGCTATAAAAGGGAAAGGCTTGCCTAAGCAAGGGGGAGTTGTCAATCCAACTTTTTGGTTTGCCACTGCTAGTTCCTCTGTTGGGTCACTTGACTCATTCTTTGACTGGCATCTTGTGTACTACGACAGTAGCAAAGTTGGTTCCTCTGTATGTCCTAAGTCATGATCATTGGTAGTAGTACTACCATTGTTTGTTGTATTACTACATCCTTAAATCTATGAAATCAAGCTATTCATCACATATTGTTTTTGAGCATTTCGGATATTGTCAGCCCCAACTCAATTAAGATCATTGTGTTGAATTTAGATACTAAAATGCACTTTTGAAATTCTTGTTTGAGTATATTGTCTCTATCTCCAAACTATTTTGACTATGTCTATATTTGCACCTTGGCAGACATTGACTATAGATTAGGATGTTAGTTTCCACTTGTGTCAGTTCTGAGGATGATTGTACTCTACAATATGGTGGTAATTCTTGGACTTGATTACACATGGGAACCATGATTAGGGCTCCTCTGCATGCTAGTCTAAATACCAATGCATTTGCAAGTTTTGCACAATGTAGTTTTGGCTTTTGGCTACATGGCAGTCCAAGGCTAAGTAGCACCAAACAAAACCATCTCTTGAGGCTCCTTCTATCCTTAGTGATGATGCATCCTACATACAATAGCCCCCTTAGGTATGAAAATGAAAATCGTGCTCCACAAAATGGAAGTGAATCCGCACTCTTGCCAATTTCTCCTACTACTCCATTGAAGCTAGTGGGATGTTTCTTTACTTTGCTCATCCAATTATTATCCCATCGAAACCCCCTCCCCAATTTTTAGTTTTTAATAGAATGGCCCATCGAACCATCATCCCATTTTCAAAGTTCTTTGGATCTTCTTATGAGGATCCAGACGTGTTCATCTACTAGTTTGATGTTTTACTTGTATTGTCAACTTCCCTAGTCAGGTCAATGAGCCTCACAATGTTGTTGTATTCGAATCTTCGTTGTAAAACAAGGCTCCAACACAGCTAGCAGAAGAACATGGATGGCCCACTTGGAATGTCGAACTGACCGCATTTTGAAGTAAATTTCTATCAACTGAATAGAGGCAGAGAAGCTTAAACAACTCCACATCCTCAAGCAAGGAGATAAATTAGTCCAGACTTACATGACCAAGTTCACAATACTAAAAATTAAAATTGACCCAAACGCCCAATCCTGAGATAAAATGTTAAACACTCTGTATGTCCAAGGCTTCAGTAAGCCGATTCGAAAAGATTTTGCCTCTAATGAGTTGTTTGCCAATAACATAGATTCCTTCTATAAGAAAACTCTTAGATTGGAACAATTTGTGGCCAAAGAAAAATCCAAAAAGGAAAAAAATCCATAGAGTTGGTTAAAAAGAATTAGGATGATGGCAATAGTATTTTGGAACTTTGATTCAAGGCAAAAACTACCAGTAAGGAAGATGACTTTGAAAGTGAGGAGGAGAAAAATCCCTGCAGGTCAAGAAGAAAGAAAAAGAAAATAAACCCTTTGAGGGCACTTGAAAAAACAAGGTCAGGATACATAATGCAATAATCCAAGCTATATTGAAGCTGAATGCGGCCTGAATCAGTAGTGGTGTGACATCTATAATATGGACACTTACAACACGAAGTACTATTGGTACAATGGACACTATCAATTGATCTACCCTAGAGGATGGCAAGGTACTAGAGGATCCCAATTTGACCAATGGAATCCCATGCTAGCCAATCATGTTCTTGGGACCTAAAATGGGTTTGACACTGGCTCTAAGGAACTAATCAGGCCTCACTACTCACCTAAAACCACCCTACACAGACTCGCGACCCCAAGAGTGCTAAGACATTGCTTTTGTAGCATTTTATAGTCCAACGAATAATTATTTCCCCACTCCTCAAAGGGAGTCCCTAAACATGCTAGTGTTATACACCACGTAGGACACACACAAGGACACATCCCTCGGTTGACCACTGTGGCTCCACTACGGCTCTCCTACACCTCAGGGATTGGCCCCAAGATGCGTTTGAACATAAAACACTTTCAAAAAAAAGTCCACTCTTTTGATAAATTGATCTAGGAGATGATATATAAAACTCACCAAATAACTCTCAAGGAATTGAACATCTAGCCCTATGGTTTTGGATATCTCACACTCTCAGCATTGGGTCATTACTCATACAAATAGACGTTATGCATCTAGGATAATATACCATGAGGTGCATCAATGCAAGGGTGAATATGATCATCGTGTTCAAATAAATATTCATTGAAAATTAGCAATGTGAAAGTACGAAGACAATTCTTTTCATGATTTCCTTTTCTACTACACGAATGCTTCGTTGCTTAGGGCTAGCACCGAGCTTCCTCGTGCTATTAGTCTCTTTAATTTCAAATAACCACAAACTCTATATGAAATGCAACATCAAACATTAGCATTTAACACATTTCAACTGCTCAACAAACTCTTTACTCCCTACTATTTAAAATTTTGCATGTGTAGCTATGGTTTTTAAACATGTTTTTCTTTATTGAAAGCGATAGAAACTCCCTTTGAAAAAGAAATGGGGATAAAATTAGGCTAAACCTCATGCTTCAACTCGATTATAAAATCACACACATTAATCTTATTTTTCCTTATTTTTATGACGCCAAAAACCTAAAATTTTCCATTTTTCTTTAATTTTCTCTATGTATTCATATATAATTACAAATAATTATTGATTTTCAGATGTATATTGATTACTCTTATAGATAATGATTTTCGTAGTATATTTCATTCCATGGGAATGGCAAATGCACACCAAAAACCCAAAAAACTGCATATTTTTCTTAAAATCGCCTAGTCTCGGGTTTTGCATGTTTTGCATACATGTATTATACGACTGATTTTTTATGATTCTTTCAACATGATTGATCAAAGAGAGGGATTGGAAAATCAAATGCAAGAATTACTAACCATTTCAAACAAGAATCCATCATAAAACGATAAAATCTACATTTTTCTCATAAAATTGCTCACATTATGACACACACTTTTCAATGTTGGAGGCCTGCTGATGCTCTTTCCTGATTACTGATGATCTGTACAACTCTGATTCATATGTCTCTCCACTCCCGCTTCATTGTTTGACAAAAAACATCCACAAGAGGAGAGAGGAGAGAGAAATACTAAAATCATATCTCTTTGTTTAATGCATCAAATTCAGTCATTTCTATGGCCATGAAGAGCAAAAAAATGGTGGAGATCATAGCTAGAAGGATTTCCTTGCTCATTGCACGTTGAAAATTGACAAAAAATGAGGATTTTGGGGGTGTCGAAAAAATTGGTCCCCTCCCTTCCCCCCCCCCCCCCCCCCCCCTTTTGATTCATGAAAAGTTATGTTCTTTCATTTTTAGCTTGGTTAAAGCTTAAAAATAAAATCGATTCACTTTGGAGTTTTCAGACACTGCGAGGAAAGTGGTTTTTTCACTTTGAGGGGCAAACACGCTCAGAATTGAGATCCCTCTGGAGATGGCTGGCTTCATGAAGTCAAAACCTATAAACTTGGCCACTATGACACACTTTTCAGCTCTTGGATCATGTAGTTGCTGCATAATAGGGCAAAACATTGTGAGGATTAAATGGGGGGTCAAACAGACTCTGATTGACAAACCGAGACTTGCGGTGGCTTCTTGGCATCGAATTCCATCTAGGAAAACTCCAATTCGTCAATCCACAACCATTTCATTTTGCATGAAATTTTGGTATTTGATGGCCTTCCGAGCTCTTTTCCACTTCAAAAATTGCCTTTAAAATCCGCTCTCATTGGTAACCACGGGATAGGGCGACTCAGCCCATCGAATCCCACAAACTGATCTACACAAACAATAACCAGAGAAAGCATCAAGGTGCCACAAAAAATATATGCAACAAAGCACCACAGCTCTCACCCTACCCACTAACAAAACCAACGTATGAAAATTTGGAAGGGATAGGCCCAACATAATTTGACAAAAATCCAAAGCAAGTCTCTAACCAACTACTCCAACATGGACTGCCTAAAATAACCATCAAAGAGGTCATCCTAGTGGTGGCTTGAACTACCTACCTACTAACGAAGGACAACTGGACCAGGAACTCCTATAGCCTGGTCATCAAAAATTTCCATACTCGGGCATGTAAAAAGGAGGGAGCTAAGGGTAGAGTGACCCAAGGAGAACAAGGCATTGACCTCAAGTCCTAACTCGGCACCCAAGAACCTACCAAGCTCTTATAAGGCAGCACTCAATCCTTTTCTATTTCTCTCACTTTTATTTTCACTACAACCTTCCTTATTTCTCTATTTTGGCTACTTGCTACCCCAAGGAAGACAAGGCATTGGCCATGGGCCACACCTCTGTAATTTATCTTTAGATATATTCAGCACTTTCTCTTATTTTCTAGTTTGACAAGCGTCTCTAACTACCTCACCCTAGCAAGGACTCCTAGAACAGCTGCCTAGCAAGCTAGGAAGGAGAGGGTCACTAGGAGTGCCGTCTATAACACATCTTTCATGCCTAGCAATGTCTTGATAGGAGGTAAACAACTACTCGAATCTACATCAAATATACCTAACCTAACCCTAGGACTTCATGCATTGATTGTAGGTTCCCACAAATGGATAGAAAATAACCCTCACATACACATATGACATTATCAGCTTAAGGGAAAAACTCAAAAAGATGACAAGACCACTTGGAATGGCCACAAGAAGCTCTCACGTAGCAAAGGCTCCCTCCAAGTAGTGCTTCGTCAAACCTATCTGATGTAGTCACTAAAATAGAAAACCAAAAAAGGAACCTGCACCAAATAGACATATATTCCTCTTGGGCTAAAGGAATATAACATTTCTCAACCAACAAACTAGCCCTCTTGGCCTTATGAAATACAACATTAGCACCCTACAGAAACGGCCCTTTGGCTTAACAAAATAACACACTTCACTACCATTCAACAACGTATTGCTGAAATAATCCCTTGGTCCTAACATAGCTCTACTAAAGCACAAAACCAATCAAGGATGAGGGCTCCGTAGGCCCTATACCAAGTGCATTAGGTTATTAGCTAATCCCTCTCCATGACAAAGTAGGAAGGTGCTCGCTAGTAACCCAAACTAACCATTGTCGACCGAAGTATGACATGTCAGTAAGAAGACCCCAAAGTAGTCTAGGGCTAATGTTAGGAGGTAGTTGTAACAGCTCCCCCGGACCACAATTGAAAAAGATATCCTCAATGAAAGCGTAGTTAGCCAAGGAATCCACAACGTGATTCCACTACCAAGGAACTAATTGACAAGTCACCATCTCAAAGATATGCAACATATCCAAGGTTGCACGACGGTACATTCATAAGATGGGACCTCATACACTATAGGTCCCATTTAGTTTATTGATTACTAACTACGAGTCACCTTTAACCAATAATCAATGGATACCACCACATTGGGCTACATTTAGCACCATGATCAAGGCCTTATATTCTGCCATATTAGTAGTAAAAGAGGGTCCTAAATAGACTCCCATCTTCATGAGAACCCTACTTTTATGACCACACCAAATGCTTGCATGTCTAGCAGGCCCTTTAGAAGCTCTGTCAAAATACAAGTATAAACCAAGTCTTTAGTCATAGGCCACGCCATACTAATCAGCTCACTTGTACTTATGACAATCAAAATCAAGCTGGGAGAGAGGATGTACAACAGATACAATCCCTCCTTCCTCACTGAAATCGATAGGAACTCTAGTCAGAATTCGTTGACAATGGTGGTAGTAGACCTTAATCTCCCATGTAAGAGATCCGTATTGCCACTCAATAACTTGATAGCCCTTAGTCTACCAGATCACTCGACTTTGGTGGTAGCATTGGTCTAGATACAGATGCTCCAGATAGGGAATGATTCATCCCATCCACTTATCTTGGTATATACTACACTTTAAAGCTAAATCCCAAAGGACCTACACAGGCATCAAGCCCAAGATCATTCCTTACACATAGTAAGGCTTCAACTTATTAAAGTTAAGTTTATTCTTAAACTCTACCCTTTGCAAATTTGCTAGAAGGGTTGTAAAGCCATTCTTTCCCAAACATACAATCTTTTATGGTCCATCCCACTTGAGTTCTAAATTACATGGGAATAGCTCACGATGAGCATCATAATACAACACCAACTAACCTTTTGAAAATGTATACTTCTTAGCCCAAAGATCATGAAGGGCTTTCATTCTCTGCTTCCCTACCTCTTGATGTAGTAAAGCCTGCAACTGAATCTTATCCAGATGTGTAAGGGAAGTACATCATTCTTGTAATGCCTCTACCTCTCCAACGAATGATTGAGAGAAAAACACACAGTGGGTAGCTCTATTTCCAATGGCAAAATCCACTCCTCTCCATACACCAACTTGAATGGTGTGTGGCTTGTAGCTCTCTTAAATGTTGTGTTGTAAGCCCACGCTACTACATATAATTTCTTATCCCAATTACACTTGCTTTCTGATATACTATCTTGGATAAGATTCCCACCAACTATTTATTTCTACTCTCAACTTGGCCATTGGCCTGACAATTATATAGAGTAGTCTTTTGTGCTTAATTTTGAAAGCTTTAGTCAAAGCTACTATAACTTTATTCAAGAAGTGTGATCATACACAATCTCCTTGGGTGGACCAAAAAGGCAAACAATTTTCTCCATAATGTAACTAGCCGTCTTCTTAGTATTTTCCTTTACCGTGGCTCGAGCTTCAAACCACGTGGTAAAGTATTCCATTGCTACAATAATATATTGCTTTCGCATAGTTGATGAAGGGTATATTGGTCCCACAAAATCAATACCCTATTTTTCAAAGGTTACTATCACCAAAATGGGATTTAGAGGTTGCCTATGATTCTCCCTAGGATCTGTCTTTGATAAACATCATAATGATTAACATAACTAAAAGCATCTTGGGAAATTGATGGCCACCAATAGCCAACACAGAGAGATTTTTGGGCAATAAGTTATCCAAGAAAATGTCCCCCGCATGCTAAATCATGGCACTGCTCAAGAATAAATGGTACCTCATCAGGTACTACATATCAGTGATAGATATCATCTACTTCTCTTCGATAAAAAACACCCGCTATAATCAAAAAGCGTAATGCTTGTTGTTTAATCTTCCTCTTTTTAGACTTCAATAAAGCAGCCACAAATCCTCATGTAGATAAATAGTGTGTTATAGCTGTATACTCGGAAGGAATGGAAGTTATATCAATCTTGAATAGGTCTTCAACATCACTTTCTTCAGCCAAAATTTCCTTTGGCTCTCTAAAATCCATAAGACATTCCACAATACCCTGCAGCTTTGGTGGCTTACTCCTAATCTCATAATCAAACTCTTGCAAAGTGATTAACTTCTTTGCTAAATGGTTAGGCAACTGCAACTTGTTCAACAACAATCTAAGGCTGTGGGAGCTTTTGCTCAACCGCCAAGACCCTCGGACCGCTTATCCTTTCAAGCGTTTCAAGCGAGCTCTAATGGCTATCTCTCACCTAGCCGACACGCCGTCGATCCTATGAGTGTAGTGAGCTTACCTTGATGCTCGATCGAGTACCCTCCTCTCTCTTGCACTCTGGTAGCTCCACGATCCTAGATGCTAGCACAAGCATCCTCAAGCCTCCTCCATCTCCAAGCTCCATCCTCCATAGCCACGCGCACAAGAGAAGAGAAGGGAAAAGAAGAGAAGAAGAGGAGAGGAGATGGTGAAGAGCTTCACCCTCTTGATCCCTCACCCTCACACACACTCACTCCCTCACACTCTCACACTCACTCCCTCACACTCTCACACTCCCTCTCTCAAGAGCGCACACAAGCAACAAGGAGAGAAGAAGAGAAGAAGAAGAGGACTCCTTTTGCCACACACCAAAGAATGAGCTTCTCATTCATTTTTCAACTTTATATACAAAACCCTAAATCCCTTATGGGCGGTCATCCTCTTTTCCTCTTTTACATGGCCGGCCATAGCCTAGGCCCTCTTTTCCATTTCCCACCATTCTAATTTACCCTATTCCCACTAATGCATACACTTTGCACAGGAGCGAGCCTGGCACTCTTTTACACAAATTTGGGGGCGCTCCCATATTTTAATGGTGTGCCTTTTCCTCTTTTATTGCCGTGGCCCAACATCGAAGCCTCTTGAGGGTCGTGTCCGAATATTTGAATTTTTCAGGGATTGGTTGCCAGTCAAGGCGTCTTTTTTGCTCTTGTGCCTTTTTTGCTCTTTTTCCTTCTTCCTAGTTTCCACTCCTCTGTGCTGCGGTAACGTGGTCGGAAACACGATAGCATTACCCCCCTCCTAGCCAAGTGCCAGTCCCATGGCACTGCGGTGGGACAAGGGGGCACGTTAGGTCGGCTGGTAGGCGGAACCGGTAGGTGGGTGGTTAGGGATGTTGACCCGGAGCGAGTCCGACGTATGGTAAGCTCCATGGAGACACTCGGCATCTGTCACACGGCTATAGCCGGTCGTCTTGTGAGTAGGAGAAGTGCTTGAAGCAATGCAATGATGGTGTTGGGGGAATTTATTCTGGTAAAAACCCCTTGAACTCGGTTTGGCTTGAACCCGTGGCTTTGATTGAAGATTTGTGCCCTGGATTTGAAGGTCCTCGGGCCGGTGGAATCAATAAGCTATCCGTGGATCTTGAGGCATAGGGCATGGATCGTTGGACGATACGGTTCCAAGATCTATGCCAATGGCAGTCTCACCTTGAGCTGGCTCGATCATGGTGGCCATCAGCACCAACCGGGTGGCTAGAGGCCAGCACGCTTTGGGTCCTTAAGGGGTGCCAGGGGTGACGGTCTTCCATGGGTAGCTAGCCCCTGAGAGTCGATATAACCTGCAAGAAAAGTTGTGCTCTCCCTAAGGGGTGTGCTGCTTGTCGTGTAGTGTGTTGTGCTCGTGGCAGTGGAACTGGGAGATGGGTCTAACCTTGGGCAAGCCCTTGGTAACGTCCCACACTTGAGGACCTAGCTTGTGCTGTGTTGGTGGTGCGGTGCGAGCCTTAGGGTGACAAGTCTAAAAGTCCTACCCTTAATGTGCCCTAGGCGTGAAGTGGGGGAGGGGGCTAGGGAGATTCCTAGGTTTTTTTTTTTTTTGAGATGAGACATAGGCCCAAGTATCTTATCGGAATGAGGAGGAGAAGGTGGCGGAGAGACTTGCTCAAAAATTGGCGACTCTACATGTAATTCTTTAGATTCATGCGGACATGTAGGGAGGTAGTGGAGAGGAAGGGGTGGTTGCATCTAGTGAACTGGCTGTCATTCATGTCCTCTAGGAGGGCTAGGCAAAAAGAAGGGAGGAGGGTAGCCCTCATCATGAGATGAGCCATGGCACAATTATCTATAGCATTAGGTCGAAGAATAGGGGAAGCAGGCCACGCTCTTGTGGAGTCGAGTCCTGCTTAAGGAGTAGCCTAAGTAGCCTAAGATAGTTACAGGTGGTTATGAAGGCAGGGTCAGGACATGAGGAAAAATCCACAAGGAAGCGCATCATAGATTCGTCTAGGCATCCTGTGGTAAAAAGAAGGGCATTGTCGAAGGATGCTACAATGGAGTTATAAATGACGAGGAAGTCATAACACCTGTGGAGGGTGGCATCAAAATCTATGCCTACCCTTCGAGGGTACGCCATATAGGTAGGGTCGTTCCGCTTGAACGGCAGGGTATTACAAAAAGCCATCCAAGCGAGCATGCTTATGTCGCATACTCGTCTCCTCCACAGGGGTTGGTCCCTATAGTTTTGTACAGTGTAGTGGATTTCAAAAACTTTATCGTGCTAGTAGTTGGCCGCTTCGGTGCCCCAAGAGGTTGGGGTCTTTTCCCGCTCTTCCAACCATCTTTTCCCCAGCCGGCCACCGACCGCGATCACCTCCTCCATCACGTTGAGGGGCAGGACCCTCTGCAGACTATTGGGTAGGAGGAAACTGAAGGAGAATGGCTCCTTTCCTAGTTCCTACACCTCCCACACCACTAGTTCTGCATAGAATCCCACCGGGAGATCATCTGGGCACGGAGGGAGAGGCACAGACAGTAGCATGGCTAGTTTGGCTCTCAGCTTCTGTCTAGCCTCCTCCACCAGCTTTTTTCACCTTTCTTTAGAGATGTCTTTTCTTTCTTGAAAACTGGGTCTGCTTGTGGTGGATCTTGGACCTGTGGCGAGGGGGGTTGTAGGACCACATCTTCCCTAAAGCGATTCACATCGATTTCCAACTCGGCTTCTTCCCCCTGCTATTCTGCATGTACTGCTTCTTTCTCAAACCCGAGGGCATCTATTTCCTAGGGGGTTAGGCCGGCTCTTGTCAGGTATTTCTATTGTTCCTCCAAACTCAGCCTCACCTCCGCCGGCAGTGGTGGGATCTGTAGTCCAGCATGTAGAGCTCTTCTCGCCATGCCAAGCTTCCTCTGTACTACTTCTAGCGACTCTCCTTGTGCTGTGTGGGTTCATAATCTTCTGTCCATAATCTTCTAGTTCCCTGACCAACCTCTCTTGTTCTTGTTGTTCAGAGGTCAGCTGATCTGTTAGGCGCTTGAGCTCCTCCTCATGCTCCTCCATGCCTCGTTGCCTTTCTTCGTCCCTAGCACTCAGCTCCTCCTTGAGTGCATCCACCTTAGCAGCTTTTGCAGCAAGCTCCTGGTACTGCCCTATGAGAAGCTTGTGCCCTCTTTGCATGTTTACTAACTCTTGCGTCTCATTCTCGAGTAGCTGCCTCCAATGTTCCTCCCTCTCATTCCTAGCCTTCAATTCCTGTTTCAGCTCTGCAATTTTGCACTGCTGCAAGGCTACCATTCTTGTCTTGTCCAACTGGAAGGCGGCCATGGTTTCCTTCTCGGCTGCCAACTCAGCCACGGCTGTTTTGCGCTCCTCCTTCACTCTCTCCAACTGGGAGAGTAGCTCGGCGACGTATTCGTCGTAATTAGCCAGTGGCATCATCGTTGCGTGAATAGGCAAGGTGGAGGCTTCGACTTTTTGCTTTTTGGGTTCCTGCCTGGACTCTGCATCTGCGGCTGGCCTTTTCTGTCATGTGGCCATAGTTTCCATGCTCCGCCCCTGGCCCATTTCTTTGTTGATAAAATACTGCATCCACACCACGAAATTTGACACATCTACACTAGTGGGGATGATGGGGGTGACAATGGTGAGTTCCACGGGAGGTACCAGGAGGGTAGGGATCGGATGAAGCGGGCCTTGCCTTTGCCTTCGGAGACTGGGGGTGGCACGAATTCTGGCACCTGTGTGTTGGATCCAGGCCCCTCCTCTCTGCATGGGCTTAGGTTCCTTAGTTCGTCTGCTCGGCACTGCTATTCGATGGACCATCGTGTGGCCTCCGCCAGGTCCTCCTCCTCTTTCCTTCACAGCTCCTCCTCTTCTTCCTCCACTTTCCTCTTCCTTTCCTCCTCCCTTTTCTTCTGCTCCTCCTGCTTTTTCCCTTTTTGTTCTTTTTCCCTCCTTTTCTCTGCTTTAGCTTCTTGTTTGGATGCCTCCTTGGCTTTCTGCAACTCCTCTCTTTCCCTCTGCTCCTCCTGCTTTTTCATCCTCTCTCTCTCTTTTGCTTCTTTCAGGGATTCCTTCTTTGCCCTTTCCAAGTCTTCCCTTTCTTTCTTCCTGCCTTCATCACCCTTTTTCTTCCCCTGCGCTGTCTTTTTCTTCATTGTCCTGATTGCCCTCTTACTAGTTGGTCCTTCCCCTTCTTCTTCTGTTTATGTTCTGTCGGTGGACCTTTCTTTGTCCTATTGAGGGGGCAAATTCTCCGGCGTTTCTCCTTCTCCCTCCTCCGGCTCTTGTGCTGCCTTTACTGCCTCCTGAATTAGTGCAGTTAAGACTCCTCCGTAGCCGATGAAAGAGGCCTTGGAGAAGGCTTTCTTCCTTTCCGTCACCTTAGAAGCAGGAGAATCTCCTCCTGTTGGTGCACTTCCCAGGGCTAGTGCTTTGGCCGCTTGATCGATAGTCTTCCGCACGTAGCCATTCTAATCCACCTCATCTAGAGTGTGGGCTGCTACATTCTCCAGCATGGGCATACTAATCCGATGCATTAAGGAGTTGTATCATTGGCTGGAGAAGAGCACGTGCACCAACTTGGCCTGCAGCTTGGCGTCAGTGCCAAGGATGTCCTGGATGCTTATGTCGTTGTTTGTAAGTACCTCTTCCTTCTTCATTTTTAGCAAGGCGTAAACATCCCTTTTTTGTCGCCTTTCTATCCTAGGTGCCAATCCCAGAACTTTTTCCACCAAGACTGGGTCCAATCGGACCGGTACCTTCTTTGCACCCTCTCCTCGGCCTACTGTTACAATGCCCACTTCCTGGTCCGAATTGTATGTCCTGAGGAATTCCACGCATTTGAAGTGATCAGGCTCTTGCAAGAATTTTTCAATATATTTTGTCAGGTTGCACTGTTCCACCACCCTTCTGGCTGCCTCCTCCTTCACTACCACGACTCCGATGTTGTGGATGGTTCGGAACTTCAGCTGGCCGAAGGCGCGGTTTTTCGAATGGATGCAATATAGCTCCCTTTCCTCGTTAGTGAATGGGAGTCGATGGACTTTGCTGTTTTTAATCTCTTAACTGAATTTTTGGAAGCCATTTTTCTCATACTAATGCTTATGTCTTTCACTACTTTTACTTTACCATACCCCCTTTTTATTCATTTCCTATCTAATTCCTTCCACCGTATTTTCCACTTTTCTTTTTTACTGGGTTTCCCACGTACATACCACCTTTCTTCCGGCTGAGAGAAGAATCCTTCCTAGGATTGGGAGTTAAAGGGTGGCGTTGGTGCTGTTGGGGTAAGAATTTACGTGTGAAGAAGCCACGTGTAGAATCGTGGGTTGTATTCCAGTTGCATATAACAATCAAGAGCAGTCGGTTGGATAGAGACCTAGGAGATGTAGGTCAAGACATCATGAAAGAGATCCCCAGTATTAAGGCGGCTGGCGACATGTAATTCCTCTTTGGTGAGGAGTTGGTCAATATAGGGGTGGGCGAGCACATGGTCGTCCAATTGCTGATTGCGGGTGATGGCCAAAACCCTAAACGAGATGGGTGCCACATAAGTGGGGTCGTATTCAATGGTTTTAATTGCCCTGCGTTGCTCATTGATCATTATTCGGCAACCTTTTTTCTCCCATTGGATTCGCAGAGCAAACCACTAGTGTAAGAACGTGGAGGGCGAGCTTGCCATCTGCATGAGCTCGTGCATCTCATGTTCAGGAACAGAGCGGGGAGGCTTTCAACATGAAGTGACTAGGCATTTGAGCTCCACTTGCCCCTTTGAGATTTCATCATTTTCTATGAGTTGTGCAGCGATCTTGGGGGATTTAGTAGTTATAAGTTCGTATTCCTCCCAAGTGCATGGTAATGCACGAACCTCCGAAGCAAGGGTTCTGTCAAGGAGGCCTAGGTCTAGCCTCTCATAGCTTCTAGCGAATGTGGTGAAAGTGTTGTCCAACATCCTGATACAGGTTATTAAGTCATCCCCAGAGGTCGCGGCAAGGTCATTAGCTAAGGAGAGGAAAGGTCGGACCGTGTATGAGGGTCTATGACCTGTTGGTGGGGATGGTGCAACTGGACTGGATAGTGGTGACTCCTTCCTCGGTGTCACAGGTTGGGCTTTGTACGCAGAAGCACATTGAGGTCCTGCAGGAAGCTCTGGGGGCCTGGGGGTTGGGCTGGGTTCTGAGTGAGCAGTCCTAGGGCTTTTTAAGCCCTCTGGATTAAGCAGGTTTAAGGCTTGTGGCATTTGCTTTGGTCGATAGATGAGTTGAGGCTTACTAGCCGTTGCTGGCAATGGCGTGCTGATTATGTGCTAGTTACCCCGTGTGCAAGCCTTCCTTTCTAGGGTGATATCACTTGTAGATGAGCTTTTTAGTCGGCCATTTTTAGGCACCCAAATCCAAGGGTTGCCCTCGTAGTATCCCTGTGTCCGCAAGAGATCCTTACGAATCCATCGCAGCATGGTTGTTTGTCTATGGCAATAGCGTCTATACTGCCTCCTAGGCCGGAACGGCTGACATTTCTTGCAGTTAGGGTCCCGTTTGGGTGGTGTACCTGAATGCGGTTCCTGGCGTTTTGCCACCCACATAAGTCTAGGCTCCTTGGCCTTGTGAGCATTCTTGGTGGATTTGGGCCTTGGGTCGAGTGCGTGGCACGAAGCCACAGGTTTCTCCCGTTTAGACTGGGTCTAGGGCGTGGTCCTAGGGGTTTCTACCGGTGGTGTCGTGATGGTGGAGGAATCATGACAGCCCTTGCTAAAGGTTGTTACTATATGGGTGCTGCTGATGGCAAGATGAATGCGGTTTAGGTTGTAATCCACATTACAGTGCATTAGCTTCTTGAAGGTGCGACCCAATAGTGACACATTACCAGCTTCTTTAGTGTTAGGCAACACATGGAAGAAGGCTGGTAAACTTTCAGTCTCGATGGAAACAAGTGCCTTTCACTTCCCCATGAGTGAATAGGCAGCACCCCCAAACGGGGTGAGGTTGGCATTAGTGGGCTGTAGCATCGGTTGACCAATGCGTGTCCAATGGTCATGCGTCAAGTTGTTGTAATCGGCCCCTTCATCAATCAAGGCGTCGAAAGAATACACCGCGCCTGCTGTGACTGTGATTCGTACATACGCCAGTGCTACTGCTTCCTCGTCTTGATCCGTAAGGTCGATTACAGTTGCCATTCGGACGTTCAACAGGGCTTCTAGCATGGGTGGCTCATGTAATGGATGGGAAGGAGGATAGTACTTCTTTACGCGGCTACCGTTAAAAAAGCCTATTGCTTCACCATCAAGTGTCTCCAACTCAACATTCCCAGTTCTACCAATCATGCATACTCTAAAAGGGCCTAGTCCTCGGAACTTCATCTTCTGTTTGTTTCCTTTCACTAAGTATAGCAGAACAAGATCTCCTTGTTCGAAGTCTCGCTGCTTGACATGCTTGTCAAACCACATCTTTCGTCGAGCCTTCTCGCAGATGAGCGCATGGGTGGCTAGCAGACGAGTCTCTAATAGGCATTCCAACTCGGTCAGGTGTTGCGTCCATGCTTCCTTCCCTTCCCATCGTTCTCGGAGTGCTATTCTCAGGCTAGGGACAAAGAATTCTATAGGTAGAATTGCTTCAGTCCCATAGGTCAGCCTAAAGGGGGTTTGACCGACGGTTGTTTTATAAGCTGTGGGGTAGGCCCACAAGGCTGCCATCAACTTGTTGTCCCAGTCGCTTCTCGAGGCTGAGACCACCTTAGTCAGGATGTTAATAAGATTTTTGTTAGTCGATTCTGCTTGGCCATTAGCCTGAGGGTAGTATGGCGAGGATTTGCGATGGATGATAAGAAAGGTGGATAGGAGATGTGCTATCACTTCGTTGATGAAGTGTGTGCCTTGGTCGCTAACCAGTTCGATGGGGGCAACTAAAGCGCGAGATCACTTGCTCCCATAAGAACTTGGCAGTCATTCTAGTATCATTTTCTCGTGTTGCTCTTGCCTCTGCCCATTTCGTGAGGTAATCCGTGGCCACTACGATGTACTTGGCTTGCGAGTACTGCGCTGCGGGGCTTATTGGTCCTATGAAGTCAATTCCCCATTTTTCGAAGGGTTGGCGAGCAATAATTGGGGTTAACTCCATTTGATCCTTACGAATCGGAACTTTTGCCCCTGTCACTTGTTACAATGCTTGACAAATCGCTTGGCGTCGCGGAAAAGTGTGGGCCACCATAATTGGGACTGCAACACCTTTCGTGATGTCGTGTCTCCGCTAAAGTGTCCACCTGCAATGCCGATGTGCGCTTCTGAGAGCACATCATGCATCTCATGTTCACACACACACACCTTCGTAGCAATCCATCTTGCCCCAACCTATAGAATTGGCCTGCAATCAGCTGGTAGGGCTAGAGCTTTAATATCAAGCGCCTAAGTCATGCATTTTCTATTGGTCGCTCAGGTAGTTCGTGCTCGAGCACTTGGACTATGTCATCTGCCCAGTATGGCGTCAGATCAGCCTTAAATAGGTCTCTCTTTCTGGATAGGTGGAATAAGTGGGTGTCAAGTAACTCGTCAATGATGCCTTGTCCAGCTACTTCTCCTGTGGGTATACAAGACATGTGATCAGCCATGTAATGTTGTTTTCCCTTTCGTATCACCATGGAGAAATCGAACTCTAGGAGCAGGAGGAGCCATCGAGCTATGCATCCTGTAGCACAAGGTTTGTTTACCAAGTAGAGTAGGGCTTGATGGTCCATGAAGAAAATGAAAGGTGTGGCCAATAGATAGTGCCGGAATTTCTTCACGGCAAACATCATGGCTAGTCCCTCCCTTTCTGTTGTTGAATAATTCATCTCCGTCTCAGTGAGTTGCCTGCTAGCGAAGCTCACCGGGTAGTCCAAGTTATGATCACCCGGTTGGCACAACACTGCTCCTACGGCAAACTTAGAGGCGTCAATGTGTACGTGGAAGGTAGTGGTCCAGTCCGGGGCTCGTAGAATCGGTGCCATTGTTAGAGCCTTTTTCAATTGTCCATACGCCCGTTGGCATGCTTTGGTCCACTCGAAGACGATTAGTAGCTTGTACAATGGCCTAGCGATCAGCACGTAGTTCAGTACAAACCACCAATAGTATCCTGTGTGACCTAAGAAGCATTGAACTCCCTTGTAATTACTTGGGGGTGGAAGGCCAACAATAACCCTGGCCTTCGAGAAGTCCGTGGCAATGCCGTTCTTCGACACCACGTGTCCTAAGATGCATCCGTGCTTCACCCAAAACTGACATTTCAAGGGGTTCAGGGAGAGGCGATATAAGCGACACCGTTCAAAGACCGTGTGGAGTTTGTCTAGATGTTCAATCCAGGTCGAATGGACACATAGGTCATCAACAAAGACCTCCAACTCCTTGCGAAGCATGTCCTTGAATATGGTGCACATAAGGCGTTGAAAGGTGGCGGGGGCATTGGTTAACCCAAAGGGCATGACTACATATGCAAAGACGCCCCACTCAGTGGCAAAGGCGGTCTTGTGCCTATCTGCAGGATGCACTTGCACCTGGTTGTACCTCGAGAAGCCATCTAGGAAACTGTAGGCTTCCTTACCTGCCACTCTCTCAAGCATGTGCTCGGTGTATGGCAAGGGGTAGTTGTCTCTCTTTGTAGCAGCGTTCACCTTCTTGTAATTGACGCACACTCGAATCTTGCCGTTTTTCTTCATCACAATGACTATGGGTGACACCCAGTTTGTGTGCTCAATTTCGTAAATGAATCCAGCTCTCATTAGCTTGTCGATTTCCTCCTTGACAGCATGAGCGTGCTTTGGATTCATGGGGTACGGTCACTGCTTGACCGGCGTTGCATCCGACGTCATGGGTATGTTGTGAGTCACAACACTTGGATCTACCCCTCGTAGCTCATCTAAGGACCAAGCAAATACGTCTATGTATTCCCGCAAAAAAACAACAAGACTAAACTCTTCTTCAGTAGTCAAGTCCTCGGCAATGAACACCGGTCGGGGTACTTCCCCTTCCAGGGCTAAGTTTACCTCCTTGACCTTGGCTGGCCCTTCGATTGGTTCGCTTGTTTTCCCTTGGCGATGGCGCCTAGCAGAACCACTACCCTATCTCAGATGCATGGAATATATTGGTCAAATACTATGGCACAACTACAAGTGCAAGGAAGATACAACTAAAGCAGAAATTCAATAACATGGAGAGGAAGAACATGTCCATACAAGATTATGTCACAAAGGTTAAGACCATAGCAGATCAAGCGGCATCTGTTGGCTCACAGGTTGAAGATGAGGATATGGTTGCAGTGACCTTAAATGGCTTGGGTCCGGAGTACAAGTCTTTTGACATTTCAGTATCTGTGCGGGCTGAGATGCCTGACTTTAATGAGCTGGTTGCATTATTGATTCATGAAGAGGTGAAGCTTGGCTTAGCTACAGGGCCAAGCAGCTCAAAGAATAAGGATGCAGTTTTTTTACTCAAATCAGCATGGTCGTGGTAGCCGTGGTAGAGGCTATGGATTTGGAAGAGGAGGCCAGTAGAATGCATCCTACAGTAATAGCAAAGCAATCATCAAATGCAAGAGGTGGTGGAAACTTTCGAGGCAGGGGGAGATCTAACTCCCATGGCAGAGGCTCATGGCAGCAGCAGTGTCAATCAAACAATCCAAATAAAGATAAGGATTGTCACTACTGCGGAAAGTATGGGCATATTGCAAAGGACTGCTGGAAGAAGCATGGAAACCAGAAGGGCAAGAAGCATGGACATTATGCTACGTCCAATCAGGCAGATGACTCTGGTGATAGACTGTTTACCATGCGGTATGTCAAAGATAAGGCTACTGAAAAATCATCTGATGATGCAGTGTGGTACATTGACTCGGGGGCGTCAAATCACATGACCCCTCATGGTGATTGGTTCACGGATATGGTGGCTGAAAAGCATGGCTATGTATGCACAGGTGATGACACGCAGCATAGCATTGAGCATAAAGGCAAAGTGCCTCTTGTGGTCCATAATGGCAGAAAGAAAATTTTGCATGATGTATTGCATGTCCCTTCAATTACGAAGATCTTGTTATCTCTTGAGAGCCAAACTTGCAGGTTAGATTCAATAAGCATGGCTACTTTATTGAAGAGTTTGGCAATGGCTGCAAGTTGATAGCTTGTGGTCACAGGAATGGCAGAATGTTTACTCTTAATGCTTCTTTGCCAGAGCTGAATTCAGTTATGTTTGCCCATGGTTCTGGCACTGTTCGGGATTTGGAAATATGGCACAAGAGAGTGGGGCATGTCAATTTGCAAAGGCTACAAATTATGCAAAAGAAACAGCTGGTTACAGGTTTACCGAAGTTCCAATATTCAGATATTGGTCATGTATGCGAGGCTTGCCAGTTCGGTAAGCAGTCACTCACGATTGCCATTTGTCAGGCATGTACGATAGAGTACACGTCCATTGTAGTTAGTGCACTCTGATGTTCGGGGGCCAGCTCATAATGTATCTATGGGAGGTTCCAGATATTATGTATCCTTCATTGACGATTACAGTCGATATACCTGGCTTTACATATTGAAAACAAAAGATGAGGTCTTTGCTGTTTTTCAGTAATTTAAAACACAGGTTGAGAAGGAGTTTAAATACTGCATCTCTTGCTTGAGATCTGATAGTGGTGGGGAGTATGTATCAAATGAATTTGATGATTTCTTGGCTGAAAATGGCATTCGTAGGCAGCTCACCTGCAGCTACACTCCACAGAAAAATGGAGTAGCTGAAAGGAAGAATAGAATTCTGATGGAAGCTGCTAGGGCTATGATGAATGAAAAGCATATGCCACTTTACTATTGGGCAGAGGCTGTTATGACAGCCGTATACATTTTGAACAGGACTCCCACTGCAGGTATTCATGAGATGACACCATTTGAGAATTTGTATGGCTATAAGTCGGATGTAAGTCACATGAAAGTCTTTGGCTGTCTTGCTTATGTGCATATTCCAGATGAGAAAATGAAGAAGTTGGATCCCAAAGCACATAAGTGTGTTTTCATTGGATATTCGCAAGAGAAGAAGGCATACAAATGCTATGATCCCTCTACCAGGGAGACTTTGGTAAGTAGGGATGTTATCTTTGATGAGATGGGTTCTTGGTATGTATCACCCATTGCAGTGCCAGTGGATATGCCTTCCACTCATGCCTCTACAATTGATTTACAACAGAGCACTGTTATGACAGAACCTCGTAGTCAGACAGTATCCCCATGGACAGGGAGATTGAGGAGCTCGCCGTCCACTGACACCAATATGTCAGTGAGGGGGAGACATGATGTCTTGGATAGCAAAGGAAAAGAGAAATTTATTGAGGATGCATCTAGTATGATGACACCTGGCAGAATGACTTCTGGCTATGAGTCTAGTGATACTCTAGACAGCGAACTTGGTATTCTGACTGTCTATACGCGTGGCACAAGGCAAAGCAGATATATTCCACCTCATGAGAGAGGGGAATCGAGTAGTGCACCACAGCTTAGACGCTCGCAGAGGGTCAGATACCCTGTTGACAGGTTGACATACAGTGGCTACTCTGCAAAGCATTATGCGTACATGACAAAAGTGATGGAGGTCAAAGAACCAAGTACATATGGTGAAGCAGTGAAAGATGAGAATTGGTGTGTAGCCATGGATGAAGAAATGAATGCCTTGGTTGAAAATAAAACATGGGATTTAGTACCACTGCCTGAAGGGAAAAAGACCATTGGCTGCAAATGCGTCTATAAAATCAAATGCAAGTCAGATGGCAGTGTGGACAGATACAAAGCCAGGCCGGTCGCAAAGGGGTATGCCCAACAGTATGGACTTGATTATGAGGAAACATTCAGCCCTGTTGCCAAGATAGCAACTATACGCACTGTGATTGCCTTGGCTGCTGCTAAAGGCTGGAAATTGCAGCAGATGGACATTAAGAACGCATTTCTTAACGGTGACCTAGCAGAGGATGTCTATATGGTTCAGCCGGAAGAGTATGTTCACCCTGATTTTCAGCATTATGTATGCAGGCTAAAAAAGGCATTGTACAGACTGAAACAGGCTCCGAGAGCTTGGCATGCTAGGATCAGTAACTACTTGGAGAGATTGGGTTTTGCTGTTGGCAGGGCTGATCATAGCCTATTTACAAAGAAGACTAACAGTGGTTTAGTAGTGCTGGTCATATATGTTGATGATTTGATAATCACTGATGATGATGACTTGGGCATACAGCATGTAATGAAGATGCTGAAATCTGAATTTGACATGAAAGACCTGGGAGAACTGAAGTATTTCTTAGGCATTGAGGTAGTTCTAGCTTACAATGGGTTATGGCTGATGCAGAAGCACTATGCCATCGAGATGCTAAAGAAGTATGGCATGGCTGAATGCAAACCACTGGATACACCTCTTGATCAAAATGTCAAGCTAGACATGAACACTGGGGCTAAAGTAGAGGATGTGACTATGTACAGGCAGATGGTTGGCAGCTTGATTTACTTGACCATCACTAGGCCTGACTTGAGCTATGCTATAGGGCTCATAAGCCATTTGTGCAAAAGCCTAGAAAGCCGCACTTGGATACAGTTAGACGCATTATGAGATATGTTAAGTCCACTGTAGAGTATGGGCTGTTCTATGTTAGAGATAAGCCCTTGATATTGACTCGATACACGAATGCAGATTGGGCAGGTTGCTCATATGATCGTAGATCTACGAGTGGATATGCATTTGGATTTGGTAGCGGCATGATTAACTGGAGCAGCAAGAAGCAGCCTACGGTTGCTTTGTCGAGTACTGAGGCAGAGCACAGGGGTGCTGCATTGGCAGCATGCGAGATTTCATGGCTGCTTAAGCTTATGGCTGATTTGGACATACAGGTAGATGCTCCAGTGAAGTTACTATGTGATAATCTGAGTAGTGTACTCTTGGCTATGAATCCAGTCTATCATGCCAAGACGAAACACATAGAGGTACACTACCATTTCATCAGAGAGATGGTTCTTGCAGGACGAGTTAATCTTATGCATGTAAAGACTGATGAACAGGTAGCGGATATCTTTACCAAGTCCTTGGGTAAAGATAAGTTCAGTGGTTTTAGACAGCTGCTTGGAATACATATGATGTCTTGAGCTTGAGGGGGAGTGTTAGAATATCAAGCTTGTACATGTGTGTTTGACCGACATGAGCTAGACACAGCTAGTCTGGCTAGATCAGTTAGGTATATTAAATAAGTCGGTTCTACTTCTAGTGTGAATGGTCTTTATGACCTTAGGTTGTATATGCACTATGTGTGTGCAAAATGAATAATGAGAAGAATAGAGAGTGGAAGTAGGTTGCTTCACTCCGTGTTGCTCTCCTTCCTGCATCCATGAAATCTAACATTCCCCAAGTCTGTAGCAACGCGTGGCTAAGCACACTAACCCCGGCTCCCGTGTCTACGGTTCCCTTCCTTGTTGTGTCACCCAGGGCTAGGACCGACAGGACTGCGTGCATCTCAGAGCCTTCCCAAAAGGCGTTGATGTGCAAAGATTTAGGTACAAAGTGCAGCGTGAGGCTGGGCAATTGTGTTTCTACATCCTAGTCTTGAGGGTCTACCGTGACCTGCTCTTGTGAGCCCTCAACCCACTACCTAAGGTCTTGCCATAGGGCAGGGTGCTGCTTAAGCAGATCTCCCATGCCAAATGTTACAGGGGTGGTCACTAGTGTGGTCAGGAGATTGCTAAATACTCATCCCTCCTTTAACCTAGACTGTCTGGGCCAATGGCCGCGGCTGATCTGTGGCTTTGTTGCGTCTAGGCTTGGTCTCAGTGGCACTACTTGTGGCATAGTAGCCTCGACCGACTTAGGTTGAGGCAGTGACATTGGCGTGCTTATGCTAGAGAGATCATCGATCTCGTCTTCCGTGATGGGTTTAGCATCTTTGAGGTGCTGTTGAGCCTCCCTCACCCATTCCTTCACCTTTTCTATGGCCTCCAATTGTCGCTTGGGGTGCGGGTATTCCCCTATCTTAGCGCTTCCCTTTTCGGCTGTCTTAGGGGTTGAAGTCTCTGCCTCCGCGTCTGAGACTTTCTTCCCAGTAGTTAAAGTTGTAGCACTCTCGGTCTTCAATGCGACCTTAGCGTCCGACCTCTTCTTTTTCTGCCTGCGACTTTTCTTCCCTATTGAGGATGCATCTAGGTTGCTAGGTCCTGGCAGAGAGATGCCGGCCTGCTTGGTTTGGGCTCGGGTCATAACTCGTAAGGGAATAGGTGTGGCCTCCCCATCAAGGTTTTCAACACCAAACATCCCTAATGGGATGGATGGCAAATTAGCTGTGCTAGAGGACGGCTTCCGCTTTGGGCAATCAACGAAAAGATGGGTGATTCCGCACTCTGCGCACCTTTGATCAACCTTGTCCCTGTTTTGCTGCTCTCTTTCAAGGCAGCGTGATGAGACATGACCGGGGTGTCCACAAGTTCTCTTCCCAACACCATCACCGGCACGGGTCAATAATCCATGACGACCACATTACCCTCGTCGTCATGTGAGACGTAAGGGTATATGTAGGTCTCTTCATCATTTGGCTCCTCTACGTAATGAACTGGAGCGTCGCTTGGTGGGTGTCTCACATAAGGACCAGGCGGTCTAGGAATGCCGGTGGGATTTATGTCCATTCTAGGGACGGCGGGTTTCATATCATTAGGCACGGGTAGAGCCAATGGGGCTCCCCTTCCGAAGAATGGCTACGGCCTGTTAGCTAGATAAGGCTGGCTGTAGGGTTGCGAGTATGGAAACCTTCTTGGTAGTCTGCATTGTGCGGCATCGTGGCCGAACCTCCCGCAATTGGCGCAAGGTCTTGACCTAGGGTCTTAACACTCGGCCGGCAAGTGGTTTCCTCCGCAGTACACGCACTGGATGTGCGGGCGCATTGGTTGTCTCAGCATGTCCTATATCTTGGCTAATTCCATCTTGACCTCCGCCAGGCCTTGGTCTATCTCGGTGGCTTTCCCCTTATCTTGGGGTGATGGGCTCAACCGCTCACTAGAGGCTAGCGTTCTCTCTAAACTCCGCGGGTTGGTTTCTTCTAGATTTGAGCTCCTAGATCTCCGCTCTTTCAGCTGGTCATTGACTCTGATGGCTTCCTCAAAAACCCTAGCCACCATGTCTCGCTGCAAGCTTGAGTTGCCTGCCAGTGCCTTATATAACTCCTCATCTTGAATTCCGCTGATGAATACAGTCGATACTGCCCTGTCAGTCGGTTGCTCGCCTAAGGGGATTCTTTGAAAGAGGCTTCTCACATGGGTCACATAGTCGCAGATGCCCTCCTTCTCCTTTTGTTTGACGTTCATCAAGCGTACTAGCAGGTTGTCGAAGTATCTGGGCTCGGCAAACCTCTTGATGAAGAGATCCTTGAGGTTGTTGAAGTTGTCTCATTCTATGGCATTCAGGCTTGTATACCACGTCCTACCCTTATCGCTTAAGCAAAGTCCGAATGCTTGCGAACGTTGAGTCTGGTCATTGAGGCCATTGGCTTCACAGACTTGCTCAAACTGCTCGACAAAGTTGTACGAATCGTCATGTGGCTAGTACTTGTCGAGTTGCTTGGCGACAATCGATATTTTGGCCTGGCTCTTTGAGCCCTGGTTTGCCCCTAACCCTGCAAGCAGCGATGTCACTAGTGCAGTGGCACTCTGCTCTACTGCGGTGTTATCGAGCAACCGTTTCATGAGGAGCTCACTCAGCGTCAGGTCTCCCTCTAGTGCTCTTTACTAGTCCATTTGGTTCTGGCCAACCAAGTTTAGCACTCACTGCACCTCATGCAGCTCCATGCTTTGCCTTAGGCTCCTGGCTTGTCGATCCCTATTATACTCAGTTATGCCTTGCGGGCTAGCCTTCTCTCCTCCTCTAGGTCTGCAATAATTGCATCTGTCGTTCTGCCACGGTGCTCGTACCGGGCATGCGCATCGTAACTGCTCACCATCTGCTATATAGAATCTGGGAATGCACTCACATCGAGCTCCTCAGTAAACCGATGGTCTGAGCCTTCCTTCGTCATGGTCGAATTCTTGCACCTCGCTGCGCTGTCGATCAGGTTAACTAGTCGTGATAGGTCCTTGTTGTTGCCGCTCCTCGCTTGGTTCTCTTCTACGCTTTGCGTGTCTGTCTACGTCCTAGGTCCTCTCCTATTGGTGGGTTCCTTGAGCTATTTATCTGAGTGAGTTCCCTTAATTACTGAATACAGTTCTTAATTTACCGCCACTTGGTGAGTGTGTTGTTCCTCATGCACTTGTGCCCAATCAGGCTTTCAGTTTCCTTAAGTGTACTTCAAGTGCAAAATTCAATGTGAGTGTAGCAAGCAATTCCTCGGCGCCCCACTCACTCTCGCTCGTTTCTGGCCTGATAGGCTTGTAGGTCCATTTTTCGACCGTTTAGTCAGGGTTTAGAGTTCCTTGTTTGTTTCCTTATTCACTTCTGATCGATCAGGTCTTCGTGGTTCAGCGGCTTGCGTTCTAGTCCGTGGATCCCTCAACTATCTACCACCCACCGCTAGCGGCTGTGTACTACAATTTCTCTTATCACGGGTGCCAGAATCAAGTTCTGAATGCCCGAAGGGTTTCGACAAGTTGCGTTAATGCGCGTTTGCCGGTCGGGTCAAATTTTTGACAACTTTGACAAAAAACTGCATTCAGACTAAGTGGTCCGAATTGCAGGGTCCGAGTGGGTCACTCGGATGGGCCGAATGGCATGGGGTCGAGGGCCGAATCTCCAAATCTGGCTCGGACAATTTTTACTCAGATGGGCCGAATGGCCGGTTTGACAGATTCGGAAAGGCTAATTCAGACAGTCGAACCGCAGTTGGCCGAGGGTCGAATCCCAGGTGTGGCCGAGTTCCAATTTTGGAATTCGGACGGGTCGCTGAGACGGGCCGAATGGCACAAGGCCGAATGTGCCACATGGTCACAAAGTTCTGGCTCGGACGGTCCGAGGAGGGTCTCTCGAACGGGTTGACTCGGACTCTGAGTGCCACTAGGGTTCCGGCCAAGTGGCCGAATGGCAAGGGGCCGAAGGCCGATTCTGGGCCTCGGCCCAAAAGCAATAGCTCGAACGGGCCGAAACCGGCGCAACGGAAAAAGCGCGATGCCTATCTTGCCCGATTCTTATGATTTACTCAACCATTGCAAGCACAAACCTCCAGATACCATCTAGGGGGTTTGAAGGAGGGATTCATATACCTGAATGGATCAGTGAGTGTGTCGATACTGCGATCGAATCACACGGCCTGGGGCTTTCTAGCTCTCTCTATCTCTTTCTCTCACACTGAAATGGCACAAATGAGATCTCTTTTGGTCTCCCGGTTCTTATATGCCCCCCCAGCTGTGGTGTTGACACCCTTGATCCCTCTCTTGTTGATCTTAGTCCTCACTAGCGAGCATTTTGCACATTTGCATGACTTTTTCCCTGTTTTGAAACAGTGAACCCTACCCTTTTCCGGTTTGATCTCCTAGCTCTAACCTACGCTGAATGCAACAAAAATCGAAGGCAAAAAACTGGAATAGATTCTCCATGCTTTCCAATCATCAAACAAGCAAAATATCCAAAATGCTTACTTGTTCCGAAGATTAAAAGCACCCAACTTCCTACCTATCTCAAGCTCCGTTTCGAGGATGAATACCCTACTTCGATGCTCGATGTGAGGCGCGCAAGTGCTCAAGCTTGAATCCGTTGGTCCCAACAACGGAACCAAAATGTGGGAGCTTTCGCTCAATCGCCAAGACCCTCGGACGGCTTATTCTTTCAAGTGTTTCAAGCGAGCTCTAATGGCTATCTCTCACTTAGCCGACGCGCCGTCGATCCTACGAGTGTAGTGAGCTTACCTTGATGCTCGATCAAGTACCCTCCTCTCTCTTGCACTCCGGTTGCTCCATGATCCTAGATGCTAGCGCAAGCATCCTCAAGCCTCCTCCATCTCCAAGCTCCATCCTCCATAGCCGCACGCGCAAGAGAAGAGAAGGGAAGAGAAGAGAAGAAGAGGAGAGGAGATGGTGAAGAGCTTCACCCTCTTGATCCCTCACCCTCACACACACTCACTCACTCACACTCTCACACTCCCTCTCTCAAGAGCACACACAAGCAAGAAGGAGAGAAGAAGAGAAGAAGAAGAGGACTTCTTTTGCCACACACCAAAGAATGAGCGTCTCATTCATTTTTCAACTTTATATACAAAACCCTAAATCCCTTCTGGGCGGTCATCCTCTTTTCCTCTTTTACATGGCCGGCCGTAGCCTAGGCTCTCTTTCCCATTTCCCACCATTCTAATTTACCCTATTCCCACTAATGCATACACTTTGCACAAGAGTGAGCCTGGCACTCTTTTACACAGATTTGGGGGCGCTCCCATATTTTAATGGTGCGCCTTTTCCTCTTTTATTGATGTGGCCCAACACCGAAGCCTCTTGAGGGTCATGTCCGAATATTTGAATTTTTCAGGAATTGGTTGCTAATCAAGGCACCTTTTTTGCTCTTTTTCCTTCTTCCCAGTTTCCGCTCCTCTGTGCTACAGTAACGTGGTCGGAAACACGGTAACAAAGGCCTTCTGCCTTCATAAAAAAAGATACCCTCTCATAGAGAATATAATACCTAAATTTCTTCATCTGCAAAGAACATTCCAAGGCACAATTTCTCCATGTATGTATAGTTGACTTCAGATATCCCCAACTTCCTACTAGCAAAGGCAATTGGATGATACCATTTCTCTTCCTAAATTTGGATTAAACACCAACAGCACCTAATACTATGCATTATTGCTACTAAAAATATATAGAAAACTTCACCTCTTTTGGGTGCTTTAAGAATTGGTGCTTTTACTAGTTCCTACTTCACATCCTCGAAGGATACTTGACAAGCTTCATTCCACTCAAATAGATAGTTAAAATATAGGAGGTTTGTCAATGGCAACACTCGTTTTTCCATTGCATTGATAAATCTTAGATAATATCCTTCTAATGAGACAGAAAGTTGTGTACGTCTTTTGGAGTACATGGCGAGCTCATAGCAACTATAACCTTTATCTTTTCAAGGTCACTTGCAATACCTACCAAACTAACCACATGGCACAATAACAAACCACAGTGCACCCCAAAGACGCACTTTCGTGGGTTAAGAGCAGTGTAGAACTATCTATAATGCTCAAAACATTTCCTTAGAATAGTCAGTTATCTTTCCCTTGTGGTGGCTACCCCCAAATCATCAATGAAGACTTTTAACTCCTCTAGGGAGATATTGTTGAGATATCGAGCTCTACTCGTGATACGCCAGGGTGACCGTTGTGTATTTATGTCACCGACTTGTCAGTTGCAGACGCGGTTGGTACACCGCCCATGAATAATAGCTACATGATAGCTATCCTTATCTACTCTAGTTCATGGCTCAGTTAGTATGCCACCGTAGTTAGTTGAGTTTGGTTTGAGACCCATATAGAGGGTTCTTCTATTTCTTTGTACTTGAGTTCTTTTGGCTTACACAACTAAGAAGAGGAAAACTGTTTTCAGCCTCCACCCTTGTGTGTCTTCCCCCATTGTGCAAGCAAGAAAGCTTCAAGCGAGACTCCTTCCTTCTCTCCCACAATCTTGACAAGGTATCAGAGCCTTGTTCGTGGTAAGGAGCTCAAGAAAGCAAGCCAAGCTCGCAGTGGTCTGGTCAGAGGAGCAGTGTTGCTTTCATTTTCTGTTTTGGGAGCAGATCTCTGCAGGTAGCACAGCCGGAAATTGCAGGAGTGCATTGTCTCAGGTTGAGACGCCCTTCGCGGTGAAGCAAGAGGGCAGTATATGCTGCGGGCAAGGGCTTTAGCCCTTGGCGACCTTGTTTTTTTTATTTGAGGCCATTTCGGGGCCTGTTTTGCAGACGGAAGTTTTCTGCACGCACTCAGGAAAAGGCTCAGTTTTATGCTGTGCAGCCACTGTTCTACAGGTCGGTGAAAAGTTACTGTAGAAATTGCTGTCAAGATTGTGGGAAAGAAGGAAGGAGTCTCGCTTGAAGCTTTCTTGCTTGCACAATGGGGGAAGACACACAAGGGTGGAGGCTGAAAACAGTTTTCCTCTTCTTAGTTGTGTAAGCCAAAAAGAACTCTCTTACAAAGAAATAGAAGAATCCTAAATATGGGTCTCAAACCAAACTCAACTAACTAAGGCGGCATACTAACTAAGCCATGAACTAGAGTAGATAAGGATAGCTATCATGTAGCTATTATTCATGGGCGGTGTACCAACCACGTCTGCAACTGACAAGTCGGTGACATAAATACACAACGGTCACCCTGGCGTATCACGAGTGGAGCTCGATATCTCAACACTCCCCCTCGAGCTCAATCCCAATTCCTGCACACCAAGCAGGTCTCTGAACTTGCGCAGCTTCTCTGCGCCCAATGCCTTCGTGAATATGTCAGCTACCTGATCCTCTGTGCTGACATAAACTAGATCAATAAGACCTAGTAAAACCCTCTCTCGCACATAGTGATAATGCACCTCAATGTGCTTTGTTCTAGCATGATAGACTGGGTTATTTGCCAAGTGTATACTACTCATGTTGTCACAATAAATGACAACTGGCCCATCTGTAGACTGATGCATATCATAAAGTAGCTTATGCAACCAAGCTACCTCACATGCAGCCATTGCTGCACCCCTGTACTCAGCCTCTGTGCTCGACAAGGCAACTGTAGGCTGTTTCTTGCTGCTCCAAGTGACTGCAGCACTCCCAAAAGAGAACACATATCCACTGGTAGATCGTCTATCAGAAATACTACCAGCCCAATCAGCATCAGTGTATCCATGCAACTGTATCTGAACCCCAGTCTCATAAAATAGTCCATACTGCAATGTGGACTTCACATACCTGAGTATGCGTCTAGCCGCATCCAAATGTGGTTTCCTTGGAGCCTGCATAAACTGACTTACCAATCCAACAGTATAGCTCAAATCTGGCCTGGTAATAGTCATATAAATCAAGCTTCCTACTATGCGTCTGTACATAGTAGGGTCTTCCAGAAGCTCACCTGCATCTGTGCTCAGCTTCACATTCTGCTCCAAAGGAACTGAAATAGGCTTATAGCCTGCCATCCCATATTTGGACAGCATGTCCAATCCATACTGCCTCTGCAAGAGCTGTATCCCACTTGGTGATCTAATCACCTCAATGCCCAAGAAATAGCGCAGCTCTCCCAAATCCTTCATCTCAAACTTCTGCTTCAATAGCATTTTCACATGAAGGATATCTTCATCACTGTCACCTGTCATAATCAAATCATCAACATAAATGACAAGTAGCATAATACCTTTCTCTGTTTTCCTCACATAAAGTGAGAAATCTGCCTTGGAAATCTGAAAGCCAATAGTGACAAGATACTATCCTATCTTGTCAGACCATGCTCTAGGTGCTTGCTTTAAGCCATACAAGGCTTTCTTCAACCTGCAAACAAACTCAGGATGAACAGCATGCACATAACCTTGCGGCTGCTCCATATATACTTCTTCTTGCAAATCACCATGCAAGAAGGCATTCTTTACATCCATCTGATGTAAAGACCATCCCTTTGATGTAGCCATAGCAATGACCGCTCTTACGGTTGCCATCCTTGCAACCGGACTGAATGTTTCTTCATAGTCAATACCATATGTCTGTGCATACCCCTTGACTACTAATCTTGCCTTGTATCTGTTCACAGAACCATCTGCATTGTGTTTCACCTTATAAACCCACTTACAGCCAATTGCATTTTTACCTTTAGGCAAAGGTACCAATTCCCATGTAGCATTAGCTTCCAAGGCATCCATTTCTTCATCCATGGCTTTCTCCCATTTTTCTTTTCCCATGGCTTCCTCAAAAGAAGTGGGTTCTGGTTCCTGTATTACTTTAACCATATATGCATAGTGAATGGCTGTAAATCCATCATATTTCAGCCTATCCACAGGATACCTAGCTCTCGTAGACCTGCGCAAAGTAGGTTCACTCCCAGGTGCTCTCAAAACATCCCTGGTCTTCCTTACTCCAGGTGTAACAATAGAAGGAATACCCAACTCATCATCAATGCTCTGTTCTGAGCCACTGGATTCACCATCCACATAGGAGTGACCTGCATTCACATCAAACATTGTTGAGATATCGAGCTCCACTCGTGATACGCCAGGGTGACCGTTGTGTATTTATGTCACCGACTTGTCAGTTGCAGACGCGGTTGGTACACCGCCCCTGAATAATAGCTACATGATAGCTATCCTTATCTACTCTAGTTCGTGGCTCGGTTAGTATGCCACCTTAGTTAGTTAAGTTTGGTTGAGACCCATATCTAGGGTTCTTCTATTTCTTTGTACTTGAGTTCTTTTGGCTTACACAACTAAGAAGAGAAAAACTGTTTTCAGCCTCCACCCTTGTGTGTCTTCCCCCATTGTGCAAGCAAGAAAGCTTCAAGCGAGACTCCTTCCTTCTCTCCCACAATCTTGACATGGTATCAGAGCCTTGTTCGTGGTAAGGAGCTCAAGAAAGCAAGCCAAGCTCGCGGTGGTCTGGTAAGAGGAGCAGTGTTGCTTTCATTTTCTGTTTTGGGAGCAGATCTCTGCAGGTAGCACAGCCGGAAATTGCAGGAGTGCATTGTCTCAGGTTGAGACGCCCTTCGCGGTGAAGCAAGAGGGCAGTATATGCTGCGGGCGAGGGCTTTAGCCCTCGGCGACCTTGTTTTTTTGATTTGAGGCCATTTCGGGGCCTGTTTTGCAGACGGAAGTTTTCTGCACGCACTCAGGAAAAAGCTCAGTTTTATGCTGTGCAGCCACTGTTCTACAGGTCGGTGAAAAGTTACTGTAGAAATTGCATCGTATGCTTGTGCGCAGAGACATTGGGAGTTTCAGAATCATCCTTGGTTCCTGTTTATGCAAAATCGTCACTAGGAAGTGACTGTGTGGTCAAATACCACTTTCGCCAGTTTTGCAGATTTGCCCTTGTGAGGGTGAAGCTGTGTTTTTTTTTGCAGTAACAGAATTTCTTGCAGTATTTTGTAATGGCGTCTGATTCTCTTTCACAGATTGTCACTGAAAAGCTTGACAAGAACAACTTCCAGGCATGGAAGTTTAGAATGACGAATTTCCTTATGGGAAAAGGATATTGGGAATTTGTTGCAGGAAATGAAGAAGAACCAGTTCTTCCTGATGTTCCCAATCAACAGCAAATGCAGGCATTCAAAGCATGGCATGAGAGAGCCAGGAAAGTTATGTACTGGCTGTCTATCAGCATTTCAGACTCTATGATTGTGCATATTCAGGATGCAAGTACGCCAAAGGAGGCATGGGATACTCTGTCAAAAATGTATAGCACAAATACACAAGCCAGGAAAATGCAGCTCAAGCAAGAGTTGCATAATGTGCAAAGAGAAAATATGAGCATCAATGACTACCACATGAAGGTGAAGAAGATTGCAGATGCACTTGCTTCCATTGGGTCGCCAGTGGAAGATGATGATTTAGTTTCCGTGACCTTGAATGGTCTAGGAAAGGATTATGCACAGTTTCGAACATCCATTTCCGTTCGTGAAAGATTTCCTGACTTTGAGGAGTTGATTGCTCTTCTAATTTCTGAGGAGCAGAGAAATGGTGGTGCATCTTCTTCAGGAGGAACTTCAAAAGAAGCTGTCTTCTACTCAAATGCTGGAAGAGGTAGAGGCAGAGGTAGAGGAGGCCGATTTGGAGGCCGTGGTAGAAATCAGAATATGCAGCAAACTCAAGAAAATCAGTCCTATGGAGGAGGACGTGGTAACTCTAGAGGCAGGGGGAGCCAAAGAGGTCGTGGTGGATGGCAAAGAGGTCAAAATGCAAACAGTAATGTTGAATGCTACTACTGTGGTAAAATGGGTCATATGGCTAAAGACTGCTATAAAAAGCAGAATGACATCATGAATGGAAAACTGCAACAAGGGAATTATGCATCTTCTAGCAGACAGGGTGATGACAGAAATGAGCATTTGTTCATGGTGCAGCACATGAACAATTCTGTGACAAGTGCAGAAGAAAGCAATGATGTATGGTATGTTGACTCAGGTGCATCAAACCACATGACAGGTCATGCAGAATGGATGGAGGATGCAAGGAAAATGGAAAAACCAGGATTTGTGGAGACTGGTGATGATACTGCACATCCTATTGTGCAGATTGGAAAAATTCCCTTGTCTATGCAGGATGGGAAAAAGAAATACCTGTCCGATGTATTTCATGTCCCGAATATCACCAAGAATCTGGTTTCTATTGGTCAAATGGTTGAACAGGGCTTGCAGGTCAGATTTAATCCTCATGGATGCTTTGTTGAGGATATGAAAAATAAAGGTCGCTTGATAGCAAAAGGAAAGAAGAAGGGCAGAATGTTTACATTGGATGCAGACATGTCTGAATTGAGTGCAGCAATGTTTGCACATGGGACCGGTGTAGTTGCAAATATTGATATCTGGCATAAACGCATTGGTCATGTTAATGTACAGTGACTTAAATCAATGCAGGCCCAAAATATTGTTGCAGGTTTGCCAAAATTCAAGGTTGCAGAAATGCATAAGGTATGTGAAGCCTGTCAGTTTGGAAAACAGGCAAGGAAACCATTTCCTAGACATGTTCAAGAGAGTAAGAAGCCATTGGAATTAATCCACTCTGATGTGTGGACTACTAAAGCTGCATCTCTTGGAGGCTGTCATTATTTTGTCAGTTTTATTGATGACTATAGCAGAAAAGTTTGGGTGTATTTCATGAAAAAGAAAAGTGAAGTTTTTGGGCATTTCAAAACTCTTAAAGCTATGGTTGAAAAAGAAACAGGTCTGCAAGTAAAATGCCTAAGGTCAGATGGAGGGGGAGAGTACCTCTCAAATGAGTTTGCAAGGTTCCTGCAGGAGCATGGCATAAAGCAGCAATATTCATGCAGTCATACCCCACAGCAAAATGGAATTGCAGAAAGAAAAAATAGACATATTGGAGAGGTGTCTCGTGCCATGCTCAATGAAAAAGACCTGCCAGATTTTTATTGGGCTGAAGCAGTTGCTACAGTAGTCTACATAATGAACAGGACTCCCACTGCAGCAATACATGGAATGACTCCAGAGGAGAGGTATACTGGTAGGAAACCAGATATTTCTCATTTGAAAATTTTTGGTTGCATTGCCTATGTACATGTGCCAGATGAGTTGAGATCCAAGTTGGATCCAAAAGCTGAGAAGTGCATCTTTATTGGTTACTCTCTGCAGCAAAAAGGGTATAGATGCTATAACCCTTCTACTCGTAAGTTTACAGTGAGCAGAGATGTTGTTTTTGATGAGATGAGTAGCTGGTATAAACCAGTAAATGTGATTGATGATGTAGATGCACAGAATTCACAGCAGCAGTCACAAAATATTAGTGGACCTGGAGCATTCTCTAGTAGTGGTTCACATTCTTCGCCATGGACAGGCAGATTGAGATCAGGAGAATCTTCTGAAGGCAGCGCAAATAGTGGTATGCAGGTATCACGAAAAGGAAAAGAGAAGGTAGATCAGCCCATGTTTGATGTGAATGCAGGTCACTCTTATGTGGATGGTGAATCCAGTGGCTCAGAACAGAGCATTGATTATGAGTTGGGTATTCCTTCTATTGTTACACCTGGAGTAAGGAAGACCAGGGATGTTTTGAGAGCACCTGGGAGTGAACCCACTTTGCGCAGGTCTACCAGAGTTAGGTATCCTGTGGATAGGCTGAAATATGATGGATTTACAGCCATTCACTATGCATATATGGTCAAGGTGATACAGGAACCAGAACCCACTTCTTTTGAGCAAGCCATGGGAAAAGAAAAATGGGAGAAAGCCATGGATGAAGAAATGGATGCCTTGGAAGCAAATGCTACATGGGAATTGGTACCTTTACCTAAAGGTAAGAATGCAATTGGCTGTAAGTGGGTTTATAAGGTGAAACACAATGCAGATGGTTCTGTGAACAGATACAAGGCAAGATTAGTAGTCAAGGGGTATGCACAAACATATGGAATTGACTATGAAGAAACATTCAGTCCGGTTGCAAGGATGGCAACCGTAAGAGCAGTCATTGCTATGGCTGCATCAAAGGGATGGTCTTTACATCAGATGGATGTAAAGAATGCCTTCTTGCATGGTGATTTGCAAGAAGAGGTCTATATGGAGCAGCCACCAGGTTATGTGCATGCTGTTCATCCTGAGTTTGTTTGCAGGTTGAAGAAAGCTTTGTATGGTTTGAAGCAAGCACCTAGAGCATGGTCTGACAAGATAGGACAGTATCTTGTCACTATTGGCTTTCAGATTTCCAAGGCAGATTTCTCACTTTATGTGAGAAAAACAGAGAAAGGTATTATGCTACTTGTCATTTATGTTGATGATTTGATTATGATAGGTGACAGTGATGAAGATATCCTTCATGTGAAAATGCTATTGAAGCAGAAGTTTGAGATGAAGGATTTGGGAGAGCTGCGTTATTTCTTGGGCATTGAGGTGATTAGATCACCAAGTGGGATACAGCTCTTGCAGAGGCAGTATGGATTGGACATGCTGTCCAAATATGGGATGACAGGCTGTAAGTCTATTTCAGTTCCTTTGGAGCAGAATGTGAAGCTGAGCACAGATGCAGGTGAGCTTCTGGAAGACCCTACTATGTACAGACGCATAGTAGGAAGTTTGATTTATATGACTATTACCAGGCCAGATTTGAGCTATGCTGTTGGATTGGTAAGTCAGTTTATGCAGGCTCCAAGGAAACCACATTTGGATGTGGCTAGACGCATACTCAGGTATGTGAAGTCCACATTGCAGTATGGACTATTTTATGAGACTGGGGTTCAGATACAGTTGCATGGATACACTGATGCTGATTGGGCTGGTAGCATTTCTGATAGACGATCTACCAGTGGATATGTGTTCTCTTTTGGGAGTGCTGCAGTCACTTGGAGCAGCAAGAAACAGCCTACAGTTGCCTTGTCGAGCACAGAGGCTGAGTACAGGGGTGCAGCAATGGCTGCATGTGAGGTAGCTTGGTTGCATAAGCTACTTTATGATATGCATCAGTCTACAGATGGGCCAGTTGTCATTTATTGTGACAACATGAGTAGTACACACTTGGCAAATAACCCAGTCTATCATGCTAGAACAAAGCACATTGAGGTGCATTATCACTATGTGCGAGAGAGGGTTTTACTAGGTCTTATTGATCTAGTTTATGTCAGCACAGAGGATCAGGTAGCTGACATATTCACGAAGGCATTGGGCGCAGAGAAGCTGCGCAAGTTCAGAGACCTGCTTGGTGTGCACGAATTGGGATTGAGCTCGAGGGGGAGTGTTGAGATATCGAGCTCTACTCGTGATACGCCAGGGTGACCGTTGTGTATTTATGTCACCGACTTGTCAGTTGCAGACGCGGTTGGTACACCGCCCATGAATAATAGCTACATGATAGCTATCCTTATCTACTCTAGTTCGTGGCTCAATTAGTATGCCACCGTAGTTAGTTGAGTTTGGTTTGAGACCCATATAGAGGCTTCTTCTATTTCTTTGTACTTGAGTTCTTTTGGCTTACACAACTAAGAAGAGGAAAACTGTTTTCAGCCTCCACCCTTGTGTGTCTTCCCCCATTGTGCAAGCAAGAAAGCTTCAAGCGAGACTCCTTCCTTCTCTCCCACAATCTTGACAGATATCACCAAAAGTCTTATCAGTTGTTCATTGCCAAGAACTAGGTGCATTGCATAGACCGAAGGTGATCACATGGTACGCAAAAGTATCAAAGACAATGATAAACATCATTTTCAATTTTTCGTTCTCCACAATAGCAATTTGATTGTATCTAGAAAAGCAATCCATAAACGAATAGATCTCCTTACCCACTAACTAATCCAAAATATGATCAATGAAGGGCAACAAATAGTATTCCTTAATCATATGGTTGTTAAGCTCCCTAAAATCTATGCCAAGACAAATCTTACTATTTTTCTTCTTCCTAATAATAACTGGCAAACACCATTATGTGTGTTGAACTGAAAATATCAGGCTAGCTTTTCGCAGCTTTATCAATTTTTCAAATAGCCCATCCCTTAATTCAAAATGCATACGCCTTACTTTTTGTCACATAGGGCGGCTACCTTCCTTTAAAGGAATCGTATGAACAACCAGGCTAGGAGGAGTACCTCTCAACTAACCATAACTCCAAGCAAACAAAATTCCTGAATCAAGGACACATAGTCCTCTCTTTCTTCTGAATTGAGCATGGACCCTAATTTGATTGGCCGTGAATCATTCGTTGTGCCAAGGTCTAACTCATTTACATCCACATCCCTTATCCTCTCCTAAGCTTCTATTGGTTTATTCAAGGTTACTTGGTAGATATCCTTTGTAGTGGACCCCTCATTGGATTCGTCACACCTGATGTTGACTCACTAGCAGATGGAGCATCTAGCATATCAAACTTTGACAAAGATAATGAAACTCTCTCAATTTGAGGAGATTCAAGATAGGCATCTACCACTACACGTCTAGATTTACCAAAGATTAATCGACCAATGGGTATATTAACCTGACAATCTTCTTGTAAAATCCATGGAAAGTCTAAAATGAATTCCACATTGGAAACAGTCACATGGAATTTAGTAACGCAACCTTTAGGTTGTCTTAAACTGTCATCATCCATTCAGAGAATCGTAGAGACATATTTTTTTATTTCCAATCCCAACCTCTCCATCAATTCGGAACTCATAATGTTAAACAGAAGATCCTATGTCCTTAATAGTGTGGTCCACTAGCATTTCATCAACATATGTCGTTACCCTTGGGCAATGCTTTTCAGCATGTTTAAACTAATCATCTCCTACTCGTGCTATTCCCAAGGGCTCAATGATATACCCCATGTGAAAAATCTTCTTAAATTCTTTATGCACTCTTGGAGACAATTTAATTAACAGCAAGAGAGGTTCACATTTGGCTTAACTTCCCAAAGAGAACTCACGAAATTGAATTCATGATAACTAGCAAGAGCTCTTTTTTATTGCCACCATTCTCCCCTTTGGTCTTTGAACTGGCTGTGGTGCCTCTTTCTTGGTTTTTTCCTTCTTCTTTGGCAACTCCTTTTCCTTCTTAGGGTCAACTTTACCATCTATGGCTTTTAAAGGTCCTCCTTCCATATCAAAATTAAGGACTCATCCCCTTATCATCTTGCTTAGGGTTTCCCTTGACAGGTTTTACCTTGTCTCTATTAGCTTCTTTACCCTTTTTCCCTCTTGTAACGACTTGTAGGTTAGAAGCTTCAGTGCCATTGACACAAACAACCTCAATAAGATTGACTCCACTTCCATTAGGCAGCTCCTCTACCATAGCTTTCCCTCTTTGTAGTATTTGTTTCGGTCCTTCATCTTGCTTGAGATTATTTCCTTGTGCTCAATGATTAACTAGACCTGGATGTTTACTTCCTTGTTGGAGAGAACTAAGAACTAATATTGATCCAACATGTACTAGCTAAATGGCCAAACTTTCCACATATGTTGCATTTAACATTTGGACAATTCTTAGGGAAATATTGGCTACCACACCACTTATAACTCAATCTTGAGGGGGCACCCTCTTCAGGGTGTCAAATCCCTATCCAATTTTGTTGTTTCTTAAGGAAATTGACATCAATGGCTATTTGTCTATATTGTTCAGTGATCATGTCAGTATAATGCTTCATCATATCCTTAACTTTGCTAAGGACATTTGAGGCACTTGACTCATAGTCGCAATCATCTAGATGATGTTCCATTGGCCTAACCACTTGGTTAAGAATTGGCTATTGATTTCCTGGAACAATGGTAGGACTTATCGTTTGGCTTCCAACATTTGGTGGAGCCATCTGACTAACCATATGCATGGTCATGTTGGGAGGAGCCGGAAACATAGGTATATTTTGAGTCGCACTTCCTCTCCCATTAAGAGGACTCATGGGTATCCCTTGGCCACCATTCGTCAATGCTAAAGTATTTCCAAACCCTGAACTTGGATTTGGTTTTCCCTAGAGGTATAAGCCACTTATAATCTTGATTCTACCTCATTTGCTCTTGTAATAGCTTTATCAATGTCGACAAGAGCAACACTACTCAATTGCACTTGAATGTTAAAGTCTAACCCATTCAAATAGTATTGCAATTGAGCAACAATCGAAATAGAAATATAGGTTTGCAACTTATGGAATACTTGCTTCAATTTCTTGGCATATCCACGAACATTCTCATGAGGTTCTTGATGTGTTACATTGAGTACACATAGCCAATACTGACCTCCCCTTTCAAGGTAAAACTCTCTTTGAAAAGTCGTAAAGAAAAAGTCAACCGTAGTTGTGGTTCTAGCCTCTAGGCGCTGTGATACTATACTGCAGCTTGCCCTTTCAAATTCATATTAAAGAACATCATCAAGGGTCCTTTGTCTTGAATGACAGTCAAACATTAACTTTTGGAATTCATTGATATGAATTTCTGCATCTTTCTCTGCTAACCCATTAAAAATGGGTAGAGAAAACCCTAAGACTGGCAAGTCCGATGTCCCTAATAGGAGTGCAATGGGTTGTGCCATGGTGACAACCGGATTCACTAAAGGAGTTTGAATGATCAGAATTATTACTCCACTCAAAGTGGACGAGGACTAACTCGAAGGGGGGAAGTACTAGAACTTCCTCCTTCTAATAATAACAGACTATGCGTCAAGCTAGGGTTACTAAGACCTACCCTTGTAAGGATATTGGACCACTTCTTTGTGCAGAATATCTTCTAATAATTTTGGCCTGCCTTCTATCCCTTTTAGCTCTTTCTTTCTTCTAAAATTTGGCTTGATGGTCTTTTGAATCTAACTCACTACCTTTTGGCATACACTAATAAACTGGTCCCTATTGATCGAGATTCAGAAACCACCACTTATTAGCGACTCTCGACAAATGCACCACTTGTTGGGAACTAAAACAATCCTGACACTGGCTCTAAGGCACTAGTCGGGCCTCACTACTCACCCAAAACCACACCATATGGCTTCGCGGTCGGCTGCTAGGAGTGTTTAAGACTTTGCGTTTGTAGGTTTTTATAGACCAAAGCATAATTCTTTCCTCACTCCTCAAAGGGAGTCCCTAAACACACTGGTGTTATACACCAGGTAGCATACACACAGAGAAGTACCCCTTGGTTGACCACCATGGCTCCACTACGACTCTCCTATAACTCGAGGATTGGCCCCAAGATGCGTCGTGAACATAAAACACTTTCGAAACAAAGTCCACTATTTTGATAAATTGATCTAGGAGATAATATATAAACCTCACTAAATAATTTCCAAGGAATTGAACATCTAGCCCTACATCTCAAGATACCTCACTCTCTCAGCATCAGGTCATTACTCATACAAACAGGTGCTATGCATCTAGGATACGATACCATGAGGTGCATCAATGCAACTATAACATCCCACCGCTCCCACATATGACCCCCCCTTGAAAATAATTGAAAAATTTCACCCCCTCCCTGTCGTCGCCGATGATAGGTGGCAAGGCGGGGGGGGGGAAGGATGAAGTGAGACAGCGCGTTAACATGGAGACCGAAGTCGTTGATGAAAACAAGGAGGATGACGTGGTAGGTGGAAGGGAGCCATAAGATGAAGAAGGCGATAATGACGAGGAGGGAAGGCCACGGCCCTACCCCCTATCCCCCCCCTTGGGCGTAGCGATGCCACAGCCACTTAGAGGGCCAAGGAGCCCCCCCGGTCATGCAGAACAGGTGTTGGGTGGGTGGGGGGGGATACCACCACTACTCCACATTTGCCCCCCAATTATAAACCCCCCCTCCCCCTACATAACACCCCCCCTTAAGCAAACAAAGAATATACCACCTCCTTACCCCCTGCTGCCACTAAGAGAGAGGTAGAGAGAGAGGAGAAGAATAAGTGAGGGAGAGAGAGGGAGAAGAAGAGAAGAAGATAGAGGGACAGAGAGAGGAGAATAAGAAGAAGAGAAGAAGAAGAAGAGAAGAAGAAGAAGAAGAAGAAGAGAAGAAGAGAAGAAGATAGAGGGAGAGAGAGAGGAGAAGAAGAAGAAGAAGAGAAGAAGAGAAGAAGAAGAGAGAGAGATAGGGAGAGGAAGAGAGAGGGGGAGAGAGAAGAAGAGAAGAAGAAGAAGAAAAAGGAGCTCTTTCCCTCCTTAGAGGAGGGTGGCCACACGCATTCCTCCTCCTTCTTCCCTGAGTTTTATTTCCTTTCCCACAAACTTAATCCCTATCCTGTGAGTTTTTCTTCCCTCATTTGCTCAAGAGGCTGTTGAAATTCCTGCGGGAATTACACCTAAAGCAAGGAAGATCGGGGATGGCCCCCAAGCGAAGAATGTCAAGTGCGGGTGGCAATCCCACAAACTATGACAAAGCCTCGGGGCGAGGGTACCACTGCCAACCCAAGTGCAATTCCAGTCATAAGTAATGTATTTTCAAATTAATAGATGCTTGCTTGATTATCACATGAGACATGTTAGGGCCATATTATGCCAATCAAGAATAGGACATTGAAAAGTCTAAACTGCATTGTAAGTATTTGAAGGATCAAATTCCCCAAATGCATGTGTTAAAAGAAGTTAATTGCATTTAGATGCCATATGACAAACTCATAAATAGCATATAAGGCTTCAAGAATTTCTGTCTTCCCGTCCTCGCAATAATAGGTGTGTTTCCACCACACATTTGGTATGATGTAGCTTGCACACTTGATGGAAGGCTTGATAAGCGATTTAGCCTAAGGAAATTCGTTTTTGAAGCTCTTAACCTTGCCCAACTCTTGCTAACAATACAAACTAATAGCTCATGCTTGGTAGATTGGAACCTTGATGTTATGCATAGTTAGCACAAATAACAATCATAAGGGCTAAAGCTAAGAATGCATTGGGTCCCGACTGATTAACCATTATGATTATCAATCCTATTTGGATTGGCTAGATCAAAACACAACTCTGATCCCCAGTAGAGAGCTCAAGGGATTAGGGAAACAGAGGCAAAGGAAAGGCCGATGCTTTTGTACTTGTTGAGAAGTGGGTTAGGTTATTGATCGATATAAGTGATCAATAGAATTTACATTCTTGCATAGTTGTATGAGACCTTGGCATGAGTCTTAGCCAAAGTGTTAAGTAAATTTTGCATGGAATCTCCTTGATCCCAAGGGGGAGAGCAAACACGCAATAGAAGGTTATCGCGACTATTCCTGCAATGTTTGAAAAAGGATACCATTTTTTTGCGGATTGATTAAATAAGGTCCTAAATGCTCTTGCACTAAACTGATTGTGGGATGTGAATTGGATGATTAGTCCAAGTGCATGTGTTTGATGGTAAATGCATGGCAGGGGTCTGTAATGACAAATTGCCATGGGAATAAAGGAATGTTCTTTTAGGAAGGGGATATTAGGCTAATTGCCTTGATTGTGGTTGGTTCTTAAATTGGATTAATTAAGGAAGGATACTTTGTGTGGGTGGATCATCTCCAAGATTGCACCACAAATTACCCCGAGAGAGCATTTCTTTCTTGATTCACGGGCCGAAGGTCGAGTGGTGGAAAGGCCAACCACGGATGTTTTGTCTCATTCCTAGGACGCTTGGGGTCAGTGGAGCTTTGGACACCCCTTGTCGAGTCTGGAATGGAACTTTAGTCTGTCGTGAGCCCAACATCTGGGGAGTTGGAAGATCCTATTCTAGATACTAGATGGAAATTTTTGTGCCATATGATTTGGACTGGTACTTCTATTGGATAGAAGGGATACATAAATCTCCTATATGGACAGGAGACAAAGATTAACTTGAAGATAAGTTAAGGGACTTGTTTGTCAAAAGGACTACTTGTTTTGTTTTCATCCCAGTGTTGTAAATTACGCAAACGAATCATGTCCCCTAAAAGGCCTAATTAAGGAAGCTGATTTTGAATGTCACACATAAATGTGATAGGATCTAATTAGAAAACTAAAGCTATCAAGGGAAGCAGGTGGGCAAAACCCTGACGGGTCTGTAGGGCGGTCCCAGAGAACTGGGAGGCTTCTCGCAAGGTTTTACCATTGTTTGACCTTTAGATAATGTTAGGTTAAAACTTGATTCATGTCATTTTAGGGGACTGGAATGGGACTATGCCCTATCAACAGAGAGGTTGAGCGGCGCATTCCTCCCGTTTCCCATTCTCCTTGAACCAAGTGCTTTTTAGAAATGGCCAAGAATTTCATCGACCTCTTCCTCCCCTACCAGTATATCACAACCACCATTGGGTTGCTGATACACTTGATTTGTGTAAGCTACTATAGGCATTTGCACATGTGAGAGTGGATTTTAACGGCAATTTTTTTGAAGCAAAAAATAGCCCGACAGGTTGTCAAAGACCAAATTTTCATGCAAAATGAAACAATTGTAGATTGACAAATTGGAGTTTTTCTAGATGGAGTTTGATGCTAGGAAGCCAATGCAAGTCTCAGTTTGTCGATCGGCCCCCATTTAATCCCCGCAAGGTTTCGCATTATGAAGCAGCTATATGATCCAAGAGCCGAAAAGTGTGTCACGGTGGCCAAGTTTATAGATTTTGATGTCACCAATTCAGCAGTCCTAATGGATCTCAATTTTGATTTGCCTCCTCAAAAGCAAAAAAACCACTTTCCCCGTAGTGTGAAAACTCCAAAGTGAACCAGTTTTTCTTAAAAGCTTTAGTTTAAGCTTTAAACAAGCTTAAAATGAAAGAACATGACTTTTCAAAGGGGGGGAGGGGAGGGTGCGTTTTTTATTCAATGCTCCCAAAATCCTCATTTTTTGTCAAGTTTGAATCTACAATGATAAAGGAAATCCTATTGGCTGGGATCTCCACCATTTTTTGCTCTTGATCGCCACAGAAATGGTTGAATTTGATGCATTAAACAAAGAGATTTGACTTCAGCCTTTCTCTCTCATCTCTCCTCTTATGGATTGTTATTATGGATCAATGTAAAAGAGAGAGGGATGGGCTAAGATGGACGTTTTTTGTCAAATGATGAAGTGGGAGTGGAGAGGCACGTGAATCGGAGTTGGATAGATCGTTAGCGGCCAGGAAAGAGTGTCGGTCCAACATTGAAAAATGCACGTCATAATAAGCGATTTTATGAGAAAAATGTAGATTTTACTGTTTTATGATGAGTTCTTGTTTGAAATGGTTAGTAATGTTTGGATTTGATTCCCAATCCTTTGTTTAGTTGTATGCAAAACACACAAAACCCGAGACTATGCAATTTTAGGAAAAATATACGATTTTTTGTATTTTTGGTGTGCATTTGCCATTCGCATGGAACAAAATATGCTAAGAAAACCATTTTCTATAAGAGTAATCAATCTACATCTAAAAATCAATAATTATCCATAAATTTCTATGAATAAATAGAGAAAATGAAAAGAAAAATGGAAAAATTTAGATTTTTCACATCATAAACATAAGAAAAAATTAGATTAATGTGTGTGATCATATAATCAAGTTGAAGCATGAAGTTGCGTTAGTTTAGCCCCATTTCTTTATTATAATGAGTTATTATTGCTTTTAATAAAGAAAAACACATTAAAAAAACCATGCCTACACCTATCAATGCATGCAAAAATTTTAAACGATAAGGAGTAAGGGGTTTGTTGAGAGGTTGAAGTGTGTTAAATGTTGATGCTTGATATTGCATTTCATATAGAGTTTATGGTTGTTTGAAATTAAAGGGACTCGTAGCAGGAGGAAGCTCGATGCTAGCACTAAGCAACGAAGCATTCGTGTAGTAGAAAAGGAAATAATGAAAAGAATTGTCTTCGTACTTTCATGTTGCTAATTTTCAATGAATATTTTTTTGAGCACGATGATCATATTCACCCTTGCTATAACGTGCCCACCTATCGGCTATCCAAGCATGTTTTTAGCGATCCATCGAGAAACGAATCTAGGCGTCACCGTCTGGCACTCCCATGGAATGTTTCGAGGTTTTCCACCTAGGGTTTCCTGAGTCCACCTCGCAACGGAATGTTCATGGCCAAACCCACTAGGATCGAACTGAAATTTGGGCTCCTAGGGGTCAAGGTCTCCCGACAATATTCTAGCGTCGGATTCTGGACATCCTACTTTACATAGAGATACCCAATCTATTTGTTCTATATGCAAGAAGGATATTAGAGATTAGATTGTCTAGAAGCCCAGGTATATGATGTAAGCCCATCAGCCATGCATGAAGGTGACAGAGTGAAAATTAAGGAGCTTATGGAGCCATATGTCAATGTAGTAAACTTGGTTTGGAAAAAGTTACAAGCAATCAACATTAAACCCCATAAGTCCTTGATGGGCAAAATAGGAGAGAGTCTAGATGGATAGTAGACAGCAAATTGGCTGTAGTGAAATATATGCTAATGCTCGGACATTCAACTCAAACGATGGTTAAGAAATTCAAGTGCGGGGAAGAATCCTCCACAATACAATGATCGTGGGAATGCATGGTAGCTGCACTACAATGCACTCTCAATAGTATAGTTGATAGCATGAGAGGTACAAACCTCACCAATTCACATATTATAACAATGTGTGAAGATAAGTTTGCACCCAAGTTTAGGATGGAATCAAAAAAACTAGAGAATGGCCACAAGCTCGAAAATTCAAAGTCAAAGTCACAATAAGAGAACGCTCGGGGGTCTACCATCCTCGAAGCAAGATTTAAAAAAGCAAGTTGCAAGGGAGGATGTGCAACCTAGTCATGTCATCAAAGTTTCATCCCCACAGGTAGGAACCCCACACACTATGAGGAGTATTTCATAGTTTAAACATCCAAAAGTTTATCCTAGAAGAGCACCCAACCAACATCTAAATGTCAGCTTGGTATTACCAAAGGCAAGTATCTTGAGGGCTATATTGGTAAATAGAAAAGCAATATGCCAAAAGCTCATCTTGGTATGATAATCCCAAACAAAGGCATGGTAAGACCTCGAAAGCTAATCCCAGTGGTAGTCAACATTAGAAGACCCGTTTTGAGCTTGCAAATGCAGAAAAGACTAGGCTAGGAGTTGTAGTTGTTTCAGACTCATTTAAGAATCAATAGGATGGGGACCAATTAATATCACTATCCCATTATGAGATATTTTAAATATTGTACAACTAGCTTTCAAATATCACATATTGAAAGCTTATCTAGTACCAGAATCCCAAGTAGTGGCAATGACATCCCTCTGGGGTATGTCTAAGATGTGTCCTCTCCCACCTACAAACACGGCTCCTGGGCATAACCAAGAGACCCTTGTATATTTGGTATACCCACAGGGGTGGTACCTCCCGAAGTAGCACCCACAGGGGTGCCATCTACAGACGGCTGAGCAAAAGCTAGAGTCACTGGAGTAGACGTCCCGACAGGTGTGACAAATCCAACGGGTGACGCAACTCCACTAGAACGATGAGACAAAGACACTGCGTCAGTGCCTCCACAACAACCACGTGAGCCACCCTCTCTTGAACCTTCATGAGAGTGAGGAGTAGCACATGTATCTCGAGCCAACCACGGGCTCACCGCATCCACATCTCTGCAACATCCCCTAGAACCACTCCCTCCGTCTCTGGAGCATCGACCTCGTCTACTAGAAACTAAAGCATCATAGCGTGCCGATATAGATCTAATAGAACAGCCTGATGGCGTTTGACACAGCTCCTGATCTGCCATATCTCTGAATCAAGCCATCTGATCTGGAGACATACATGTAAATATATCCTACAACTCCTCATCACTCATCCCTCAACAAGAGTTACAATTAGTTTATTTAGCAAAAGCAATACATTTTGGCATCAAGAAAAACATTCAATCCTCTAGTCTTTTGGAAGCATTAGGGCCAAAAACGCTTCAAAAAATGCACTTTTGTTAATCATGGGATTAAGAAAAGGGCCAAAGAGAGTTTGTCACATGTGCAAGAATATGGTATTCTTGTCTCCTCCTTTTTGAAGATAGTAGAGTCCACTTCGTGATTCTCTCCTCTCTTTTAGCCAAAATCTCCAAAGTCTGACATGTTTTGGTAGTCCCAAAGTCATTTACTTATAAAATCTGACAAAATCGGTTATGATAAAGATATTGTGAAGTCAATAATGACTTTTTTAAAGTTGGGAGATTTTGGCGCTCCCAATATACTTTCATTAGTCTTTTCAATATTTCTTTTTAGTTCATTTGTCTTTCGAGGTGAGCTTCTTTCTTTGCTCATTTGCCTTTCTTAGTGAGCACCACATGCCCAAATTTGTGTTATGCAGGACATAGTATTTCCTAGGCTATGCATAAACCAACATACGAGCATAGAATACTCTTGAGATATCTCAAGGCTACATCTCATGTGGGACTATGTTTTTCTAAAGAACACAATGAGTTTCTTTTAAAGGCCTATTCGAATGCAAAATGAACAAAGTTATCTTATAATAAACAATCATAAATCTACCCAAATTTAAGTAGAGTTAGATGTGTCACAAAAATTTCATAAAAATTTGTCCATCGGATTAAAGAGATATAAAAATTGTTAGAAGTGTGGCATGGAAACCCCAAGTAAGCAAGGGTGCATGATGGAAGGTGAGGTGTGAATGAACTGGAGGTCAGGGAAAACCCTAACCCTAGCCCACGGTGAGGCTATATAAATAGCCTGGAGGTCACTCTCAAATGTAGAGAGAGTGTATCAGTTGTCCTTATGAGTAACTTACTAAGCAAGATTTCATTCTTGTACTTGAGCTCTCTCTCCCTCTTGTGCACATCTTTAGGATATCACTCTAATTTCCAACATGGTACCAGAGCCATCATTGATGCAACAAGTTCCTTCCAACTCTATCTTAACCTAAGTGCACATGAGAAGCTCATTTCTCAATTATACCTCTTAACCTCCATAGCCAATCTAGACCTACAGACCTTGGAGGAGCTAATGTGGCCAAAGAAGGGCATACCTTTACTTGCTTTCTTCTAAAGACCTCTTCTTTAGCTCAAGGTGCAATGGCCTAGCATCTCAAACCTCAACATTGTAGTGTATGGAGCTTGGCATTGCAATAGGACTTTAAAAAAAGCACAAATTTAGCAACATGGAGTTTGAAGCGATGGCACAACCTATAGAAGGCACAACCATTATGACCACCATAGGGCTTTGTCATCCCCCCAAGTGGGCCAATGAATGCTAAAAGGGTTTCTTGGAATTCCTTCTCAGATGCTCATATAGAGCAAAACCCTAACATCCATTCGGTGGACCCCAACACAAGCACTCCACTAAGCTTGGATACTAGTGTTTTAAAACACTAATAATTGAACTACTAATCATTTACTGTTGGTTAAACTTAGCAATCTAAAGACTTTTAGGCCCTAAGCATATCCATTAAATGCTTAAATGTATTCATCTATCTTGAAAAGTGTAAGGTTATGTGTCAGATATAAACACATAGACCATTTTCTTCTCTTCATCTAATCTATTTGTCTGAGTACACATCAATTGTTTTTTAGCTTGCTATTCACTTGGATTAAAACATCATTTTAATTTCTTCCACTTGTATTGCCCAGCTTGTAAAGGATTAGACACTACCATAACCCTGTGCAATTAGTAAGACCTGTTAGATATACTCAATGCCCCACCCTCATAAGGTGGCACCAATGATCCATGGTGCTCAAAGTTGTAAGGCCCCCATTATGAGGAGAAGCCAAATGTGAGCCCGAACATTGGTTGAGTCCTGACTTGTATATCAAATGAGGTCTATGTGATCGGATGGCAAAAAGGTGACCATCGTGGGTCTAATCTTTGGGTTGGACTAAGTAGTTAAGTTGGTAGCAACTCGAGATACATTGCACTGAGTTGCGAGGTAAGAGAGTTAAAAGGGGCCTCTATTTTGGGGTCCAGGGACCACAAAAGCAGCCCATGGCTACTCCCCTGGCGAGGGTCCCGGGCAGCGCCCTCGGCCGACGGTAAAGGGAATATTCCCTAGCCGACTAGTGGAGGCTCATATGATAGGTCGCTCATGCCTACCTAACCACCTTCACGGACTATAAAAGCTAAATCCCTTCACAGCCATCAATGATCTATCTTTCACCCAGTCAGAGTTGTTTTAGCTAGCCTTAAGCTCTTCACCTATCTTCTATCTAGATCACCATCTAAGCTTCACTGTGGAAGCGCATGGGTGGACAAAGCCATCTTTGTATCAACTGTTTGGAACTAAAGAAATTTTCTAATTCTTCTCTTATCTGTTGTGTACTCTCTATCTCTATCTCTTTCTCAGATTCTGTTCGTTGCGCTGTGTAATTTTTACAAGACCTTCCTATCATGGCCTATGTTGATGTGAAGCCTTAAATCTGCAAGTTTGATGGGAGAGACTTCCACCCATGGTAGGCGTTAATAAAATATAAAATGATGGAGAGAGCTACTAGTCCTTCATCAAAGGGACCAAATCCATTGGTCCATCTAACCCTATGGATGTTGAAGATGATGAAAGAGCCCAAGGTATAATAATGTTCCACTTGGATGAATCCTTAATTCACCATATTGACAACCTTGCAACTGCAAAAGAGAAGTGGGATGAGCACGAGAAACTGTATGGTAGGAAATAATTCCAAAATATTTCTCAAAATAGAGTTCTTTAGCTTCGAATAAAAGCAAGGAGAAGACATGGGAAAGTTCCTTTCCCACATGAAGGATCTGATGGCTCAATTAGCTTCAATTCAAGCTCTAGTTTTGCTAAAGAATATGCCATTGCAATACTCTTAGAAGCCATTTTTTGAAAAAATCAACTCTCGTCACTACCCTAACAAGTGTATCAAATCCTACACTTGAAGCTGTCATTCAATCTTGTCTGGATGAGGAGAAAAGAAATAAAAAAAGAAGGTAGCACTAGCTCAACATCTACCTCTATAACCCCTAAATAACTCTTAGTCCATACAATGACTACTTAATGCTCCTTTTGCAACAAAAAAAGACATATTGTTAGCAACTCCTAGACAAAATATCCCAACAAGATGAATGTAAACAAACAAGGCATATCACTAGTAAATGTCCAAACTCTCTTGAAGCACCCAAAGAATTGGATGACAACTATGTCTCCAAGGCATTTGAGGACTGACTTTTCTAGTATCTAGTGTATCATCTTTCCATAAACATCCTTGTATCCTATTTTATAAAGGCATCCCATTGATTCATTGAGGGGGGGACCATTCGCATGCTATGTAATCCAATTCCACCTTGGCATTGACGGGTGTGTTAGAAGTGTAGCATGGTAACCCTAAGTAAGCAAGGGTACATGAGAGAAGGTAAGGTGTGAATGAACTAGAGGGCAGGGAAAACCCTAACCCTAGCTCACAATGAGGCTATATAAATGGCCTAGAGGTCACTCTCAAGTGTATCAGTTGTACTTCTGAGCAACTTACTAAGCAATATTTCCTTCTTATACTTGAGCTCTCTCTCCCTCTTGTGCACACATCTTTAGGCTCTCACTCTAATTTCCAATAGGAATATGATAAGGAACAATCATATATTAATACTATCTTCAAAAGGCAAACGGAGTATACTAGTACATCCCCAATGAAATCACAAGAAATCTTATGGAAGATATATTTCAAAACATAGGTAGGAAAGGCAAAGTATGAATTCCTCCACAGTAATATACTGATAAAAGGGGTGGATATTCCACACAAACAATGGAGATCTTATATCAATAACATCTACCATAATCAATTATTACAAGAGGATGAAACAAAAGCATTGAATAACAAGATAACTATCAATCTAAATAGGATAGGGCTAAGAATGTAGGCCATGAACAACATTAAGAAAAAACCAATAGAGTCTGATATATCTGGCCATAGTAAATACCTGAATACATGCAGTCCCATACATTAATGAAATCATGGTTGCAAAGGAGACTCAATATTAACATCAGTATAGGTATGAACATAAAAAACAAATAGTACAACAGATCAAACCAGATTACCTCTGCACAATCATACAACTTCGATACGCATTTCCATACACACATTGGGGGGACTAGCCATACTGGAGTAGGCAGTGAGTGTAAATACTACACGGGGCATGTGCAACAGCGTCAAAGCTGTGACCATCAGAGGCAATAGGTGGCTACATCTCGATGAGGAGGGGTGGAGAAATGAACCAAAAAGGGAAGGGGAAAGGAGGTATCACTAACTAGGTTATAAATTAAGAAACCCTTGCAACAATGGGAAGGTAGCTTTACACCTAACTGAAGGTCATCATAGGCTAGCATAAAATGGAGCAAAGTATCTTACCTAAGTTAATACGAGTCTACGATAAATCATTCATCCAATGTAGAGGCAATTAGAAACCTAGCATAATAGAGATGACAAAATTTATTCTTAAGAGAAGTTAAAGGGGGTCAAATGGAAAGCAATAGACTAGCATGGATAACAAGCATACACCCTTCATAAATAGAAAGAGTCTAATATTAAACCCAGTTATTAAATGAAGTTGCATAAGACATGGTAGATATTGCATGGGGTAGCAACCAAAAAATGAGCACCTTAGGACGAAGTAAATTACAGTGGATATTGAAGTGGAAAGGAGAGTATAGGAAGTGAGTAAGTATGATCTTGACCAATGTGAATATAACTATGAAAAGGCATCAAGAACTACCTCCATATCCTTTATGGATCTAGGATAGTGTAAAGTGTGTTTGTGTGTGTGTGTGTGTGTGTGCGTGTGCGTGTGCGTGTGTGTGTGTGTGTGTGCATGTGCGTGTGCGTGCGCGTGCGCGTGTGTGTGCATGTGTGCATAAAAGAGCATTGTGCTAATATAGTGCTTTAGAAACCAATCAAATATCCTAGTGTGCTCAATATCTATGATGATATTGCATTGACGCATGCATGGATACACTAAAACTCTTGCCAAGAGCGATCACATTATTGATATCATAGATTCAACAAGGCTACTGACCATCTCAGTATTGTTAAGTAATAGAAAGAGTAAAGGGCATGTATGTTGTGTCATGTAGGTTGGGAAGGTAAGTACCATCTAGAAAGGGTTGTGAAAGTGTGTGGATCACGTGTATGTAAAGGACAACATAAGACCTCTGTGTGTGTGTGTGTGGGGGGGGGGGGGGGGGAGGGCGGCAGGTCGGCGTGGGGGGGCGTGTGTAAAGTTCTACTATGAAATGTGTGGCTATACTAGCCATGAACACAATGTATGCATTAAGTAAATAGTAAGTAGTAAGTGTGCACTTAGTATGCAAGTGTATGTATATCTGCACATAGGTTTGTGGGTATGCATGCATCACACACACACGCACACACAATGTCTGTGTGTGTGACACTCATGTAGTGATAATAAGAGGAGAAAGAACCAATAATAAGTATGTGTGCCCTAAGAGAGGGGAGGGGGAGGGGTTGTATGTGTGTTTCTTTGCTTGATGTGTGTGGATGAAAGTGTGTATGTATCACTTAAGGACCTAGAGCTCGATGTATAAATATAGAAATAGTGGTGTGTGTGTCTACTCACACATGTGCATGTGCGCGCGCGCGTGTGTGTGTGTGTGTGTGTGTGTGTGTGTGTGTGTGTGTGTGTGTGCGTGCGTGCGTGCGTGCGTGCGTGCGTGCGTGTGCGCGCGCACGTGCAACTAAGGTTGTGAGATCAATGAAATGCCATTCATGTGGAGCCCAAAGCTAGTCCTCTTTGCTAGAGGCCAACTCTTTAAAAACCTTTCTAAGCAAGATATTCATCTTGCTACATATGAAAGAAAACACATGTCAAACTAAGAATTCCATGATAAACTCTACAAATAAAACAATTGGCCCTTAAATTGTTACAAAAGTTACCTTTTGTTCCCAATCTCTTGAATACACTACACTCAATATGATGGAATTCACATATCTTAAAGTGAATGTAAAGACCAAATGATTTCTTTGAGCCCCAATTAGAAACATTATCGAAAGTGTTGTTGATACTTTGTAATGCTATCTTTGTAAATAGATTAGTACAAAAGTGTTTAGGCTTTACCCAGGTAAAGTTCAAAACATATGATTGCTAAAAACTTATTATAAGCATTGTAATATCAAATGTGATGATTATTCATCCCTGAAGCATTTGAGAGAGGAAGTCAAGAAAATGAGATGGTGTTGGCCTTCCATAAACCCACATGGCACAAACTATTTTGAATTGAACAATTACATGTCGTCAATCATTTCAATCATTTCATTAAAGCCACATGGCACAAACTATTTTGAATTGAACAATTACATGTCGTCAATCATTTCAATAAGGCCATTGCAAGCGGGTGAGCTCTCCTTCCTCCTCAAGACAAAAACTGATGAACATAATGGGTAAGTGTGGGCCTCTTCCTCCGTGAAATAATACCTATGTTTCCACTTCTACTTGCAATTGGACAAATCCATGGTGTTCGACCCATAAACACATGACATAAGCTAAAGAAATTATCCATAAGTAGGAGGGACAAGAAAGAGTAAGTGAATGCCCACTTTAATATAAATATGATGTCTTAATTCAAGATTATTTGAAGTAATTTTTCACTCACATTTCCCCATGGCCATCGTACCATCTTATAAGCATATCTCCTAATCGGCAATGCTAACAAAATCCTTGATTAGGGCATGTACCAACAAAGACCTTAATGTGTAATGCGTGCTTAGCCTCAATGTGTCATGCATTCCAAACACATGTAATCTATCAACATATCTAAATCTTTTGAGTAGTTTGATAGCTCAGAAGAACACACAAAAAAAGACATATAGACCATTAATGAGAACTTAGGAAAACATAGAATGAGTTTTGAAATGTAACAACATAGATGAAAGCTATGAGAAATCAACAAAAGGACTAAAATTGAGGATCATCAACAAGCACGCACGCCGCTAGATATAAGTTCTACTAGCAATCATGTTTGCCATAGACAATCATCTCCTACTTGTGAGGCTGGATGGGGACATTACAAGCTTTAACACTCAACCAATCATGTGTTTTGACACAGGAGGCAATCCTTTCTAGAGTATGCATTTCTTTTTTAGACAATTTTAGTTATGTTCACACTGACGAATTTCTTTTTCAGTGGATTTGCATTGCATTTACACTAGCTAGGATGAGGACAACTAGTTTTATATTCGCAATCAACATTTATTTATTATCATTTTGATGATTATCAGGCCAGTCGTAGTTTTGGACTCAAATTTATGTAGTCGCCCAGTTTTGGGCACATTTGGCTGTATATAGCCCACCTTCAATGGGTGCCATCATCATTCTCTTGTAGATCTTCAGCACACTTTGATATTAGATATTCTCCTCAGTCTTCTGGTGCTACCTTCCATCATCTATGTGATTTGATGCCTTCAATAACACCTTGGGCTGTGTGAAAGGACTAATCACTCCTCTCTATATTTAGCATTCTTTTGGCACTTTGGGCTATGTGCAAGGACTAAACAGTCCTCTTTGTATTTAGCATTCTTTTGGAGTTCAATGCGAATTTTCTTTTTCCATTCACTTCTTTCATTAAAGTCTCTCTCTTCCATTCTTTTGGAGTTCAATGCAAATTTTCTTCTCCCATTCTCTTCTTTCATTGCAAACTCTCCCTTCCCTTCTCTCTCTACGTTTGTGTTTCTATTTTGGTTGCACACTCTCATGGTACTAGAGCCAAAGTGAGGACTTGGATATTCTTTGAAGAGAAAACCACACTCAACTACAATGTGCGTGAGGCATCCGCAACTTCTCTTTACAGGTTGTAGCTTATTATCCCTCCATTCATGTAGCCTGACACCAAACCACATGAGCTTTTTGTGTGTTTACATGTCTATACAAGTTTGACAAGCTTGATAATTTAGATGAGAAGACCATTCAATATTCCTTCGATGGGCCATCCCATCAACGAACTCATCATCACAACGAATGACACAAACATCGACATTCAAAAGACTCATTCTCACTCGAATAGATCAAGAAGATCAAAGTACCCTTTTCCCCCTCTGCTTCTCCACATGTTTCTCATGGGGCCCATACAAGTAGTCCTCACATAGCCATGAGTGCACCTTTTGTTCAAGTGCTTATGCTTCCTTCTCTCGCCAAAGAAGATTAACTTGATGGTGCAAACTACTCCCTTTGATCTTTCTTAGGAGTGTATCATTGACACCTTTAACTTCTAGGATTTTTTTGATTGTCCCAATCCCTCGTCTAGTGGAGGATCCCTGCATTGGTGCTACAATGGAACACATGAAAGGTGAGAAGGATCGAAGCTTGCACGCGAGCTATGGTGGGAGAGCAAGAGCAAGAAAGAGAGAGACAAGAAATGGGAACTCCAACAGTCACAATGTGTGACCGGGCCTTCCTTTATTCAAACTGTCAGTAAAAGAATAAAGAATAAAGTGACGTGATGGGCGTCCGCCACCTGCAGTGTGCAGTGGCGGGTACTGTCAGTGTAGTACACGGGGCGGCACGACGAAGGCGCCTTTATCCCCAACAACCTCCCACTTAAAGGCGAATCTGCCCTAGTGAGAGAGAAAAGAAAAAAGAAAAGACAGTACAAATGTACATAGGTACAAGGGATGAGGAAAGGCGACATCTCATCCAACGCCCATCAACCTCCTGAGGAAGGCAAACCGCTCAGTAGTGAGGCTCTTCGTAAGTAGATCTGCAGGATTCTCGTCAGTGGAGATCTTGACAAGGTCAACAGACTTGTCCTCCATGACACCACGTATGAAGTGATACCTCACCTCAATGTGTTTTGTCTTCGCATGGAAGACCGAATTCTTAGCGAACTGAATGGCACTCATAGAATCCGAATGCAGTGTAGGTGTAGCATCAATCCCAAGGTCAGCAACTAGACGGCCTAACCATATGGCCTCCTTGCAAGCCTCAGTGGTGCAACATACTCGGCCTCAGTGGTAGACAAAGCCGTACACTTTTGAACCCTGGACATCCAAGAGACAGCCCCTCCAGCATAGGTGAATACATAGCCAGAAGTGGACTTCCTACTATCTGCATGTCCTGCATAATCGGAGTCAATGTACCCCACGACCCCTGTATCCTGGCTGCCATAGCAAATACACATATCTGTTGTGCCCTTCAGGTACCTCATGATACCCTTCACGGCATCCCAATGTCTATTGCCAGGTGTAGCCATATAGCGTGCCACAACACCAACTGCATGCGCAATATCTGGACGAGTGGCTATCATGGCATACATCAAACTGCCCACGGCTGAAGCATAAGGGATCTTGGCCATCTCGGCCCTCTGCTCATCTGTCTGCGGACAATCGGCCTGTGATACCTTCACATAAGAAGGTAATGGACAACCAATAGGCTTTACGTCCTGCATGCGGAAGCGCTCAAGGACTTTATGAATGTACTCCCGCTGTGAGAGATACAAAAGCCCCTGATGCCTATCGCGCTTAATGCGCATCCCAAATATATGTGAGGCCTGTCCCAAATCCTTCATCTCAAAGCTCTTCTTCAGCTGAGATTTAAGAGCATCTAGCTCATCATGAGCTTTCCCTGCTATCAGCATATCATCAACATAGAGTACCAAGATAAGCAAACTGCCATCACGGGCTTTCTTCGTGTAAAGACACGGATCCATAGCACTCCTGCTATAGCCCTGTGACTGCATAAAGGCATCAAACTTATGATACCATTCCCTAGCTGCCTGCTTCAAGCCATACAAGCTCTTCTTCAACTTGCACACTAGGTGCTCCCTGCCAGGTTCTGCAAAGCGCTTAGGCTGATCCATATAGATCTCATCATGCAAATCCCCATATAGAAAAGCCGTCTTGACATCCATCTGATATAGATCTAAGTCAAGTTGTGCAACCAAAGCCAAGACTAAGCGCAGGGTGGTTATCTTAACCACAGGAGAGAAGACCTCATCAAAGTCCACACCATGTTCCTGCTTAAAACCCTTTGCTACCAATCTAGCCTTGTATGCCGGCTTGGGGTGTCCAGGGGTACTTTTTAGCTTGTACACCCACTTGCATGGCAAAGCCTTCTTGCCCTTAGGCAAGGCAACCAAATCCCAAGTCTCATTCTTATGCAGGGAGTCTATCTCAGACTGCATAGCCCTCTCCCAGGAGTGACTGTCACCCCTGCGCATAGCCTCATCATGAGTGAAAGGCTCTCATGCATCTGTAACCAAAACATAATGCATAGAGGGCTGAAATCTGTCAGGTGGACGTCTGTCTCTAGCAGACCATCTCACCACAGGCTCTACTGCCTGTCTAACTGCCTGTCCAACACCTTGGCCCTGTGGAGGAACTGCTGCAAGCTGTACTACTGGTTGTGCTGGAGCTCTAGGCTCCTCCTGAAAGATCACTCTGCGGATCTCAACCACCTTCTCAGGCTACCTGTGCATCTTGTCTTCATGGAAGACAACATCATGGCTGCGTACTATTTTCCGCGCCTGCGGATCCCATAGGCGATAGCCCATCTCTCCTGACTCATCATAGCCAAGGAATATGCATTTAATGCTCTTTGGATCCAATTTACTCCTCTTGTCCTTGGGCACATGGCAGAATGCCTCACATCCAAAGACACGGAGATGCGCATAAGAGGGTGGCTTACCAGCCCAAACTTCCTCTGCAACCTGGAAATCCAATCTACTGGAAGGCGATCGGTTTATGACATGCACTGTCGTACTAACTGCCTCATCCCAAAAACTCTAGGGTAGGCCTGCATGGCTAAGCATAGAGCACACACGCTCCTAAATAGTCATGTTCATGCGCTCAGCCAAACCATTATGGGGTGGGGTGTAAGGGGCAGTCAACTGACGCTTAATACCCCTGTCATCACAAAACTGCTCAAAAGCACGTGAGACATATTCTCCCCCATTGTCAGTCCTAAGGCATTTCAGCCTATACCCAGTCTGGTTCTCAACAAGAGCAAGCCATCTCTGAAAAACTACCAAGACATCGGACTTCTGCTTTATGGGATAAGCCCACACTTTCCTAGAAAAATCATCAATGAAGGTAACGAAGTACTTCGCACCACCCATAGACATGCAAGGCATAGGCCCACAAACATCGGAATGCACCAATGCCAAGGGCTCACTCATACGTGGTCTACCTGATTTCTTATGCGTAAACCTATTCTGCTTACCATAAAGACAATGATCACACGAGTCAAAACATGCATAATCCAAAGGCAAAAGATACTGCAAACCAGATAACATTTTCATTCCCTTTAAAGACATATGCCCCAAACGGGCATGCCAAAGTGATACATGTGGGATAGAGCCCACTGCCAAAACATGGTCTACAGAAGACCCAGATACAACAAGAGGATAGAGGCTGCCAGCCTTGGCGCCTCTAGCAAGCACAAGTCTGCCTTTGGTGATCTTCCAGGCAGAATCCCCAAAACAGACATGAAACCCTGCATCATCCAACTGTCCTGCAGACATAAGACTGCGCGTAAGCGCAGGTACATGACGTACATCCCTTAGCAAAAAGGAACTGCCAGTGGAAAACTGCAACTGAATATCTCCACAGCCCACAATATCAAGAGACCTGTCATCTCCAAGTCTGACTGATCCAGATATAGTACGGTAAGAGTGAAACCACTCACGGTAGGGCGTCACATGGAAGGACGCACCTGAATCCAATAACCAGCACTGTGCATACATACTAGGTGTCTCAGTCAAGTGTGAAGCATCAGAAGAACTAGCTGCGAGTATAAACTTATCACCACCATCGAACTCCTCAATCTGCGTGACATTAATTTCCTCAATCTTGACGCTGGACTTCGTAGGTACTATGCTGCGATCAGAGGACTTCTCCTGCACTTTATCTTTCCCCTTATCCTTGCGCTTCTCATTGTGCAACTCATGACACTGTGGTCTAATATGGCCCTTTTTCCCACAATGATGACAAGTGACATTTGCATTGCGCCCATGCAACTTGCCACCACGAGATTTAGACCGACCCTTCTGCGAGTCACGGCCTCGGCCATTACCACGGTCATACCTGTCATTCCTGCCTCTAACTGTCAAAGCATGACTACCACGAGAGGCATCCAAGTTTTTGCGATTCACCTCTTCCTAAAGAAGAGCACTCTCAACATCTGCCAATTTTAGAGTAGCACTAGAGGCACATAGGGCAGTGCGGAATACATCCCATGACTCATTCAGAGTCCCAAGCAAGAAAAGAGGAGTTACTTCCTCTCCAAAGGTGATATCCTGCGAAGTCAGGTTCTTCAGTATAGCATGGAACTAGCTCAAGTGAGCAGACATAGTCGCATTATCCTTCATGCGCAGATCCATAAGCTGCTTCAACCAGTACATCTGACTTGCCGGACTTTTCTTATCATAAAAATTTTTTATCTGATTCCATGGATCCCATACACTCTGTGCTTCCTCAAATACATTATAATGTACATGTTCAGTGAGAGACAATACAATCGTGGACTTGCATAGCTCATCAAGTTCAAGCCAGTCGTCATTGTCCATAGTTTCAGGCTGCTCCCCACTCAACCGAAGTGGCTTAATCTGAGATTTCTGCACCAAGACCTGCCAAATTTGACTCTTCCAGTAAGAGTAGTTGGTACCATCCAACTTTGTAATGTTAAAGATGGCACTATCATGCAAAGATGACGCCATTATGCAGGCTGGAAATGCCCAAACAGTCCAAAACTGCTTGCTGTTTTACTGCAGAAACTGCCCAAAAATGACCAAAACGGGGTCCAAAGGGCGAGCAAAGTGTGCCAAAAGTTGCTGCCCACTTAGTACTAGGTGCGGTACACCAAATCAGGATATTTCAGCATGAAAACTACACCTCAGTCCACCAATAACTGCTTGCTGTAATAAATTGCAGATATGTAATCTAGAGAGCAAACTGTCCCAAAATAGGATCCAATGTCAAGCAAACAATGCTAGGTCCAAAGCCGGCATGAAACGGACATAAGCAAGGTCAATGACAGTGAAAAGAACATGAGCTCAACACCGAAGCATGTCAAAATAACATCTGCCAGTGAAAGGCACACCCCCAGACACTCTAGGCATAATCATGTGCATACATTCCCAAGGCACTAGGCATCATGTAGACCGTATACGGGCATCAAATAGCACAACCGGAATGGAGTATAAACAATAAATGCTAATGCCAATGGTGCTGCCCTGTTTTCAGCCTGTTATGATAGTTTATGACAGTCCCAAATCTGAAGAGATTAGCCCCGAATGATCAAGACCAATGCCCAAAGCTTGAATGACATCAAACATGAAGTCTATAGCCCTCTTGATCAAGGTAGAGAGCAGAAAGCAATGGCCAAGTGTGGAGCTGAAGTAGATGAGTGCTCACAGCCTAGAAAAAAATGATGCAATCTGCCGTGTTGGTGCTGAACTTGCTGCTGCTCCACGTGGGCTGAAAAGGGGGTAATGGGGGGCTCAAGAAGGGCCTATCAAAGGCCTATGACAAGCCTCTTTGAGCCTTGATAGGTGTAAGGCACAATATGAGGGGAATAAGCTTGAAGGGTTTGAAGCCATGGCTGCCCTTGCTGTTTGCAACCTATAGACTGAAATAAAACCCTGAAAGAATGATCAAATACCTCAATATCAATGCCTTGAAGGTGCCTCAATAGGCTGGGAAGGTGCTCGGGAAGCCGGGGAGTGACGGGAGCTCGAGGAGATCGGATATGGCTGCCGGGATGAAGATCCAATGCGTGAAGCGAGTCGATGCGAAGGTCGGGAAGCACCGAGTCGAGCTCGAGCAAGAGAATGCCAAGCTCTGATACCAGTTGAAAGGTGAGAAGGATCAAAGCTTGCACGCGAGTTACGGCGGGAGAGCAAGAGCAAGAAAGAGAGATACAAGAAATGGGAACTCCAACAGTCACAATGTGTGACCGGGCCTTCCTTTATTCAAACTGTCACTAAAAGAATAAAGAATAAAGTGACGTGACGGGCGCCCGCCACCTGCAGTGTGCAGTGGCGGGTACTGTCAGTGTAGTAATACACGGGGCGGCATGACAGAGGCGCCTTTATCCCCAACAACACAACCCTTGGGGATCGCCTCAATTCTCTTGATGAGTTTGCAAGATTCTATCCTTATTCATGTGTGCAAACTTCCAGCCAAAAAAGAAGTGTGGAAAAAGCCCTCTTTTCTCTATCATTTTGAAGACCTTTACCCATTGCATCACCATAGAGAATAAGCTTATGACACTTTCAATTGATGATTCCCCTCCTATGCAAAAGTTTCCATCTCCCAAGTACAATGTCTTTTACACTAGCTTGCTTACCTCTAGGGTTTGAGAAACTCTTTTGTGGGAAGAGCTAGTTTCGCTTGTTTTGGAGCACGAAGAGCAACTCAAGGAGATTGGTACTATTGGATCCAACCTTACTAAGGCTTTTACTGGAGGTTGAGGGGGCAACAAGGAGGACAAGAAGGCCAAGAACAAGAAAAAGCATGTTAAACATTGTCTAAGACGGATTCAAAAAACCACACTATGAAAAGGACACTCATCCTAATGAAAAGAGTTGGAAGATACACCCCCACCTTCCTTCGAGAGCAAAGGATGGAACTAAAACATATGAGCCTTCCTCTACTTCTTCATTAGCTATTACACGAGTCGATGTTCCTTCATATCCATGGCATGGAGGAGCCTGCTTCATCAATCATTTGGTCTTCAAAGGAGTCTTTGGTGCATTTACAACAATGCTTTGAGTCGTACAACTCCTCTAGGAGATTTGTTGCAAAATCTTCATCCATCAAAGGATATAATCACGTTCGATGACATTTGTTCAATGCCTATTAGTGGTGTCAACACTATTACGCTCATACTTTGTTGCTATTGCATGATTATTCATTGAGCTCTGTTTCAAAGGTACTACATGTTCCAAACTTGGGCTTCCCACTCCTTACTTCATGGCTTTTCTAGACTCCGTACCCAAGTTTCATTCACTGATACTTGTGCAAGGTTCTCGGAGGCAATTGTCCATAGCCACACCTATTCCCCATTGTGCACCATCTTTCCCGCACGCTCCATCTCGTCCCCCACCATCTCCTATAGTGGTTCCCTCATACCCCCATCCCTTTGAAGGGGGGAATAATATTGGCAATGCAACTGTGGATTCCCTGACCCTTTACGTTTCAAAGGGGGATTCCAAATATCGTGAGGAACTACTTCATGGCAACCAACTTCTTCAACATCGACACTTCTTTTTGCCACCCTTGGATCCATTTTGTCTTCTTTGGGCCTCAACCTACCTATGAGCTTCAACCTAAGTCAACCCAAGTCAACAAGGGCATTAGAAGCTATAACAATCGATCAATCATGGGTTTTGATGGAGGAACTCTTTCTAGAGCATGCATTTCCTTTTTAGTTAAATTAAATGATTTTGCACTAGCCACTTAAGTTCTAGCTTGTAAATGTCTTTTTAGGTAGATTTGGATTGCATTCACACTGACCAAGATGAGAGCAACCAAATGTATGTTGGCGTTCAACATTTTCTTATTACTATTTTGCTAAATATCAAGTCAACTAGTTTTTTTTACCCAAATTTATGTTGCTGACCAATTTTGAACAAATTCGGCTTCATATAGTTCACCTTCAACAGCTACCATCATCATTCTTTTGTAGATCTTCAACACGCTGACATTCAAGATTCTCCTCAATCTTGCCATTCATCATCAATGTCACATGCGACTCACTGTACTCATCAACAGCTTGAGTTGTCTACAAGGATTGATGAGTCTATGTATTCAACATTCTTTTGCATCTATTGGATTATCTTTCTCTTTCCGCATCTCCATGTTAGCAATTGCTTTTAAGAGTCGATCAAGAAAGTGTTCATACCCACAATACAAAGATAGCACTAAAAGATCCTAAAAAGCCTTGCCAAGGTTTTCATTTGTCCCAAATTACAAACACTTTAGTAATTTGATCCACTCTACTACACCTAAGTATTGCTAGTAGTAGTGTTAAAAACCATGTGCAACAAACACCATATTCCCACTTTCAATATAATATGCCTAAGGTTAAGGGGGATTTTTAAAAAAGATCCCCCACCATAGACCCTAGTTTAAAACCTATTAAGGCATTAACCTACTTAAAAATTACCCACTCGTAACAAGGCTTCATGGTCCAATTGCCATCACAAGTTCCTGCCAAATCCTTCACAACAATTTCATTCACATTTATTCCCAAAACAGTGGAGTCCCAATAAGCTTATTATCACCCTCTCTCTCCCAATCTATGGCCCGATTGCTCTACAATAAACTAGTTGAGATCACAAAAGGCACCAAACTAGTTGAGATCACAAAAGGCACCGCCATTTAACCGAGTTCAAGAGAACCAAGCTGCTAGTGATCATCACATAATAGAAATCAAGTTTCAACACACTACTAGCTCCAAGGCAAAGGTCAAGAGATTCATCCAGAAGAGAGAATATCATCTGGCACTAAGGTGAAAGACCCAACAAATTAATGCCACATGTACTAACAGCAAAATAATAGCACGTTCTTAAGGCATCGTGCCAAAAACAGATCATAAACACTTAGGACCCAAGCAGTTTTTCAACTCATTATAAATTGAATTCTCTTGAACAAAAAAGATCAGAATCACAAACCAATGATGACAAGTAACATGCACACAGCAACAGAAACACAGTGCACCATGTAACAAATATAGCAGTGATCAAAAGGCCAAATGATACATTATTTCTCTAATTCTCTGTGTTTGAAACCAAAAAATGTCCCAAAAACATATTTCCGGATCAGGACCCAATAAATATCAGAGGATGCACTTCTGTTGATAACAGTTATCATAAACAGATCAGAATTCTCCATATATCGAGTGAAAGGGAGGCATACACTATTGTCATTACTAGGCCTAGATTTGGAGCTTGTTACTAATATTTCCCTTCAGGAATCAAAAGACACTGCCAAATACAGAATGATTTTCTGATGTCAGATTAGAAAAATGCAGTGATAAACTAGAAATGGCAATGACGAGTTTAACAAAAGACGATGAGTTCCAACATGGGATACAGAACGTATTGATGTAAGCCCAATGAGCAAGTGCCCTAAGATAGACCCTTCTATGGGCACCAGAACATGCAGATTTCCCTCACATGAGTTCACATTCAACCTGAACTACAAAAACTAGAAAGCCTACACCATTTCTTACAAAATGGCATCAGTAATTTCAGAAATTTATAATAGCTTGAACAGCATGAAGATTATGATGATCCAGAAGTGGGGAGAGACAACCACCATTCCTTGTCACCATTGCCCAACCAACCAGGCTACAAGGGTACATTATTCAACTGGGTCACCACTAAAATGAGGAAGCACTTCTGCAATACAGTATCCATGTCTCTTCTGATCCCTCCAAATAGATGTATTACTCCTGCAAGACAGAAGAATCTGCAGCCAATGCTTTACCACAGCACAAGTTTGTTTAAGCTCATCAAATGTACAGATTTTGCATAGTAACACTGACATATTGCTTAAGACCTAAAGAAATAGCAAACTTGCAATCCTTTCAAGTTATCCATAAAAAGACAATGTCTGTGGTTACCACTGTTTCTAGCAATTCAAAATATGCATGGACAGCCTATCCATATTTAAATTTCATCAAATGTGACAATACAATATTAAGCTCATTTGTAAAACAATATATCAATAGCTGTAGAATATATGTAAACTAAATTGTAAGACTCTGTTTCTAGTTAAAAAGTGAAGAGAATGCAAAGGCACACAAAAATGATCCTCTGGAAAGGCACGAATGAAAAACCAATGAACATTGCTCGTACTCAACTAGAACACTTTTACAACCCATGGCACCAGCAAAACTTTTCCAAGGTGTCACGACAATATTTGGTTCATTAAAAAGTTGCATCACAAGGCATGAAGCACTCCCCCAGAATATATTTCCAGAGATTTGACCCTTCTTTATTCTCCTCACTGACTCAAGCAAAGTGGACTGAAGAAATTCCTTCGAGTCCCTATGTTCCCGAGAGAAAGCACTCTTCAAATTTTAAGCAGTCTTCTTTCTCCAAAACTCTGGTTGTAGGACTCAAAATTTCAATTTTACTGTAGCTTTTCCTCCCTGTTCTCAGAAAGACATCAACTAAATCTTCAATTTCTCTGTGCAAGTGCCTCTGGCTCATCCTTTGAATCATCAACAGATATTGTGGATATACAATCACCATTTTCCTTAACAGAAGGAAGCACATCATGGACCTTCTCCTTCTCCACTTTAGAGGCATCTCTGGATTCCTCTGATGATCCTGGTGTGATAATGTCTCGTGATCCTCCCTCAAGTGATTCAGACATAATTGAAGATGAAGAAGATACAGTTGGGAACGTAGGTGGAGCTGTGTATGCAGATGGAACATACTCAGGACCAATTGGATGGTCAAACTTGCACGTAGGTCCATATTTGCAAATGCCATTCTTCAGATAAAATGTACAAACAGGCATCCCCTACAAGACCATCAAAACGAAGAATCAAAGCATGCATCATACAATTACCATTCTAGAATAAAGGATATCAGAATAAGAGTGATATACCAATTTAGCTGTAGCTTCTTACCTGACGAAGTGGAAGACCCATCACGCTTAGAACAGTTGTAGATAATGCTGCAATTTTAGGATGATGATATCTGCAGTTCGCACCAAATTTGCAGTGCCCTGTTTTCATGAAATAATGGCAATCTGGCTGACCTTGTCTTTCAGGAAGGTTAGTCTTGGCATGCCAACTAGCACCTGTGGATGATCCTTTGCTGGCAAGATGTGCATCAGTGGTCCCTGCTGTTGCATCTGCTTGCTGTGATGATGTGCCAACATAGACAGACTTTGCATAAGCTTGTTGCTGGCCACCAGGAGGAAGCATAAAACTTGCTTGACCCTGGATTTAGATAGGATAAAAAAACAGATATGAGAACTCGCAGTACAAGATTCCAGACCTGCCAGGCACTTCTAAGTGTACCAACTTCTGGTGTCTGCAGCAAATAATTTTACCATAAAGTAGCAGGCAACTCGTTACCATCCCTCTATTATTAACACCATTGTGAAAAACAACACTTGTTTTCACAAGACACGTCACAAAGAAAAATCAAAAGGACCACCCATTCACCGTGCTATATCAGTGACACCTCGGAGGAAGTTCAAACTTCAAGGATGATTTTGCCACCTTTAAGAAGCAACAATGAAGACATTAAAGCAGGATGGGATGGTCCTTGAATACCATTATAATATGTTAATGCTTTGCCTGATTGAGATCTTAAAGTGCATTGCCTATAAACCTCCCGCTTAACATCCTGGCAAATGTGGACGGAACCTGACACAATATTTTGCCTTACTGGCTATGACCTCAGGTTATTGGCTAATAACATTGAACTTGGAAGATACTTATAAAACAACTTTTTGCTCAGTGAAGGGCATGTTTGGGTTTATGGTCATATTTCTAGGGTGCAGGAAACGGAGTGGCTCATTTATTATTCAAAAGAACAAGAAATTACAAGCATTCAATATTATAGCTAGTGCCAAAAATAGTAAGTTCAACAATAAAGCTAAAGCATATCACATCATCTCAAGAGGAAAGCAGAAGGGAAAAGCCAATGTAGGGAGTGTAAATCCAACCTGGGTAGCCAACTTACAGTGCGAAGAATATGCTATAGTTCCCCTAAATGTGGAGGAAGGGACGATTGAGCTCCTACAGCTGGGACAAGTCTCCTTAAAGGTGCTGGTAACGTACTCTAGGTTGAACTATAGTGCTTCACTAGGTTGGGGTCTGGCCATGCTCTCTAGGTGATGCAACCAAGACTTGACACGTTGCAAAAGCAATGCCCTCTAGGTGATGCATCCTAGGCTTGGCCCAGCTTCATGAAGGATCTTCAGGCTTCGCCCTCCTTGTAACCTTGAAGGCTTTGCATTAGTGTCCCAAGCATTGCATGTGGCATCTGTGAAAGGCATCTTTTGCAATTGGACTACTAAGTAGTCCATGAATAAGCAACCCCAACCAACCTTGGGAGCCAATTCTCTCACAATCACCTCCAAAAGGTGTGCATGAAGGGCTTTGTAACGCTACGCTTGGCCTCCAATCACTATCAGCTTGAAACACAAATTTTGTGTATCATGTATGTAAAGAAGCTTTCTGATGACCTTAAGACCAAGGGGCTTGGCCACCTCAGCTCTTGACCATTGATGTACCTCTTGCCAAATGAGATGGGTCGGTATCTCTCTCAAAATGATCGCTTGGTTCCTTGTCCATGGTAAATGTGCAAAAAGGCATTGCTGAATATCAACTTTCCATCATGTGCACAATCAAACAAGTGTTGGGAGGCTTTCAAAACACTATGGTGGCAAGAACCAAGGAACCAAGAAATTGTTGAGGAATGTGCAATCACACCATCTATAGCCTCTTTGTAATGAATAGCAAGGCAAAGGATCACACTGCAAATAAAGCCTTATACTAGGTCGTATATGTATGGTTTATTAAAACCACAGTTGGTGAATACTATGGTCCCTTTCCACCTTTTTCCACCTACCAATACCGCCATTTTCAATCATTATGCTCGAGTAATATCAGTTGTTCTCTTTCGACGTTACTTATGTCTCATTATGATTGTCTACTTGCTCATTAGTGATCCACCCTAGCATGCATCCTCAATATTTTTACGTGGTATCGAAGCGGGTCTCAATGCTAATCAATAACTACAGTCATCAATCAAGACAAACAAGTCATCACAAGTTGATTTTTGGATTCCCTTCTCTCCACGATTTCCTCACCTACCTCCGTAGCTACCAACCTGGCTTGGAGGGTCAGATCTCTCCAACCAGGCCATTTCAACTCGTACTTTCTCCTTGGAGGCATCCTCCTCTGCTCTGGGCACTCCAGCCTAGCACCTCACAATGCAACATTGTGCACTCCCTGATCCAACATTGGGAATATCCTTGCCTACTGCCATTTTCTGCACCTGTTCTGGCCGTACTGTCCACTCGGCCTTCATTCGCAATGATGCTAACAAAGACCATTGGGCTTTTGAAGCCTAACACTTGAACTTCTTCCTCGTCAAAAGTCACATCATATGGCTCACTCCTCCACCCACTGCAAGCAAAAGAATAGTCGCTCCCTAAAACCCTAAAAGACGAAGCCATAGCTATTAACCTCAAGCTCCAATAGCTCTTCATTTTCTCACTCCCCTTTGGCTCAATCATGTCACTAACTCTCTGATCTACTCCAGCACTCAATTTCCAATAGAACTACCACATCAAATCAGGAAGGAAGGGATCCAACATCAAGATTCAACATCCAGTCCAACTAAGCCAGTATCTCTCAATACTCATATAGTGTTATTTAACACTAGTGCTTCTTGTGTCCTTTGACACATTCGATTTCAACTTTTTTGTTGATACTACCTCACTTGCAACTCATTTGAACTATATGGAAGGTAATTGACACAACTTGCAAGAATCAACTTAGATGGATGAAGACATTTGCATTGGAGTAGTCCTCAAAAGTTTTCCACCCGAGTATGATAATGTGTTTACCACACATTTACTGTGTCTACCACATTAATCAACATGCCAAAACCGAAGCTAGTGGACATCAAAGCCTCTCTCATTGAAGAGGAAAACAAGATCATGAGACCAACTCTCCTTTATGTGAAGGACAAGGGCAAGAAGGACATAGTTTGTGATTTTTGTAAAAGAACTAGGTATATTGAGAAGTTTTGTCATGCCAAGAAAAGATCTCAAAGAGCATACCTTGCAATAGTCAAAGAAGATAAAGACAACAATGGAGAAGAAGAAGACTCCCAAGAGCATAAGGATACGACCCATCAATCTCTCTTTTGCATCTCATTTTTTGATAGACTTTTTTAGGTTTTGTATGTGTACTTGCCTAATGTTCTTACCATAAGCTCTTGTACTCCTCATATAACCTTTGCACTACAATCTCTACACACTTAGTGAGGCCTTGTGACAGCCCCTAACTTTATATGGTTGATTTTTTCCATATCTACACTTAGCAAGGTTCTACTCATGATAGCCTCTGTATACTAAATGTGTTTCTTGGTTGCGATTGAGGAGGGGTGTTGAGAAATGTGCAATCACACCCACTCTATAACCTCTTTGTAATGAAGAGCAAGGCAAAGGATCACACTGCAAATAAAGCCTTAGACTAGGTCGCGTATGCATGGTTTATTAAAACCATAGCCACCTTTTTCCACCTACCATAAGCATGTAAAAGGCACTCATCCCCACACTCATTCTATCAATCATTCTTAGTCAATTGTACTTGCATTATGCTTGAGTAATATCATTGTTCTCTTTTGACGTTACTTATGTCTCATTATGATTGTCTACTTGCGCATTAGTGATCCACCCTAGCATGCATCCTCAATACTTTTACAGAAATATCCCTTGGTCATGAGGCTATACCGACGTGGTAGGCTTCAACTACTTTCAAGGATCATCAATCTCATTTGAGCAAGTACAACATACTTTTATAGAAATACCCCTTGGTCATGAGGCTATACGAACGTGGTAGGCTTCAACAACTACTTTCAAGGATCATCAATCTCATTTGAGCAAGGACAACATACTTTGCATGCTAATGGCTGTTTTTTGAAAATTTGACAGATTTGATAGGACCTGTTTCTAAAGTTTTTCCCCAAAATAGGAAACATTTGACCAGCTATTGTCACATGGTCCCTTTGGCCTAGCCCTTGCAAACAATGGGTTTTTCTTAAGTCCTAAAATCCCACAATTCACCAATCAACTCTTTATGAAACCTCTAGCATACTAGGATTTACCATTGCAAGGGCTTTTCAATCCCTTCAATTCTAAGAAGCTGCCAATAAGTCCTACCTAGTAAACAAAGACATAAAGGTAGATCTCATTGAATTTCATCATCAAGATATAGCAGTTGCCCACACCCCTCTCTACAACAAAGTATCCTTTGCCTAGCAATTGTTTTGGTCCTAGTTTTCACCAGCCCAAGAATGGGCAATGCTATGTTTTGACTGCTGACTAGTACTTCTTTGCATGCACACACCTATGTGAGGGTCTTGGTAGCTTCACTGAAGATAAGTTCACACTCCTAGAGCAGAATACACCATGTCATTCAATTTATAAATAGGATCCTATCATAGCCCTTCTCCATATTCTTGTGTGATTTGGCAACCGAACTACACTAGTAACTGTTAGAAGAGTAAAAACACATGGTAAAATAATGAAGAACACAAGATCGATGAAAGAGAATGCACAAGATGTAACCGGAAATAGGAATCCACTATGGCAAGAGTACAATGGTTGAGCCTAGGTTCTCACACACTCCACACGCACACCAAGAACCTGAAAAGTACATGCATCGATAATGGATTGTCACCACACTCCCTCCTTTTATAGACAAAAAATAAGAAAGTTCTCCTACCACAAAATAGGTTGGCCAACTACCAAATAAAGAATAAAGAGAGTGCCCATAAATTAAGCAATGGCCACTTGTGAACCTGTGATATGACCACTTCTTACACCCTCTCTCAAAGCACAAGTGAATAAGTAATGAACAAGAACACATAGGATGCACCATGGATATTCTAGCAGTGTGCACTCTCTTTGGCCTAAGCTCCTAAGGCTCATGCTAACCATCAGCTTTGGTGGTAAGCAGTTATTAGACATGTTGAGGGCCTACCACCTAAAAAGAGGATAAGGGGCCCAGAGAGGGAGGATGAGAGCCCCGAAGGTTCTTGCTTGATAGGCAAATACCAATTATAATGATGTCTGCCTTAATGAAAGAATTGCTATTATCACATGTACCTCCCAACCAAGAGGTACAAGGCAAGTTGTGGAATGCTTGTCACAAGAGCTTAGTGAGTTCGTAGGATCAATGAGCAAGGCCTTAATGATGAGGAGGGTGGTAGCTGTGAAGAAACTACTAGGGTTTGCACTAAGGAAACAGAAAATGTACGACCACAATAAAAACACAAAGACACAAACAATGACGTGCAAAACTCAAACCCTAAATGCAAAACTTGATGCAAAAATATAAACACAAACAAAGAGAGAAGGAGAACTTTCAAGTGAATAAATCAATGCACTAAATGAATGTAAGAGTATACAAAATGCTTAAGGGGAAAAGCAATAGAGTGTCGGAGTGAGACGTCCACTGAAGACGAATCTTGAGTGTTGTAACCACCAATCACAGATGAGAGAGTGTTGAATAATGAAGGGCAACAAGCTGGTCACTAAAACACAACAATCAGAGGCTAAAATCTAGTAAACACAACAATGTACCACTAAAGAAGGCTAAAAACTAATCACCCGAGACAAAGAACTATCAAGCAACAACAGCAGAGGAATTCGCTAACATAAGCAACCTATTGGACAGCAAAAACGTAGGTATTGCAAGTCACCTCGTAGGAGAGATGGCAACAGCTTGTCTCCTTGCACCAGATGTTGAAAACACAAGCTGATCAAGTGCTATGATAACACAACAAATGGAGACATCCAAATAGTAGGGCGATGGCTAGAAATAGGCCACCTAGGGGTGGATAGTGATGGGCTATAGTCAGTGATGGCTGCACAATAGATTATAGAAGGTTGGTGGCCGAAATCTACATGATAAGTGAGTGAGAAACCTGCACAAAAGGATGGGCTAAATGGTGAGCAACCTTGCCTATTTATAGATGTGGATGGACCCTTCCAAATTAGGGTTTATACAGCTCTCAAAGCTCTCAAACCACTCTCTATTTTAGGATTTTTCATGAGGCTAATTAGCATGTAATGCATTTTTTAGCTCAACACTCCTTCTCAAGCTCCAAACAAGGCTAGAAAGGAAGGCCAACCCAATTTTATCCCAAGGCATATCCCACCCCAAATCAACCAAGGCATCGGACAAAGAGTGCATGGTGGCTACCCAATGGCCTACCAAGATTACAAAGCCAATGGTTATCTTACCAAGGGAGTCCAATCACACCAAAGAAGCCAAAGCATTACACAATGGGTACACATTGGCTGCCCAATGGCCTACCGTGTCTTCAAAGGCAAATGGAAAATTGAACTTCTTTATTTACTTTTTATGGGTGAAAGATGTGATTGGATATGGTTTGCAATCAATTAAGTAAATATGCCCGTACGGGAGAATGGGGATGGTTAGAACCGACACATCTCAAAACAAACAAGCTTACCCAACCACTCGAGGATGTCGATGATGAGGGAAAAGGTAGAGTGGTGGTGAGGTGTAAAAACCACCAATGGAGACAGCTTAAGATCCACCCAAGGTTGCCTTGCACAATGAGATGCATAGTATGCTACATGCTGAGCATGCTCACGAAACAAGTGCAATACCCCTAGTGGGAAAATTGTTCGCTTTTCCAAGTGGCCTTTGCAAAGATGATGAAATCATGCAATGGAAAGGAGAAGGTACAAGGAAGGGAGGCTGATGTCGAAGACAAGTATCAAATCTTGTAGAGTACCATGAAAGGGTAAGAATCCCCTCTCTACCCTGGATGTCACTGCCAACGGAAAAGGAGTCTGATGTCGATCTTCATGTAGTGCCGAGAACCATGACGATAGATAAATATGTGAATAAAGGTAAAGCGCCCTAACTAAAAGAGCAAGATAGAAGTCACCGCTATGATAGCATCAAGAGAGACGTTGCACAATATGCCTCGGGAGGGAAAGCCTCCATGCTGGTAGAAGAGCAAAGCTCCTAGGAAGATGAAACCATGAATGGAACAGTGCACCTCCCATGTCTCCAACCCAAGAAGGACCAATGCAAAACTACATGTTAGGGATCCACTAAAATACAAAACCTTTCAAGAGAGATCAAAATCTGCAAAACAAAGATTAGCAATGAGATGCTCAAAAGCAAAACAAAGCAAAAAAATTAACCTAAATGAAAGAGCATTGCATTGAGTGTAGATATAGAAGTGGAAACCATGGAAGACTCAAGAAGAAAAAAACTAAAGATGGAGCCACCATCGTGTACATCCATCAACATGTCTCTACCAAGGAAACGCATGCCAAGGTGAAGAAGTCCTATATAAAGGTGCAGAGGACAATCTAGTAATATAGATGCAAAGAGTGCAATGGGTGAGGAGCTAGCAAAACAATCGGCTAATCCTTTAGGACTAAAAGATATAGGCTGTTAAGGCTATCTATGTGCCACAAGTCCAATAGCCACTGGGGCAAACGAAGCAAATGGAGAAGCAATGAGAGACATAGCCCCGCTAGCATGAAGGCAATTGCAACGGTATGTTGGATTTTCTTACAAGGAAGACCCTAGGCCTTGATATAACACTCCTCATTCACATGGCCCAATCTCTCTAATAGTGTGTGCAAAACCTATTTTTCCTAGTGAGTTTTTGCCAAATAGATCTTGTTTCTTTGGTTCCATCAAAGGAAGGGGTATCACCCTTGTTTTGGCTTGTCTTCGTATCTTGTGGATTCTTTCCACCTCTTGTTTTTCCTTGCGAAAAAGAGGCAATTAGACCCCTCTTTGAATAAGAGAATATGGAGAACTTGTGGAGCAATACTAGCAGTACTAGTTGAACATGAGCAACATGACACTTGGTCAAAAAGGTTCAATACACTCAAACTAGCCTAATCAAGAATCAAAATCAATTTCCTTAATATTAACTAGTCTAATGCCTTGGACAAGTTAGTGGTGACATGGTTTTGGCATGTCTCCCCAATCCAAAGCAATCAATAACCACTCAACAAACTTTCCCAATAACAACCATGGCATTTCCTTCAAAGTGTCCACTATAGCACTCAAGTTCACGTTTACAATTTTCCTACAATGTTATGTGACACGTATCTTTGTTCACATTTTTGTCTATAATCCCATTTTATTAATATTGTTTCTTTTTCCTTATAAACAAAATTTATGTATCGCGAACACCCCACACTATGTAGCGTGTTCAATAATTATAATAATCAAATCTTCTCAAGAATTAACAATTCAAGAAAATAGAAAGAATAAATACTTAAAGCTGAAAATGATAATTATTCAAAAAAGTACGACCATGGATGAAAAAAAAGGATGCAAATTGTCATATTCAAAAAAGTACAATCATAGAAAAATAAAAAAGATACAAACTAGTTCAAGGTCAAAGACGAGCAACAACTAAAAAACCCCCCCAAAACACACCCCACACTACATATCATGCTTAACAATTAACATTTCAAGAAAAAAAAAACAAAATACTCATCGCTGAATATGACAATTACTCAAAAAAATACAACCATGGACATACAAAAGAGATGCAAACAAGTTTAAGGTTGAATATGAGCAACACAACCCATCCCCCCCACCCACTCCCCTGAGCACATCTAGGGTATCCCTAGAGTGAAGGAACGTATTTCTACTAAACCAAGCCCCTTCAGGATGAGCTCGATTGCAATTAACCTAAGAGTGAGGAGACATATTTCTCACTCTCACAAGGTCATGCAAAGGATGCACACAAGCAAAGTGATTTTGCTTTAGGAGAAATTCTTGGGATTGCTAAACAAGAGTTTTATAAAGAAATCGTCATCATAGATATTATCAAGAATAAGCGTGAAATTTTGAAAGAACCAATCAATGCCACTTTTCAAGGACGGTTGCTTTCACAAGTAATACAAGGTATACACAAAACACAAATGAAAAAAGAGTAAGACGTTGAAAGTGCAATAAATTCCAACCAAACTTTTCGAGAGGTAAGACAAGTCTGACTCAATGAAAAAGAAGCATTTGGAGTTATATCTTAAAGTTATTATTCAAGAAATTTGTATGCACAACTGAGAGACAATATGTTAGGGGAGAGTGTGAGAGAGCGAGTGACTAGTTGGGAAGAAGCTCTTCTACTCCTCTATCTTCTTCTGCACTACTAAGATCGTGTAGCCACCAGCATATTGGACTACAAAGCGACAGAAGAATAGCAGCCGAGTCTACCCCACTCTCTTGGACCTTCTTTGTTCTCTTCCTTTCATAGGCAATGAGAGAACAGCATAGATGATCTATGTCCCATTGTAGAGCTTCACATTGAGTCTAACAATAGTCAACCACCAATAGTCAACCTTTCTTACCCAACCAAAATCATTCCATTTACACAATACAAAGTCTAGATTACATGTACCTACTTGAAAGAAAAACTATGATCCAATATGTTTTTGAAGAATCGAAAAATCCTCATAACTAAGTAGAACCATGCATAGAAATCTCCTCAATACTACAAGCAAGGATAAAAACTATGATCGATGAGGACATTGCCTTGCATCAAATACAAGTGCTTAAAACCTTTCTTCGAGACAAAGTCAAATGGCAAGAAATATCATTGTCCTTACACCACAACACTGGAAAGCAATATGGAGATGAGCTGGATTGAATCATTCCCTTTTACAACAACTCTGGAACTTGGCTCATTATCTCTTCCTATTGAGCTGTAGTAGCCTATACGGTGACTCATTCACAAGGGGACCAAAATCTATGGCATGATCCTCAAGCCTTTTCGACAATAAACACCTAGCCATATATGTATATTGATAAGCTACATAGCTATCATATACCAATCATTAGACGGGCTTTCTTACTCTTCTTGACTTCCGTAGACTTGAATCACTACCAAACGCCTCAATATCCTCTTGCTCCTTCCTTACGTTAAGTGTCTTAATAGATGGAAACCCAAACTCTTCACCTAAGCTTTGCTCAGAACCGTCTAAATCCACATCAACACAAGAGAAACCTAATGCTACATCAATTATAATAGGTGAAGCCCCAACCTTCTTTTATTTTCTTAACAATTATGATGTACTTCATGAAGTGACCTATGACCGTAGTCTACCACTCCAAGGTCTATCAACAAACCCATGATTAAGAGACTCTTATGACCCCTCAATGTCTGTGACTATAGACCTATTTTCCACACAGCCACACTGAAACAAGACTTCCTTCTCGGATAGGGTGGTTTAACCTGATTAAGCACTTAATTACAGCAATTAGCAAATGAACATAAACTGAAATGCTCACTTTACCTTCATAAACTTGGACAATGGACACCCTATTGGCCCCAAAAACTGGCGCCCCTTTCGGTATTTCTTTAATTTCAATTGCTGATGGATAAATTACAAGCCGAGATTTCACAATCTCCTTGGCTGATTCAAAAGCCCCTTGCTGTTCCAATAATCAGCAAAGCATTCGGGCAAATTGCCCCTTGATTTTCACCCAAGACTTGCTCTGATGGAACCCCAACTGGTCAAATGCTGCCCCAAATTCACAATAGATGGGCTGACATCTGAAATCCTCACAATTCCACGAATTTCCGGTGCTGATTTCAGTGTACAATGCCTTTGACTGATGGAACGCGTCCCAAGGTGGCTGCTAAACCCTAATTACTGCTGTAATTTAGGGTTTGCAGCAGTAAACTCTCTGCTGTCCACCAAATTTGGCTGTACTCTACTACCCATGGCTGAGAATTGCTGAGAATACTTGAGCATAGACTAGAGGAGATGAGAGAATGCTGTAGAAAGAAAGAAAATCAGCTGAAATGTATCTTCTGATTTGTAGCTCTGATGACAAATCTGATGGCACCAACAGCTTCAAAATGGGGGGTAAAACACCAGCTAGCTCCGTTGGCGAGCCCTCCTCTTCTGCCGCCGCCTCTCTTGAGGCGGAAGAGAAAACCTGCTGCCCCCTGTCCTGTCGTGGGGCGCGATCAATCGTCGTCGCCTCTCAAAGCCAAATCTAATTACCTCCTCTCCCTCTATCAAGCTCCGAACGGCTGCAATTCCACTTCCACCACCCTCCAACAACCTTCTCCCTAGTTGCATGGGAAAGTTTTGCCAAGTGGCAGCCTTCCTAATGCATTTTCAGCCATTAAATTAATTTTTCAGAATTAATTAATTCTGAAAATTAATTTCAACCCTTTTGACCCTGCCCAAAACTAAACATGCCAATCTGGAATGAAATTGGCTAGGCCATTTGCAACTTGGAGTGGACTAGCATTAATTAATTAATTAATGCTAGTCCCTAGTGTCACCACTGACACTTAACGGCCAAACAATTGTCCTAGGATCCAACCTGGCACCAACTGACCACCAAAACCCAATTGGCATAACTTAACACAACTTTTGCCTTTAGCACCCATTGCATCCTCAGGGTCCTTGGCCCGTTCCCATGAAATAACTGCCATGTGCATCACATGTGCTAAACAACCTTACACATTTGATTAGTAACTTAATCAAATGTTACTAGCAAGATTAAAGCATCTCAAAATTTCACATCCCCGTGACACACACTCTAATGCACATCAAACCCAACTATATCATGCACATCTTCTCACCTCATCAAAGACATCCCTACTAACTCTCAACTCATGTGTAACAAGGTTATAACATCTATATCCCTTTTACTCAAGAGAACATCCCACAAATACATATATTTTTGCTTTAGGAGTCTAATTTATCCTGAAACTCATCAAAAATACACATAAGCAATACATCTAAATACTTTCATATAAAACAGATTTACCTTTTTTACATCTAAACTTCTCCCGACGCGTCATATCATGTACAATAGCTATAGATACCCTATTCATAATGTATACAGCAATGGCAATTGCTTCAACCCAATAGTAATGAGGTAAGTCTCTTTCAAACATTGCTCAAACCACCTCTACAATATGCCTATTTTTTCATTTATAAACTCCATTTTGTTGCAAAGTGTATCTACATGACTTGCAAGACCAGAGCAAAGGCCAAAACGACCTTAGATGATAGAACTCACTATAACCATAGGAATACTTTGGTATCATGCAAATAGACAAGGAGAGAGAGATGAAACAACCAAGAGCACACACACTATGGAGACTTGAGCACACAAAGAAGTAGGGCTGAAATCTTCCTATTCTTCTTTCTTCTTCCATGCAAAAGCACTTAGCCTACAACATGATAAAAGACTATTATAAAAGTACTAGAACATTTGTACATGCGCTTGCTAAGTGTGAACCCACTAAGGATAGATGAGATGGCACATCATAACCATCAGTGGACTGCATGGGTGTAATCTAGCTATAGAATCACTTGCATATCCTCCATTATATCACCTAACATGCCAATGAGTAGAGTCCTCTTACATTAGAAGACGTATATGGTAGATACCAACTCATGTGAAGCTCAACATCCTAACAAAGAATCAATCAATGTATTCTTTTAAAAATTCCATACAATATTTATCCAATTTAGACATATTACCCATAGTTTCATCATCATCATTACTCTTTGCAAACACTAAGCTAAAAGGTGATTTTTCATTACTTTAAGCTTCACATCCAAAATATGGATCATGCCGTTATGTTGAAAGGTGACCTCTGCATGCATATGAAAGCACCATGGCACATCGAGCAGATACATCACAACCCTCCAAAGGTACAATAAAGAACTCTTTGATGTCCACATAACTCCAAATATGCAACCAAAGCTTTCCAATGATTGTGATTGGATTTACGTGGCTTTTACATGCCATAACAATTTCTCTTGTGGATCCCATCTCATCCTCTCTAATGCCAAGATGAGCAGCCATGTCAATAATAGTAAAGTTTGCAAGAGCACCTAGATCAAAGAATATCAATGCATGTTGATCTCTCACTTTACCCCAAGCTCTATATAGCTCTATTGCATCATCATTGAGCTATTCATTGAACACATGAAGGACCACATTAACAATGGTTTTAGGCCCTTTTCTCTTTCAATCACACCCTTATTTTCAGCATTTTCAATTTGTTTCCTATTAGGGCAATCCTTAACCGTACGCCTCAATCCTTAACCATACACATCTCTTGTTTACAAATAAAGCATTTATTAGCAACCATCAATTTCACACATTTTATAGCACTTTTCCATATTCCTCTTTGCAATTTTTACCCCTTACTAACACTAGAATCAAACTTGTCCCATTTCTCAACCTTTGAAGACTACTTTTCAAGCTTCTCATCATCTACCTTGAAGGTAGAAGACTTTCCATGCACGAAAGCTCTATTGTATATGTTTCAATCAGCTGAGACGTGCTGATCATTGTTATTTGAATGCAAAAATCTCTAACTTCCTTGGACACCCCACAACAATACTTTATCTTCTTCAAAAGTGGGATAGCATGATAGTAAGTAACAAGCAACAATGCCTATTGCTCCAACTTCTTACATTAAGAAGGTACTCATCCACCACACATAAGCAAAAACTTGGTTAAACTACGCCCATGTTGACGATGCTCTACCTTGCATAAGAATTCATATTCACCACCACAAAGTATTACCCTTCAAGAAAGCGACTGTCTGCCACATAGATGATTCAACGTAGTTTCCTCCTACATACATTGATTCAATGTAGTTTCCTCAACATACATAGCATCACACTGTTGAACGGAGGTCATTGCACTTATCTTGTGCATTATTAGAAACTTCAACAAACTTCACTCCTTTGCCACCCTCATTAAAGTCCATTGCCTTCCCTTTTTGTGCCATACATCATAAACAGGTAGATATAGAAAAGGTGCATTAGCTGCATTTGCATCATGACCAATATTAAACAAAGCATTCATTGGACCAACGCTCATTCCGTAAGCCCCTTTCACACTAGGGATAGCAAATGTGTTTCCAAACATTACCGTTTATGCACCAAAAACCATGTCACTATGATTATGCATAAAATTATACATGCCATAAATAATTCTTCGATAAGTTCAACCGTGCATTTTAGGCATTGCTTGCTACATACCAAATGCATTTGGGCCACACATCCCCAAAGCTAAACCATGACCAGCCATTGCATTGAATATAGAACCACCTCCAAAGTTTCTTGAATGCTCAACATTGGGATGCATTTGTTGTCCTTGCCCCCATTGCCAACTTTTCCTTTTGCTAATTATTGGCATTTTGTGCCCCTTGAGATTGAGCTACCTCACTTTTTGAGGACTCGTATTTATCAAAAGCTTTAGATGACAATTTTTCTTTTTTCCCATACTATACTTCTTAGAAGAGTGCAAAAATTCAACAAACCAAGGATCCTTTACAAGTTGAAAAAACATTTCAATAGTCGTCCTTGACTGTGCCTTAAGTTAAAGCATCAAAATCCTCTTCTTCTTACTAGTCTACAACATTAGGAAGCCTTGAGGGAGTTGTCTCATGATCAAAATCCAATATTTTCAGCATGCTGCCCATGCTGAGTACCGACCGATACCAAAATCTGGCATTGCATTTCTTCCAACGCTTTGTGATCCTTCAAATCATGACGCATCACCAAAACTTGAACCCTCACCACTTGAGTATGAGTTTGATGATGGCATGCTTGCTGTGATTTTCACATAGCTGATCACAAGTTCAGTAGAGTGCTAACAAAATGGCTTGCAATCAAGTACCTCAAGCCTACCTACTCAATCTAAGGAGTTTGTGGATATACACAATAGAACCATGAAACCAAACTTTCTACTCAGATAGAGTGGCAAATTAACCTAATTAATTAGCAATTACAGCAAGATTCAAATTCACAAATTTGTAATAAGCACTTAAACACTTACATTGGAGACAACCAACATCCGATTGGCCCCAAAGTTGGTGCCCCTTGTAGTATTTAGCTTGTATTAGTTCAAGTCTATAGCACACGAAGCTGTAGGCTAATCTCTCTACAAATTTGAGTACTTTGGGTTGAACACAAAGGACCAACAGCAGCAAGATTCAAATTACCCCTTGTTTTTTATAAAACTTGGCACAAATTGGACTGAGAACACTATAATAAACACTTTTACACTTACACTAGGGATGGTTAATATCCAATTGCCCCCAAACTTGACAACCCTTGTAGTATATCTTTAGCTTGTATTCTTCAAGTCTAGAGCACATGGAGACGTAGACTAATCTCTCTATAAACTTGAGATCTTCAGGCTGTCACAAAAGACCAGTTGCATCAAGATTGTCCCTTGATTTCAGTACAATTTGGGCACAAACTTTGCGTGCGGTCAAATGAAACTATGGACGAGCAATTCCCCTCAAATATGCTCTAATTCCTTGGATTCCAATAGCTGCTCTAATCACTGGTTTTCCAATTCGGGGGCATGCTTCTCAAGCTGGCTGAGAAACCCTAAATTCAGTAAAAAACAAGGTTTATGACAGCAAATTCAATGCTGTCCTCTCCAATACTGCAAATGGCTGAGAATTTGACAAAAGAGAGAGATCTGCTGAGAGAGAAATTTGTCAATCTGACATAGAGAGTGACCCAAACAGTAGTCACATGCTGATCACAAGGCTATATATCAGGCTGTCTGCTGATTTGCAGCACCAAGATGCTGCCACTGTCAAAAGTGGGTGCAAAAATGGAAGCATTAAATCTGCTGTAATACACTGGACAAACACAAGAGAGAAGAGAAACACTGCAGAGAAAGAATACTGCAAAAGGACTCAAAGAAGAGATGCTTGAGAAATGGATTGCATATACCAAGAGGAGAGAGTATAACTTAGCAGTAAGTTATTGACTGTGGACACTAGCACTAGCTTCCTCTCTCCAACAGGACCTAGAAGTAATGGAGTGTGCATTAAAAAGACTGAGAAGGGACCCCTAGCCATAAGTAGGCCATAATCATGAACAAGTCAGCCAGCTGCTCGGGCCATAAAGTAATCATGTCAACCAGTGACCAAGTGCCAAAATCCGACCTGAATAAACCTGCACCCACATCACAACTAGAAATAAAATGCTCAACTCACAAATACATGTGCATACACACGAATTGTCTAATATGATAACCACCTCTCTCAAATCATCGGTGATTTGGTACAACACAATGATAATGACTCATCATAGTACATACAACAATGACCATTAAAATGGACGATGTATACCCAAGCGATGAGAGATCAGCCACCACTAGGGTGCCTCAAAGAGAACTGAATGTCCATGTCAATCAAGATTCTATTAGCAATCATGTGTCTCATGTGGTCATCTCTTGCCTGTAAGCCTCATCAATCCGAGTCAAGAGAGAACATTAGGAGCTCTGACATTGTATATGTCCATCATTCTTTGTGTTTTAGAAACTTTACATGGAGGGCACATTAGTGCATTTCTTCTTGGGCACTTTTGGCCATTTTTAGGAGTTTGACCATATATAGGGTTTGGCCACCTTTTTGCCCCTCCTCCATGGTGGTTGTGCCACATGGAGCAGCCATCATTTTTGCCTCTTGGAGTGCAAGGTTCTCGATTTGGTCGAGGAGGCCAAGCCGCCTCCTCCGAATTCAAACCAACACGACTCTTAGGAGTTGAGACTCATGAGGAGAGGTGGGATTGACCCATGGCGCCCTCGTGGCGCCGTGGTCCAAGACAGTTGAAGGTGGATCCTTGTGAGCCCATAACTCTTCCGTGGCGCAATCCAATGAGCAAGCGCCAAGTTACCCAAGTGCGAGTTAGACAAACGTGTTACATGTGCTGTGAGCAAAATCCGCGATGCGAGAGGGATATCAAAGGGTGACAACCTGTGACACGACACAACGCAAAGGGTACAAGCTATGCCACCATGGCGTCTTGGTATATCTTTCGAGTTGGCTTCTGCTACGTGTTCAAGATGCGACAGGGACTACGTTCACATGGACCATGTTACTTGTGCAAGCTTCCACACTGTGGACCCATGGGACCAAGAATCTGTTAGAGATCATAGCCTGTTTGGTGGGGAGGCAGCTGCACAGTCGGACCAGCAGGCTGCTGCACAGTCGGACTGTGCAGTCGGACTGCCACATGGCAGTCCGACTGCCTGCAGCACATGGACCATGTTACTTGTGCAGGCTTCCACACTGTGGACCCATGGGACCAAGAATCTGTTAGAGATCATAGCCTGTTTGGTGGGCAGGCAGCTGCACAGTCGGACCAGCAGGCTGCTGCACAGTCGGACTGTGCAGTCGGACTGCCACGTGGCAGTCTGACTGCCTGCAGCCGACTTATTCCAGGCTGCGCCCTATTTCTGGCGCCCCAATTCAGGCAGTTTTTCGACTATTTATAGTCGACGTTTCCAGCAGTCTGGCCACTCTTCTCTGTCGCAGATTACAGACCGGTGCCGTGCAGATTTCTGTCTCTGTTCACAGATTTCAGACAGCAGACAGTGCAGACTGCAGCAGACTTCGAGGTGGACAGCAGGTCGCATCGTCGAGGTGGAGACACGCAGTCCAGCGCACTGCGCCCGTGTATATCTTTGTATTCAGCATTCTTTATACAGCAGATCTTCATTGTCCACTGTCTCTTTCTCTCCCTTCTCTCTCTGCGTTCTCTCTCTCTCAGTCCTACGCTTCCGCACCGCTGCACTCTGACATGGTATCAGAGCAGTGTTTGAGGGCTGACTGAGCGCAGAATCAACCTGAAGGGGAGTTTCCATCGCGACACAAATTTGCGTTTTTTGCGTTTAAGGGCAGACAGGAGGGCTGCGCCTTGGAACAAGGCTGAAACGAGTGTGGGCGCACAGGAAAGGAGTACAGGTGGTGGATTTGCTGCTGTTTACTGCTGTTTGACGCGGAGGAAGTTTGAGTTTTCAACCTAAAAGTGCAGGTTTTGCTTTTTCATCGCCTCCGGCGGGTGAAGAAGCTTCGGGACACGGAAGAGCCTTAGCAGGCTGAGTTTACCCAGTCAGAGGGGGCTGCTTTTGCGTTTGAGAAGGCATTGCAGGTGAAGATGTCTACAGAGATGGACTTGGAGTTCCAGGCGATTATGGACGGGAAGGTGCCTGTTCTACCGGCTCTTCCTACAGATCAGAAGCTCGACGGCGACAACTACCGCATTTGGCGCGTTATGATGTTGGCCATCCTTGAGTCCTATGATTTGGCGGAGTTGGTACAGGAGGATATTGACCGGCCTTCGGTAAGAGATGAGTCCAAACTCTCTTCCGATGCTCGTACGGAGTTGGCCAGGGCCCAATCTCATTGGGACAAACTGAATGCCAGGATTCGATCCTTTCTCTTTCTATCATGCACAACAGCCGTGATCGCTCACATCGAGCACTTGACGGTGGCTCGTAAGATATGGCTGGAGCTTGATCAAATGTACAATCGGATGACCCTGATGAAGAGGGTTTCTTTGGAGGTACAGATGCGGACCTTGTCCGTAAATAAGTCTTCTTCGCTAAGGGAACACATTAACAAGCTAAGGCAGCTACAGATGCAGGTTCAGAATGCGGGGAAGCCGATTTCCTCCGAAGACATGGCGATCACACTATTGTCCCAGTTGCCGCCACGATTCGGTACATTTTACTCTGCCCTTATTGCTTCGGGGCGAGAGTCCACTCTTCGCTGGGAAGAGTTTGTTCCTATGGTCTTGGACCAAGAGGAACAGTTAAAGGGACAGAATGCTTCCAAGACGGAGGCGTTGACAGGTCAAGCCTCTCAGAAGAAGGGGAAGGACCAAAAGAAGAAGAAGGGGGATAACAAGTCCAAGAAGGACAAGGAGAAGGACAAGGACAAGGACAAAGACTCCACATGCCATATTTGTGGAAAGATTGGCCATTGGAAGAAGGATTGCCCTGACAAAGACTCGAAGGACACCAAGAAGAAGGAAACCAAGGATTCTGGAACGGTGGCTGCACCCTCATCAGCTGCATTTCTACATTTAGTTGTCATTGAGGACGCTTCACTGAATGCTTCTGATGCTGCGATGACGGCTCCCCAAGGTCGAGAGTGGATTGTTGATAGTGGTGCCTCACGGCACATGCCTCCTTCATCAGATGGTGTTGCCCAGCTGCGACCTTCGTGTGGGCAGGTTCTCATTGGAGACAGCTCGTCAGTTTCTATTGCAGGTCGGGGTAAGATACAACTTATTCCGGATGGTCGAGGTGGCACCCATACCTCATAGGTTTTGCATGTACCAGGATTAGGGTACCATATCCTTTCAGTTCATAAGATTTGCTCCCTTGGTCTTTTGGTGGAGTTTGATAGTTCTACAGTGCGAGTCCTTGATCGTGAATCGAGGAAGGTTCTATCATCTGGATATGAGGAGAACGGCATTTACAAACTGAAGTCTTCCACTGCCCTCTCTACTCTTCTTCTTACCTCACAGTCACAGTCTGAATTATGGCATGCTCGGTTTGGTCACCTGAATTATGACTATCTTCAAAGGGCGTCACGTGGACAGCTTGTTCGAGGGTTGCCGGATATAGTGGTGAGCCAGCAGCCATGTGTCTCCTGCATATGGGGGAAGCAGCATAGAGATGCCATTCCCCACACCGCTTCGCGGCGGTCTACTTCACCGATGGAGTTAGTATCTACGGATCTATGTGGCCCTATGCGGAATGAGTCCCTGCGTGGGAGCTCGTACTTCATGCTGATCGCGGATGATTATAGCAGGATGACATGGGCCTATTTTTTGGCACTAAAGTCAGAAGCTTTCTCGCACTTCAAGGATTGGCTTCTCTTTGAGGAGAACCGATCAGGCCGGAAGTTAAAGACCTTGCGATCCAACAAGGGAGGTGAATTTGTGTCTAATGAATTTGCTCGGTTTTGTGCAGATAGAGAAATTCACCAGGAGTTTGCCAATACCAATACTCCTCAAGAAAATGGTATTCTAGAACGGAAGAACCGCAGTGTGATCGAGATGGCGCGCACCATGATGGAGCACCGACAGACCCCTCAGGTTCTGTGGGCCAAGGCTGTGGCTACTGCAGTCCACATCCTTAATCGATCCCCTACTTCGGTCGTGGCAGGGATGACTCCATTTGAGGCTTATTTTGGGACGAAGCCAGATGTTTCTTACTTTCGAGTCTTTGGGTGTGATGCCTATGTTCACATTCCCAAGGCTCACCGTGACAAATTCGAAGCGGCTTCCCGAAAACAGGTATTTGTTGGCTACAGCTCCCAGTCCCAAGGCTACCGACTGTATGATCCCGTCAAGCGGGATGTATATACTAGCCGTGATGTGCGGTTTGTGGAGGTTCCGGTTACTTCAACGGGTGAGGAGCATCCCGTTCTTGGAGATCCAGGGGAGAGTTTGGCTCCTTCTACAGTTCCACTGGAGCCTGTGCCTTTTGATTATGATTCTGTTTCTGACACAGAGTCTACTGTTCCACCGGACCCTTCTGAGGAGTTACCAGCGGTGGACATTCCAGAGTCTTCTACTGATGGAGAACGACGAGGGGAGGTTCGGCCTCCTCCTCGCTGGGCCCGTGACACACTCCGTGATTCAGGAATCGAGGGCGTTCCTGAGGAGTGGGGACCGCAAGATGGTCCACGGCGGTCACGGAGGCACCAGGCGCATTCTTCGGAGCTTGTTTGCTCCAATTATTGTTTGATGTCCCGTGTTATGCAGGATCGAGAGCCCACCTCCGTGAAGGAGGCTTTACAGTCCGCCCCATGGAAGAAAGCTATGGAAGCTGAGTTGGAGGCTATTGAGAGGAATGGCACTTGGTCACTTGTGTCACGCCCCCCGAAGAAGAAGGTGATTGGAGTCAAGTGGGTCTTCAAGACCAAATATTTCAGTGATGGTACTTTGGATAAGCACAAGGCCCGCCTTGTTGCTAAGGGTTTTGCCCAGCGCCCAAGGATTGACTGTCATGACACCTTTGCCCCTACAGCTCGTATGGCAACCATTAGAGCTGTTCTTGCTTTGGCTGGCCATCGGAGATGGTCTGTTTATCAGTTGGATGTGAAGTCGGCCTTTCTGAATGGTGATTTTAAGGAGGAGATCTACGTTGAGCAGCCTCATGGCTTTGGTTCTTCAGATGGGAAAGTCTACAGGATGAAGAAGGCCCTGTATGGCCTCAAGCAGGCCCCGCGAGCTTGGAACGAGAAGATTGATTCATTCCTCCAGTCTCAGTTGGGATATCGGCGGTCCAAGGCCGATCCGCAGCTGTATGTTCACACTTCCGAGGATGGTTGTGTGCTGTTTGTATTATATGTTGATGATTTGATTGTCACAGGTGATGATGCACAACAGGTCCAGGAGACAAAGTCAGCTTTACATCGGACGTTCGAGATGACGGATTTGTTGGGGCTACTCCATTTCTTTTTAGGCCATGAGATTTATCAGTCTCAGAGGGGGATCTTTCTCTCCCAACAGAGATATGTACAGGAGCTCTTGGTGTCTTTTGAGATGGAAGATTGTCGGGCCCTCTCTACTCCTATGGAACCGAACTGGAAGGCCACTTCCCATTCAGCTTCTCCTTTGGCGGATGCGTCCCGCTATCGACAGTTGATAGGGTCCTTGATTTGGCTTCTCAACACGAGGGTTGATCTATGTTTTGCTGTTGGGCTCTTAGCAGGGTTCATGAGTGAACCTAAGACGGTGCATTGGCAGGCTGCTCAGAGGATACTTCGGTATCTAAGGGGGACGTCTGATTTGGGGATTCATTACCCCGCAGGGACAGATGGGTCAGATCTTGTACTTGCAGGTTGGAGCGACTGGGATTGGGCCGGTGACGTGGACCACAGGCGGTCTACAACAGGTTACTGCTTTACTTTGGGTGCAGGTGTTATTTCATGGAGTAGCAAGAAGCAGGCCACGGTAGCCCTTTCGTCTACTGAGGCGGAGTATCGGGCCGCGTCTTCCACCACATGCGAGGTTGTGTGGCTTCGGAGATTGTTGGAGGAGCTTGGGTGCCCCCAGACTCGTCCTACATTGCTGCGATGTGACAATGAAAGTTGCATTGCCTTGGCGAGGAATCCTGTTTTTCATGCTCGGACGAAGCACATTGAGATCCAGTACCACTTTATCCGAGAAAAGCTTTTGGATGAGACCATCACTGTGGAGTATTGCAAGACGGAGGACAATCTTGCGGATTTGTTTACGAAGGCGCTTCCTCAGGCTCTCCTTCGGCAACATTCCAGATCCCTCAGGCTTCTGCCCTGTCCAGGCTCTGAGAGGGGGTGTTAGAGATCATAGCCTGTTTGGTGGGCAGGCAGCTGCACAGTCGGACCAGCAGGCTGCTGCACAGTCGGACTGTGCAGTCGGACTGCCACGTGGCAGTCCGACTGCCTGCAGCCGACTTATTCCAAGCTGCGCCCTATTTCTGGCGCCCCAATTCAGGCAGTTTTTCGACTATTTATAGTCGACGTTTCCAGCAGTCTGGCCACTCTTCTCTGTCGCAGATTACAGACCGGTGCCGTGCAGATTTCTGTCTCTGTTCACAGATTTCAGACAGCAGACAGTGCAGACTGCAGCAGACTTCGAGGTGGACAGCAGGTCGCATCGTCGAGGTGGAGACACGCAGTCCAGCGCACTGCGCCCGTGTATATCTTTGTATTCAGCATTCTTTATACAGCAGATCTTCATTGTCCACTGTCTCTTTCTCTCCCTTCTCTCTCTGCGTTCTCTCTCTCTCAGTCCTACGCTTCCGCACCACTGCACTCTGACAGAATCCATATAGCCAGCCCTCCCACTCTTAATATCCATCATTGATCCCAACCCTCCTTATTCTCTCACCCCCCTGCTACCGTCAAGCACCCACACTGACACGTAGAGCTGCGCATTGGGGCTGACTGTTGCAAACTTGTACCTTCAACCATTGCAATCACATTGTTCCTTCTCTCTCTTGCGTTCTCTTTTTGCCTCCTCTCTACGTTCACTTTCCTCTTTCCGTTGCGCACTCTCACATGGTATCAAAGCCACACATGGAAGCTGGAGATCTTGAAGAGTGTTGTGCTGTCCACAACGAATCTTGACAAGTGTCATCCTCTCGTACTGTAGACCTTGCATTTGGAGTCAAACAAGGCAAGGCGGCCAGTTTCCAGCCCTTCACTGCGGCACTTACCAGGGCAGATTTTCGTTTTTGACCTCAGGCAGCTTCTAGCAGGCTGTACGGCCATTCTATTGGCTGGGTGGCACCAATCACGCCTGTGCTTTCTGCAAGCAGCCCGTGGCACACTTGCTGCAGGAACAAGCCCTACATTGCCTGCATTTTCTGCACACAGTCCCCCCTGAAATTGTGTTTTGCTGCTAGACAGCCTCCTCTGTGCTGGTCAGCAGCCCTTCTCAGCTGGAGGGCAGCTCTTCTGTGCTGGGCAGCACTGTTCTCTGCTGGGCGGCCTATTTTTAGGCGGACAGGTTTATTTCTTTGCTGTGATTTACTGGGACAATCACTTTGTTTGCCAAGCAGCCCCTTTACTAGCTGGGCAACAGGTTTTCTGACCTGTTTGATTGCATTTACTGCAGCCATATCTGCATTTTGCAGATCTTCCCCTTTCTGCTCGAGTCATCTCTCACACCTCAAATACTCCCCATCTACACTTCATATACGTCTTTTGTTGACCCGCATATCAACAGACCCCATAAAGTGGAGGACATCCCCATGACAACATCTTTGTTTTCTTGCAGGTATTTCTTGAAGGACATCTATGGCCAACGTGTATGCCATGGGGGATAGTGTGGTTCGAGACTTTCTATTCAAACTGACCACCATCCTATTCTCTTTCCCGTTGTATTCTTCCGGGCCTTGCAATCCCTAATTGGCATTGATGGCATCTACTAAGCAAGTGCCAATCCTACCCTCTCTACCGGCATCCAACAAGCTAGATGGGACAAACTACCTCTACGTTCGTGCCGCATGGAGTGCCTCCTCGATGATTGTGACCTTTGGGATTTTTCTACTATCCCTATACCACACCTACCGTGGATCCTCATAATGATGTGACCATGGATCTGACAGCGTTATAGGATCGATTGAAAGCCACGACAAGCTCTTTTCTCTTAAATTGAACAAATTTTGTGCTTGTGCGGCATCTCTCTTCTAGATCCAAACATTTGGGCATCAATTCTCTCTCAAGATAAAGCTACGACAATTTTCTATCGCAAATTCTCCTACAACGAGGGATCACATCCATAGGATGGAGGAGATTCAAGATGAGCTTTCATTCCTTGATACAAAGATTTCTTTAGAGGACCTAACTGTGACACTTCTCTCACACCTTCCATCACAGACATGTGATGTGTTCTACACCAATCTTCTCACTTCTCATAGCCAAGAGCCTCTCACATGGGAGGAGCTAGTCCCATTGGTGCTTGAGCAAGATGTGCATCATAGTGAGACACATTCTTGCAAAGCTCCTGCAAATGGCCGTGCTTATACAACTTTATCTATAGGAACAAGACAAGCCAAGCAAAGAAAGGCAAGAGCAAAAGTTGGAGTCATCTTCCAACTCTGATACAAATATTGTGGGGAAGAATCGCAGATATCCCATGTGTCCTCATTGTGGGAAGACCTCGCACCACGAGGAGAAGAGCTAGAGGATACACACTCACCTTCGTCTAGGAGTGAAGGGTGGATCTACAATGGAGCCTGAAGCCTTCTTCAATTGTCTCCTCTTCTAAGGAGCCTTGGCTTATTAACAACGGTGCATCGTGTCCTACGACTCCCCAAGGTGATTTGTTACAGGATCTCTATTCGTCAAAGGGTATCGTCACTGCTGGAACACTTCTTCGATGCCAATTAGTGGTGTTGGCACCTTGCCTCTAGTGTTTAACCGTCCATTGAGCTCTGTATTAGAGGCCCTACGTATTCCGAACTTGAGCTTCTCTATTCTCTCAATTTATGGCCTTTCTAGCCTTGAGACCCACATTGTCTTTATTGAGCCAGCAATTTTTGTTGAGAATTCCTCTATAGGAGCCATTTTTGTGATAGGTTGGCAAAAGAGTGGACTACCTATGCTCCATTCCCCTTCCTTTGTGCAAGGCGCCCCGAGATAACTTTCTCTAGCCGCACTCGTTCCTGATTGTGCACCATTTACTCCACAGGTTCCATCCCATCCCCCACCATATCCTCTGGTGGTTCCCTCATACCTCCAATTCCTTTCAAGGGGGTGACAATATCAATGATGCGGTTGTGGATCTCCTGGCCCTTTGTGTTTCAAACAGGGCTTCCTAAGATCACGAGGAATTTCTTAGGGGTTTCCACTCTGCTTTGGGCCTTTTCATTATGCACTATCCCTTTTCTTTGTCATCAAGCCACCCTCCCTTATTGCTTGGCCCTTGGTCCATGTTGTTTCTATGCAACTTATGGCACCTTCAATAGTTCCTCGCTATCGTCTCATAGTTGGGCTAGAGGCTTGACTCACCCATCTCCAACAACTGGAGTTTTTAAGAGCAATCCGTTAGAGGCCCCTCCTCCCTTGCCCTTTGGTGGCCTTCCCATTGATCAGATCTCTTTGAAGAGGAGGTCTTGTTCCTTGGTTGGCTTTCTTCATCGATGAACTTTATCAACATTGACACTCTTATTGCCACCCTTTGATCCGGATCTCCATTGGTCTTCCACCACATCCACAATCTGAGAGGGGGTGTAAGCAATCATGTGTCTTGTGTGGTCATCTCCTCCTTATGAGCCTCAATCTCAATCAAACAAGAACATTAGGAGCTTTAACATTGTATTCATTTGTCATTTTAAGTGTTTTAAACACTTTAGATGGAGGGCACATTAATGCAGTACTTTTTGGGCGCTTTTGGCTATTTTTTGGGGTTTGACCATACTTAGGATTTTGCCAATTTTTTGCCTATATATAGGTGACCTACCCTCCCACTCTGATTATCCATCATCAATCCTTTATGATCAACTAGCCCTCCTCATTCTCTCATCCCCTTACTACCATCTAGTGTCCACACTAGCACATAGAGTTGCATGTTGAGGCTGGCCGTTACAACCTTGTACCTTCAACCGTTGCAAACACATTGCTCCCCCCCTTGCATTCTATCTTTGTCTCCTCTCCGCATTCACTTTCGTCTTTCCGTTGCACACACTTACAAATTCATACCAGCTCCTAGCAAGAATGCCTCTACAGTAGCATACATGACCATGGATTCCCCACCTTTAACCAAACGACCAAAGTGTCCCCTCACATAAGCTTGAACTACGGGCAAATAATGCTCTTTGCCAAGAAACGACTCATTGTGAGCTTGGATGTCAATTCCAACTCCAAGAATTCAAAACTTGCTAAATTTCTATTGATTCGTAAGGAAAGCCCTCTTTGGGTCCTTTGTACCTATATGCAAGGTGTAGATGAGGCTCAACTACCCCACCTCCACCACTCCCTCACACTTCCTCTAGCAATAGGGCGTCATGAGGAATGACCACATCACCAACACTAGAAGTCAACAAAGAAAGAGGCAACAATGTGTTAGCAGAGTATTTGTCAGCTCATGTGTGAGTCTAAGCTTGATCTGGGCTGGGCATTTTTATTAGGTATTTTAGGTATTTTTCTGGTGTGGCATTTTATGCCAGTGGAGCATTTTTATGCACCAGTCGGCCAGCATTAATGCTGTCCGACCGGCATTGTTGCTCCCCACTTTTTCAGCCTATTTATACTCAGTGGCTCCTCCTCAGTCAGTCACTTCATCTTCACCATCTGCAGACTTTGTGGAGAGAGGAGCCAGTGCCAGTGCCAGTGCCCACGCAGCCAGTGACTCACTGTTGTATGTGACTGTCTCGTGTTCAGATATATGGATTCCATTTCCCGTGCATACATCTGAGTTCTCATCTGTATCGTGTTCTTTCTTTTCTCTTTTTGTCTTGTGTTTCAGCAGTTTATTTCAGCACATGTTTATGCTTCCACCGCTGCTCCACTTCTGACATGGTATCACTTTTCAGGATTTGTGTTTCTGCTGTGTTTTCTTGCTGATTTCAGGACTGTTTTGTACCCCTGCTGATCAGACGACTGCTATCGCAGCCAGGCGACCTGTTTTGGGGCTGTTTTCAGCCTGCGTTTTTTGCAGTTTTGCCATCACCTGCTGCCTCCTTACCCTCTGCTGCCTACGCACCCTCTGCTGCCTGCGTTTTTCATCTGCAACTGCTGGCGACAGTTTTCTACCTGTTTTTCTCCAGTTTACAGCCTGCGTTTTGCCGATTCAGCATCTTTTGTGGCTGGGTGGCTGTTCCTTCAGGCCGTTTTTGCTGTTTTTGGCAGTTTTTGACTGATTTTTTGACTTTCTGCAGCAGATTTTGTCTTCTATTGATCAGATTTTGGTTTCTATTGCATGTGAACTCTCATTTTCTGTAGTCTGTGCTTGTGTTTTGGCTGTGTTTCCTCTCTAAATTCCATCTCTTCTCTACTTCTCTTATTATCCTCTCCATATGGCTCCTCCGTGCACTTCCACTGATGATAAGTTACATGGACCTGACTATCTCACATGGAGTGCTGTCATGAAAGCTTGGTTTGTGCAGAAGCGGTTATGGTACATCGTCTGTGGAGCTACTCCTCGTCCTCTCCGTCCTTTTCCTCTTTCTGAAGACTTTGATGAGGACAACCATGAGGAAGCGATGCTCACATGGGACTCGGACGATGCCCGTGCTTACTCGGCGTTGCTTCGGTGTATTTCTAAAGCGGTCTTACCGGCGGTTACGTCCTGTAAGACATCTCCTGAAGTATGGCAGAAGTTCCAGCAGATGTACGAGCCACCTTCCACCATGCGGACCGTCACACTTTATGGCCAGCTCCAGCAGATGAAGTTTGAGCCGAAAGATACTATTCAATCTTTTCTTCTTCGTGTTACGTAGGTACAGGACCAGCTTCGGCAATGCAATCTGCTCTTCCCGAGGTGCATCTTGTCGGGACGGTCCTCTACAAGCTCTCCCCGGAGTTTGATGGAGTGGCCAATGCTTTGCGGGCGCAGACATCATCGACTTCTGTCAGTTTTACACATATGACCTCGATGCTTCTTGAGCATGAGGCATCCTTGAGATTACAGGGGCAGCTTCCGGCACATTATGGAGGTGAGGCTTATGTAGCTTCAGAGAGGGGTGACGGGAAGAAGAAGTCGAAGGCCCAGTGTTACCATTGTGGCAAGAAGGGACATTTGCGGAAGGACTGCAAGAAGTTAGCGGCTTCCAGGAAGGAGCAGAAGACGAAGCGGGATGCTGACTCTACTGATGAGTCCTCTCCTTCATCAGACTCCGACTCCGATCCTCCGACCAAGGAGAAGTCCAAGGCGCGGAAGGGATCCTCTTCTTCGGATCGCGGAAAGGGCTTGGTGGCCCCTTCCTCGGCTGCTTTCTAGTGGTGGTGATGAGGTCATCCCTCACGACTCTCTTGTGCCAGAGAGGGAGTGTGAGCGGGTGTTCAGATGGGGCGGCCGCGCCTCATCTATATTTTTATACAGGTGCACAGGTTCCAAAGAGGGACGTCCCTGACGCATCGACTTCAGTCTGGCGGCATCAAATCCTGGAGCTGGGATTGACATCCAGGTTCATGCTGAGCTGGTTATCTGACAGAGAGCGGGAGGCTTTCGTCTGGAGCTCACATGAGGGGACACTTTGGCGGTCTAGCCAAAGGCGAGGACTCCATGGTCACATATGTTCAGAGGCATTTTTGACAGGATGGTCTTGTATGCTCCTGCGAGACATTGATGATGGACACAAAGACATGCTATGATCTTCTCTATTTTCAGGTGTTTGGTACGATCGACATCGACATCAGGTTCTCTCCGAGGCACCTTGGTGGTGGCTTGATCACCCACTACTTGGGTATCCATGGTTCTACTTGGTGGTTCTATGTTGTACAGTTTCTGATTCCTTTTCATTGTACTATTGTATTGTATCAGATCACTCATGATCTGAGAGAGGGTGTTAGCAGAGTATTTGTCAGCTCATGTGTGAGTCTGAGCTTGATCTGGGCTGGGCATTTTTATTAGGTATTTTAGGTATTTTTCTGGTGTGGCATTTTATGCCAGTGGAGCATTTTTATGCACCATTCGGCCAGCATTAATGCTGTCCGACCGGCATTGTTGCTCCCCACTTTTTTAGCCTATTTATACTCAGTGACTCCTCCTCAGTCAGTCACTTCATCTTCACCATCTGCAGACTCTGTGGAGAGAGGAGCCAGTGCCAGTGCCCACGCAGCCAGTGACTCACTGTTGTATGTGACTGTCTCGTGTTCAGATATATGGATTCCATTTCCCGTGCATACATCTGAGTTCTCATCTGTATCATGTTCTTTCTTTTCTCTTTTTGTCTTGTGTTTCAGCAGTTTATTTCAGCACATGTTTATGCTTCCACCGCTGCTCCACTTCTGACACAATGCCCTTCACCTTCACCTTTGCCGAAGGGCCTAAAATGAAGAAGAATAATAAGGATGACAACTCATCAAAAGAGTATGTATCTCGTATCTTCCTCATCTCCTTCTTCCATAATGCCACTAGTTCCTTGCAATCCTTGAGAAGAAGGCCCTTCTTACCACAATGATAGCATTGGCCTGTCTTCTTCTTCATGCCACCCCTCTCTAAGGCTACAAGAGCCTCCCCGTGGCCATCATGCTAAGATGGAAGCCTCCATCGTAATTATAAAGATAAAGATAAAGATATGTCATGCTCAAGCAGCATGATAGCATTTGAGAAAAGTTGATAAGAGCCGAAGATGTCTGGCCCATTATTGACTTCTTCTAACTGCAAGGGAAGCTTACAAAGCACAATCCCCACAGGGCAAGCCCTAGAAGGGCAGACTGCATGCGTCGAAGCTAATCCTGCATTGGGCAACCTAAAGTAGAAAAAACTCAATAGTATTCTTAGGCTCGAACTTCTTTGGCTAGATCTGACCATACAGAGTCACAACTTGCATGGTGGATGGGACCTCATACAACATCTATAACTTCTCCCACACCTCTTAAGTTGTCTTGCAACAAGTAGCTACCAAAAGAACCTCTTTAGATGCGCATATCATCCAACTCCCTCTTGAGGTAAAAAGGCCATTATACCTTGATTTTCTCTTTATTCGAGACCCAAAACATGCTTATTACTAGAAGATTCATTAAATGACCACTTTCTTACATAGTATCTGTGTCCCACATGTAAACCTTAATTTGGGAGAATTCACTCATTTATAAATAGACAAGCTACCCACCACTCAACCCATTCTTGTTTGTAGATTGTTGGCACCCTATATTCTTTGTTATCCATGCCCCTTGTAAAAAACATCTCAATTTGAGCTTGCTATCCACATCTAGGTGTTTACATCCAACCTTGCTACGTATAGCTCCTAGTGGCAATTTTCCAGCCATTGCCATCAACTAAGCAACCTCCGGACTACTGCATTTTGCTGCTCCAAGCAATTCCAACCTATGTTTACTACTTTCAACTTGTAGCCAATCTATCACATCATCGTCTACTATTGTGTTTTCAATCTGTTGCATCCGCCCTCATCTTTCAAAACTTTCCGTGCTGCTGCCCACTACTGAAGCTATCCTAACCGTGTTTCAATCCGATCCAAACTCTTCATATCTATATTTGCTTCTGCTAAAGGCTATTTGTTGCCGTATAAAGTATAACTCTAGCTCACATACTTTGCGTCAATCCTTCAAAGAGACGAGAGTTCAAGGTTCAATATTCACCTTGCAAAGTGTGTGTGCATTGTACTTATCCATTTATATCTCAGAGTTACCCTAACCTTATTGAGGATTTGAAAGGTGGACCCCCAATGAAAGCACACAAGCGAAAGCAAGAGCTATGGCAGATGGAGCGAGAGAGAGAGAGAGAGAGAGAGAGAGAGAATGAGAGAGACACAATATGTGGAAACTCCAACAATCACAATGTGTGACCGGCCTTCCCTTATTCAAATGTCATTGAAAGAATAAAAAATGAAGTAAATATGATGGACACCTGCCACCTGTAATGTGCAAGTGAGGGAATACTATCAGTATAATGTATACACAAGCAATTAGACATAACACATCTCAATATGCTGTTTTCGAATGGAAGACCTGATTCTTGGCCAACCGAATAGCACTCATAGAATCCGAATGCAATGTAGAGACCACATCAATAATACCAAGTTTTGCCACCAAACGGCCTAACCAAAGTACCTCCTTGCAAGCCTTGGTGGCTCCAATATACTTTGTCTCAGTAGTAGTAGATAGGGCCGTGCATTTCTACACCCTAGACAACCAAGAAACAACACCTCCAACAAAGATAAAGACATAGCCAAAGATGGACTTCTCGCTATCTACGTGTCCCACATAATCAAAGATAGTGTATCCCACAACTCCTGTATCCTAGCCACCAGAACATGCGCAAATATTTGCAATGCCCTTAAGGTGCCTCATGATACCCTTCACAACATCTCAATGCCGCCTAGAGAGTATCAAACTTGGCACCTCATGCCAAGAAAAGACTTCCACAAGTAAGTTTCCATATAGAATCACCAAAAAAGAGAATAAATCGCATCATTCAACTATCCAACCAAAAGCAAGCTTTTGGTCAAAGCCGAAACATGACATATATCATGCAAAGTAAACATATTACATAAAGGAAACTACAATTAGATATCATTCAATTGTCCAACCAAAAGCAAGCTTTTGGTCAAAGCCGAAACATATCGTACATCATACAACATAAAAATATCACTAAAAAAAACTGCAATTGGACATCTCCAATACCAACAATATCCAAGGCTATGTCATTACCCAATTTGACAAATCATGTCATGCTACAATAGAAGTGGAACCACTCTCAATGAGGGGTGACATAAAATAAAGGCCTTGAATCAATCAACCAACACTAAACATAAGTGAACAAAGCATCAATCAACTGCAAAACATAAAGAGAAGCTACAAGTATGTAGTCATCATCAAAACCAATCTACATGACATTAATCTCTTCAATCTTGATACTAGACTTACTAGGAACAATGTTGCGATCGTTATTTTTTTCCTACACTTTGTCCTTTGTCTTTTCCTTGCACTTGTCATTACGGATTTTATGGCAATGTGACCAAATATAACCATGCTTCTTACAATAATAACAAGTCAATGTGAACTTACAATCACAAGACTTACTATGAGACTATCCACGTGATTGAAAACGAGACTTCTAAGAGTCTCTTCTACAACAATCATTACCACTCTTACCATTATTATCTCTAACTGTCAAAGCACGAGACGTGCAAAAAACATCTATATTCTTTCTGTTAATCTCTTCATTTATGACCGCACCAACTATATCTTGTAATTTCATACTATCAACAAGCATATTTACACGCACAACAATACGAAATGTGTCCTATAACTCAAGCAATGTAACCAACAAAAACAAGGAAAAAAGATTGTCTTTAAATTCAATCTTCTACAAAGACAAGTGGTTGAAAAGATAATGAAACTCATTTAAGTTGACGGACATGAAAAACCTCTCCTCCATATAAAGATCCATGAGTTGCTCTAACTACTTTAGCCAATATACTTGAGAGGTAGAGCTTTGCTTATCATAAACATTGTGAATCTTGTCCCATAACTGCCATGTAGTCTACCTATAAAAGGTAACATAATAGTAGACCTACTTAGAGAGTAACAACATGATTATAGATTTACATAACTCATCCAATCCAACCCAATCCTCTGCATCAAAGCATCTGAGCTTTACACACTTGTGTCTCGATGGCCTAATCTACAATTTTTGCATTAAAACTTGCCAAATTTATGCCTTCCAATAGCTGTAATTTGTGTCATCCAACTTCTTAATGTTAAAAATAACATTGTCATTCGATCCACCAACCATAATGCAATATGTGAAAGCACAATCCAAGATAAATAAGCTACTATAAATGACAACAAATCAGCCCTAAAAATCGCAACCAAATCAAGGACTAAGCAAAAGAAACTACCAAAATGGTGAGTTGTTCACAAACTATAATCAAGTAACTATCAAATCCAAGTGATTGTCCTCAAATAGGATGCATAAAACTAAAATGATAGGCTGCTATAATAAATTGCAGCAATATGCCAACGACCAACTATGAGCAATCATGAATAACCAACACTGAAAGCTGTCACAACTGCAATGTGTTGGTAACCATACATACGGTAGATATACACATCATGCATATAGATCTCAAGGTAGAGAGAACTATTAAAAGATCTCAAGATAAAGAAAAGAGAATTGTTAAAAGATCAAGGTAAAGAGAAGAGAACGATCAAATGCATAACCCACTGAGCAAAGCTCAATACATAATCCAAAAGCATATAAATATCACTGACAACATACTAACACACATAAGTACCTACATATTGTTGGGTGTAAAGGCCCTTCGCTACACTTTCCGTATATATATTTTACTTGTACGTGTGACCGCACTCTTGCGGGTGTAAATGTACCGTACCCTAAAACATAAATACATTCTTTCATTCTTTGTGTGTGCCACACTGGTACACACCCAACTCAAGTCTCTACTCTCTCTACACTCTCTACTGTTGAACATACTCCATTCTCGCTGCGCACGCCACTTGGGCATTTTCGCTTTCCTTCAAACTGGTATCAGAGCTTCAGCTAAGGTGTGCGCGCTTCCCGAAGCCTATGCGAGACATCGCCAACACTTCACTCGTGAGAAATCAGCAAGTCATCTCTGCTGGTCAGGCAAGAGCACGCGCGAAACAGGCGACAGTATTGCATGCTCGTTTTTGCTTAGTCTGTAACCAGACAGGTTAGGCACAGCCATTCTAGGTCAGCACAAGTCAGGTCGTCATCTTTCCAGGTCACGTTTCTGTTCAGGACAATCAGGCGACAGTATTCGAGTCACGTTTTACACAGGCGACAGCTGAACAAACAGTCGCCAAGTCAGAAACAGATCAATGTGGACAGGCGATAGCCAAATCTACTCAGCAACAGTCAGGCAACAGCTGACGTGGTCAGCGTGGACAAGCGACAGTTCGTTTCTAATCAACGTGATCGGTCGACAGGTCACGACAGTCATTTTTGCAATTTTTTGACTTGTCATATTAAAACAGGCCCCGGCTCGCGCGCACAAGCACAGTTCTCAGATTTGTGCAGATTTGAGCCAGAAAATTTGGAGCTTTTCCAGATTTAGTATTGTTCATGCATAATATAGACATCTACGTCAAAATTGCAAACATTGTGCGCGTATAAATTGGGGATTTCGCCAAAGTTGGTGAAATTTTGCTCGTTTGAGTAAAAATTTTCAACATGGACCCATAAAATTTGGACCTTTTGCTGTATTGGTAAAATTTTGCTCAACTAAGTCAGATTGGTTGACATTCGTGCACACTTGGACCCGAAAAATTTGGGGCTTTTGCAAAGTTTTATGAAATCTTGCTCAATTTGCCCATTTTATGCTCTCGAGAACATGTATTAATGCAATTGGGGCAGATTTATTGCAGAAAATTTGGGGCTTTTCACATTAGTGATGTATTTTGAGCCGATTTGTGCTTTGACAGTGGAATTCCAGCAAATTCACTGCTAAGTGGGAGAAATTTGAACTTGGGATGTATCAAATGTTATGAAAAGGCAGCTTCTCTTGGTACATGTATTGCTGAATGCTCATTGTACAGTGAAAGAGTGGCACATACAGCACTCGGGTTATTGCATTTGGGCATTACGGTGATGTATTATTGAAGTGGGAGCTGTCTTGTATGCATATGTATATTAGATTTGCTCTGTGTATATGCTATAATCAACCCTTTGGACTGAAATTACAGCAAAATATCTGCTTCTTGGGCACACTTTGAAGTGCAAGTTTGTGTATTTGCTGTTATATACAGCAACCTTGTTATTGGCTGATTGCATTCAGCATTCTATTGCAGAAATTTATTGCTAAAAAATGGCTGGAAGTGCATCCACTACTGACACCAAGAATCTTTTTGAGATTCGCAAATTTGATGGTAATGGCTTTGATGATCTCTGGAAAGATCGTATGCAGGGTATTCTTTTTCTGAAGGATTGTGAAGATGCTTTGGCAAAACAAAAACCTGCTACTTTGTCAAATGAAGATTGGGCTAAAATGAATAAAAAGGCCATTACTTACATCAAAATGGCAATTACTGATGATATCTTGGTTGATATCAAGGGACTCAATAGTGCATATGCAGTTTGGGAGAAACTCAAGGCTACATATGAGAATACTACTCCTGTTAATCAAGTCCATCTCATGCGAAAGTTAGTCAACTTAAAGCTTGACAAGTCTAAGCCCGCCTCAGAGCATTTGGCTGCATTTACAGGTATTGAGTCAATTACAGGATGCAGGCTTGCTGGCTTTTGATCCTAAGCTAAAGGCTATCTTCTTGCTCATGACTTTGCCAGATTCATGGGAAGCATTGGTTGTGTCATCGAGCAACAACCCCAACTTGACATTTGATGGTGTACGTGGTTCTATCCTCAATGAGGAGATTAGACGCAAGTCTAATGGGGAAAACAGTGGATCAGCCTATAATGTTAGAGGACGGACTGAAAAGAAGTCAAATGCTGCAAATAAGCATAAAAATCGCAGCAAAAGCAAAGAAAAACAGCAAGATGTCACTTGCTATCAGTGTGGACGCAAAGGGCATAAAAAGCTTGATTGCAGGTACTATAAGAAGGAGCAAGAACGCAAGAAGCAAGCTAATGCAAAAGGCAAAAAGAATGAGAAGGATAGCAGCTCTACCCCTAAAGAAACAGAAAAGGCAAATATGGTATCTAGTGTTGTCATTGAGGAGATAGAAGAAGATAAAGATGTTGATTTGTTGGTTGCATCTTCAGATCCACATGCTATGACAGTGGAAGACATGTATATCACTAAAAGGGATGTGATAGATGCCTTGTTATCTGCTCATGATGGTTTGTCACAATCGTGGATTGTTAACAGTGGTGCCTCATTTTATGTAACTCCATCTCTAGAGTGTTTTTCTACTTATGCAACAGGTAATCTTGGGAAAGTTTACCTAGGGAATAATCATGCATGTGATATTGAAGGAGTGGGCACCATACACCTGGCTCTTGAAAATGGCCAAGAATTGATTCTTCATGATGTTAGGTATGTACCTGGCATTAAGAAGAGCTTGCTTTCTGTTGGGCAGTTAGATAGCAGGGGTTACGGGTTACTACACTACCTTTGGTGGTGGAATGTGGAAAATACAAAAAGGATCTATGCTGGTCACTAGAGGTGGTAAAAAGAGAACTTTGTATTATCTTCATTGCAAGGTACTTCTTGGAAAGTTTGTTGCAGTTGCAAAAGTACAATCACACATGGAGCTATGGCATAAGCGTCTTAGACACATGAGCCAAAAGGGTTTGGATGCACTTTCTTCACTTGAAAGAGTTGAGGTGAAAAACTCAAAGTTGGACTTTTCTGATGATTGTCTTTGGAAAACATGTAAAGAGTTCATACTCTCATGGAGCCTCTAGAAAGGCATGTATCTTGGATTTAGTCCATTCCAATGTATGTACCATGCCAATAAAAACTCATAATGGTTTTCGTTATTTTGTGTCTTTTATTGATGACCACTCTAGAAAGCTATGGATTTATTTGCTTAAGCAAAAAAGTGAGGCATTGGATGCTTTTAAAAGGTTTTATGCATTTGTTAGTACTCAAAAGGGCTTAAAACTGAAATGCATAAGAACAGATAATGGGGGAGAATACGTATCTAAACAATTTAATAGTTTTTGTGATGAAAATGGGATTAAACGAGAGCTTACAGCCCCTTATAATCAGTCATCTAATGGTGTGGCTAAGCGAATGAATCGCACTTTATGTGACAAGATTCGGTGCATACCGTCCACAGCTAATCTCCCGCAATTGTTTTGGAAAGAGGCACTTAAAACCACGGTGCATATTTGCAACCGATCTCCACATCGTGCACTTGATAGTGGCATCCCTGAAGAGGTTTGGTCTGGCAAACCTGCTTCATATGACCACTTAAGGGTCTCTGGCTACAAATGCTATGTACATGTGCCTGTTGATAGCAAAACCAAACTTGACATGAAATCCCTCAAAGGCATTTTCATGGGTTATGGAGATGATGGTGAAATGGGTTATAGAGTTTGGGTTCCAAGCATGAAAAAGGTGCTACGCAGCCGAGATGTGGTATTTAATGAATCAAAGTTACTGAAAAATGCCACATCTAGTGATGTAGACAAAAGGAACGTGAAATTTCAGCATGATCAGCCACTTAAACAGCCATCAGCCGCTGAAAATTCAGCTCCATTTGATGCTGGTTATGATAATCAGCGTGTCATTATTGAGCCAGATGCAAATGGGCAGCAAAGGGATGCTGAAAATCAGTTTGGGCAACAAAATCAGCATGCTGAACATCAATTACAGCAGCCTGAAAATTTATTTCAGCAACCTGAAAAATTATTTCAACAACCTGAAAATGCAGTTCAGCAGCCAAATAATGAGGTCATTGACATTCCTTTGGATGTAGATCCATTGCCTGATAACACAGATCATTGGGTGAGAAGGTCTACACGTGTCAAGAGACCCATACAGAGGTTTGATCCCTCTTTGGACTGCATTTTACTCACAGATGAGGGTGAGCCTCTTACATATAAAGAGGCATTGCCATGTGAGCTAAAGAAAAAGTGGGAGCAAGCCATGCAGGAAGAAATGAAGTCATTGTATCAGAATGATACTTGGGATTTGGTTTCATTGCCCAAAGATAGGAAAGCTATTCCTAACAAGTGGGTCTACAAAATCAAATGTGTGGATGGCAAACCCAAATACAAAGAGCCAGGCTTGTGGCTAAGGATTATACTCAGAAAGAGGGGATTGACTTTCAAGAAGTTTTTTCACCTGTTGTCAAAATGATTACTCTTCAGGTATTGTTTGCTATTGTTGCATCTATGGATCTTGAACTTGATCAGATGGATGTTAGAACTGCATTCCTGCACGGTGATTTAGAAGAAGAGCTGTATATGAAACAACCAGAGGGCTTTGTTATGCCAAGAAAGGAGCATTTGGTATGCAAGCTTAAGAGAAGCTTGTATGGTTTAAAACAGGCTCCTAGACAGTGGTATAAGAAGTTTGATGCCTTCATGCTCGCACATGGGTTTAAAAAAAGCAATGCAGATCACTGCTTATACACAAAGAAGGCTGATGACGGAAGCCTTATTATCCTTGTGCTTTATGTGGATGATATGCTTATTGTTGGTAAGCATAAGAGCCAGGTTAATGCATTGAAAAGACAACTGAATTCAGCCTTTTCCATGAAGGACTTGGGTGCAACTGAACATATTTTGGGCATGCGTGTGACGAGAGATAGAGAGCAGAAGCTCTTATTTCTCTCACAAGAAAAGTACATCAACAAAGTGCTTGATCGTTTCTCTATGACAGATGCTAAGTCACTGGTGTTCCAATACCACCATACCTTAAGCTTAGCAAAGCTGATTGCCCAAAAGATGACATGGCAGCCAACTCTATGAAGGCTGATCACTCATGTATGCTATGGTTGCCACTATACCTGGCATTGCTCATGCAGTGGGAATTGTGAGCAAGTTTATGTTGAACCCTGGCAAAGCACATTAGGAGGCAATGAAATGCATCTTTCGATACCTTAAGGCCACACAAAGAAAATGTATTTGCTATGGAAAGGGTACATTAGATCTGCAGGGATATTGTGCTGCAGACATGGCAAGTGACTTAGATACTCGCAAGTCTACTAGTGGGTATATATTTACCTTGACTGGTGGGGCAGTTTCTTGATGCTCTAGATTGCAAAAGATAGTAGCACTTTCTACCACTGAGACTGAATATATTTCAGCCACTAAAGCTTCGAAAGAAGCTGTTTGGCTTGGTCGCTTAGTCAAGGATTTTGGGCTGCCCACCAAAACACCTGTACTTGGATGTAATAGCCAAAGTGCTATGTCTGGCTAGGAATGCCATGTTTCATGCACGTACTAAACATATTGATGTACGGTACCACTTTATCAGACAAGTTCTAGATAATGGTCTGTCTAGTCACACTAACTAAGATCAAAACACAAGATAACCCTGCATATGCTCTCACAAAAAATCTTGCAAAGGCTCAACATGAGCATTGCATTCGACTAGTGGAAGTTGGTTAAAGGTTTGCTCATGACCTTTAAGTGGAAGGTTGTTGGGTGTAAAGACCCTTCGCTACACTCCCCATGTATATATTTTACTTGTACATGTGACCGCACTCTTGCGGGTGTAAATGTACCGTACCCTAAAACATAAATACATTCTTTCATTCTTTGTGTGTGCCACACTGGTACACACCCAACTCAAGTCTCTACTCTCTCTGCACTCTCTACTGCTTAACACACTCCATTATCGTTGCGCACACCACTTGGGCATTTTCGCTTTCCTTCACATATCAAGAGAGGATATACATGAAGTAAGTGTTTCACAGTCTCGATGAAAGTAAGCTCAAGCTCAACTGCATAAATCCAAAGCTCTATGAAATATCCAAAGTAGTGCAAGTGATTTCCACCAAAATAAAATCAAATGCCAAATGAGCAATGCAAGCTCAAAACATCAAATACATGACATCCGAGTATCCAAGATATTGCATCAATGAGCATTAGGCATAAGCCTTTAAACAACAAAAAGTCTTCTAACTTTGAAAAATATTGAGCTTTTGGTAAAGCAAGCATGCTTGCAAGCGTCAACTCCAAGTCCTTTGTGCTACCTTCACTTACATGATGAGATTTGTGTACAAAGCATCTTCGTACAATGCATCCATCATTTAAAAAAAACCCTACAAGTTATTGTAAAGCTTTTTTTCTTTTAAAGTTCTTAAAAGTTCTTTGATCCAAACACTTCTCAACTATCAAGATTGGCTTTGATACCAATGACAAGACTCACAATCCTAATGCACAACTCAACAAAAAAACCTAAGAAATACAAAAGAGATCCTCAGATCTTTATTACAATAATAAAAGAGATCTATACAACTATTGGCTCCATGACCCAAGCACATTCTAACGCTTTCAAATCCACAAAGTCCCTTTATTGTCCCTTCCAAGACAACTCTTCTCTCTCAATCCACCTCAAACAATGTTCACCATGACTAAGTCACAAAGACAGTAGCTCACCTTGATCTCATGTGCATCCCAACATACAAGTAAACTTATTATTCTTTGCAACTTGACACAAACAAAGTTTTTAAAAAAATATCAAAGTTGAACACCAACAAGATGATTGTCGAAATGATGACCACAAATTGTCAATAGCCTATCCTTTATCTCACTTTGAATTCCATGCAACCAACATCAATTTTAAGCCCAACTCCATATCATTAAATTTAATTGTTTTTTATTTCCTTAATTTATTCAACCAACATTAATATTTAAGTAATATGCCATGTCATCAAAATTAAATACCTCACACAAACATGTTTTAAATCTAGCTTTTTAATCACCTTGCTCCACAATCTGTCACCCACAACTTGTCTCACCTAGTCCGTAAAGATTATCTAAGTTTAGATTGTTCTCTACAACTCAAGGACATGAAGTTGAAATTGCTAGTAATCGCGGATCAACATTGACATTGCCACTAGGCGATCTAAGCAAATCGCCCATCTTACCTTAACATACCAAGCTAGACAATCTAGCAAGGTGATGAACCAATGCAAAGCATTTCCATCAAGAGGTGAGCCACGTTACATAACTTTAATAGTCAGTAACAAAAATGGCATCATTTTAGCCATAAGCATCTCATCTTGTGTAATCCTATCGTATGCTCTCACGATCCTTCTCACATGCTCTCATGACCATATCATCTATCTCTTATCCAATAGCATTACTATTTGAGATCTTCAATATACATAGACAATGCCTAAGTGCATTACAATCTAGAGCCTTCGATATCTAGCAATTGAGAAATAATCCACTTCTTAGGCACAAAAGCTCTAAACACACGAAGAAAAGAAACTTTTTTACTTGATAGAAATATATTACAAGTATATAAGCGAGTGCTTGCATAATAATATGCCATATTATTTTGTGCTTGCACAATAACAGTCATATTAATCTATCTTAAAACTAAAACACTCATCATTTATATATATTTCAATGCCATTATTTATCATTTTGCTCACACCCCAAGAGCACAATTTTTCACTTTCATTTGTCCAATGTAAATGTCAAACTCCTATACAAAGTTTCTTTATTGCCCACAATTTATCCCAATTTCCAACCATAATGTGCATGTTACTACCTATGTTTTCAACCTCCGCAACACCCAAACCTTCAAGCCCACTTAGACAACGTGTTCCTTGCAAACTATTTATCCATCTAGTCATCCCCAACACTTTAGATGTATGTCATCAAAAATTAAACGTTTTTATGCTTGCCATCAAGACTACCTCTATCCCTACTAGTTTACAAATGTTGATTTTCCACCGAATTTTAATCAAGTAGTTTTATTGGTTCTCTTGGCAAAGCCCACTAAACAACTTAACACACCATAAGTACAATCATTACTCCAATTTATCTGCTACAATTGATCTAGTACTTATTAATGTTCAATTATTGCAAAATCAAACTTGCAAATGAGAGAGTATCAAATTTCAAAATCTCCTACCTTGACCCACCCCAACAAAAGTGGTTACAACACCAATCTAGTGCTTACTATTTTTGAAAGCATAAAAATGTCAATCTAAAAACAAAGATAAAGAAAATAACAATAATTAAAGCAAACATTCAACAACAAAGACAATAGAATATTCATTCCCTTCTTTTACTTTAATAAACTATTCCAATCAACTAACCTAAGCCTTTCACACATGGATATTATTCAATAACTGATATACAACAGCAAAAGCACTAGAGAGTAACCATTCCCATAAGATAATTAAACCTAAGCCTTTATCTTAGGTTTAATTATTTTACTTTAATTATTTCCATAAAAAGTCTTCAACAACAAAGACACTAGAATATTCATTCCCTTCTTTTACTTTAATGAACTATTCCAATCAGCTAACCTAAGCCTTTCACACGTGGATATTATTCAATAACTGATCTTCAACAGCAAAAGCACTAGAGAGTAACCATTCCCATGTTCTTCTACTTTGATAAGCTATTAGATTAAATTATGCAAGCTTTGACCTTTATTTGCCCAACCTCCCATGTTCCTCAATGAGCTGTGCTACAATCCTACATCTTAGGCACAACAATAGCTGCATATTATCACCTCACAAACACTAAACCCACAGACCATAGGCCATATTTCTATTCATTATCATTATAAAAAATAAGTTAATGCAGAACATAGGCCTGCATCTTTGGAAATTGAGATCAGATAACATCGGACCAGAGGGGCAATAGAATCCAGCAAAGGGAAGTTGAACTTTAAAAACAATTAGACTAATGATTCAAAACAGCCAAAAAGAGGATCTTACCTGATAGGCATTCCACACAGGCAATGAGATCGTCTGTTGTGGATGGACAAAAACTGGCATGTATGCTGAAGACCCAGGGAATCCTGAGGCAGGTACATAAGCAGCCCCATTAACTTGCCATGAAGGAAGCCCTGATTGGTAAGGCACAGGTATAGGAGATGCTGGCACACCAGATGAGTACATAGAAGTGGAAAATGGCAGTACACTTCCATATGAAGCACGCTCAGGATGATGAAATTTACAAGCTGCACCAAATTTGCAGGATCCTGTGCGCAAATAAAATGCACACTCTTGCTCACCCTGTAAATTAATCATTGTTTTCAACATAGCAATTGGAATTAATCACAGACAAAGTAGAGAATATACAACCATCATGTAGAGTGAAACTTCACTAACCGGGCGTATTGGTAGGCCTACAAAATTGAGTTGTGGTTGCCCATTTGCAAAGCCACCGTCTTGATGATGTGGATGATGATATTTACAATTGATTCCAAACTTGCAAGTTCCTGTCTTCAAGTAGAACTGCACATCATTTCAAGAAGAGAATAATTAATGTCATCGGCAGACCCGCATAAAGATCACAACACTAAAGTGTCCAGTAATTAGAATAACACATTGAGAAACATATAAGATGTTTAGGCTAACAGATCCAACTCCAACCAAGAAGAGTAGGTTACAGATTAGGACTAATCTGCAATGCTCCTCAGGTCATTGCCCTGCTAAGAAAGATCTTTAGTATAGTTTCAGTATTTTGGATGACTTGTGTATTGCCAGCATTTGAGCACGTAGCAAGGCTGGTTTCTCAAAAGCATTTCACTTTTTAGTTCAGCAAATTAAAACAGACTGCTAGTAATACTGCAGACACAAGTGATTCACAACATTAGACAAGGCTTGCACAGACATTCATGGAACGCAGTAAATACAATTACGCCAATTGCACTGCCAGCATATATTCTCCAAGGCAGGCAGTAGAAACCACAATTCACAGTGTTCTTTGAGACCAGGTGCAGCCTGGGTTTTGCACAGAGCACCTGCCTTGACAGCTTGTTTCCTGCCTGCAACTATAAGTGCAAGTTATATCCTAGAGACCTCTATGCTGAGTTGCATGGCAGTGAACCAACGAACAGTATTCATATCATGAACCTGAACCAATGGCCACCGGAAACTAAAGCAGTGCACTTTAAATGCACAGAAATTGGACGACCTGGTACAACAGTGTGAACACGATACCAAGGCAAACCCTTGGGTTGAGAGTCAAACGCTAACCCATAACAGAACAAGAAAGTTGTGTAAAATGCAATGACCTACCTGGCAATCTGGCTGTCCAGGTCTATCTGGGTGGTCTCCCTTGTCGCTCAAAGGAGAGGCGATGTGCTGATCACAAAAACAGTAAGCAATTAGAACAAACTGTGTGGGGATTTGAATGCTGGTACCAAATGGGTACCAAAAGGGGTTTTGCATTCACCAGAGACTTCCGTGACATTGCTCTACAAGCCCAACAAGGAGCTTGTGGCGTGCCTGATCGAAATCACTTACCAACTTTTCCACCATTCTGTCCAGAATAGGATGGTTGAAGCGGCAATTTGCGCCGTATTTACAAGAACCACAACGTAGATAATATGCACAATCCGGCTGCTCTGGCCTCTGCGGATAGGAAACAGTCGTGGAAGACTCCATTGCAGGAGAGGTCTGCAAAAGCTTCATCTGCAGTGAGACAAACAACGCCCAAATTCATATCATATACATCTACAATCCCCTTTGCAAAAGGGAGCCTCTTTAATACCGACTTCTATTGATAAGAGAAGCAGAATCATTAAGCCACCATGGGCAATTGCATGCACATTGGGAGGACAGGATCATCCAAAAGGCCAGTACTGTGCAAAGATCAAACACATTTCTGAGGATGAGGAGACTCAATCCTGAAAGATCAGGAACAGAAAGGCTTACTTTCTTAAGAGCTCAAGCTGCAATTCTCACGTCTGAGACGGAATCGGGAAGAAGCAGATGCATGAAAGCCCATCAATGCATCAAGGCGTCTGTCTCTTGCCTACAATCCGATTGCCGGAGAAGAAAGCAGAGACAACAACATAAGAATGAATCAATCAATCAAGCCTCCCCTGTATCAATCATGCATGCCCTCTCTGCTCAAGCAACAAAGCGAGCTTTTTAATGCAGAGGTAAATCGATATGAGGTTTGATAGATAGACAGTAATCTTGCTCACATTGGAGAAAACTTGAGAGAGGAGGAGAGATCACTACTAATCATGAAAGGTATTGGTTGAGTGATCAATAGGCAGAAGGGGCGATGGCAAGCCTGAGGCAATCAATAAGGAGAGGAGGGCATGAGATGACAAGACGGACGAGAAAGCAATACACACTCCTCAGCGTTCTCTTCACTCTCTGCGTTCTCTTCACTCTGTAGAGGAGGCATGAGGATGAATCAATGAATGTGAGAGAGAGAGAGAGAGAGAGAGAGAGAGAGAGAGCCCCCTACCCAATGACCCCTCCCTACGCCCTATTTTTGCCGCAATCAATTTCCCAAATAAATTTTCCTAGCTTTTGATCACGTCGTTTCCCGTCTTTTTTTCCTTTTTTCTACGTTTTTCCCATTTTTCAAGAAAAATTCTTTTTTTTTCAAAGAGGAAAAACAATCTCTCGTTCCATTCAAAGAAATAAGAAAGAACGAATGTTAGAATGTGTGTGTTTGTTGTTGTGGTTAAGCTCATGACACTAGATGTCACACCAATAGTAACATTACATTAGTTACAATGAGATGAGATGAGATGCCCCTTCCCAAGGAGTGGGAACTAGGGGTTTGGTCATACCATCACAACGAATGGCATTGTTGGGCTACAATCGTGACCTCGTACAATGCTAGCCCTAATGGAAGAGATGCAACTACTTCTTTCGATCAAGCATGGTCCAATTTTCTTTTTTTTAAGTATGCCAAAAAGAAAACAAGATTTCTTAGAAGTTTGCTTCAAACTTGTTGATGTTTTTCTCTGTTTGAGGCAATGTAGCACAACAATAAGAAGGTGGAGGAGAGAGAATTTTGCAAGTGGCGCTTCAAAAACAACCTCGGTGCACTTGCCATGATACCTCACATGGGCCTACCACCATGGCACCTAACCAAATCCTATGAGGCCGAAAATCAAAATACATGGTTATATCTAAGGATTTCATTTCGCAACAATTACACATTTTTTAAGACGATGTTCATATTTCTATCAAGAGGCAATTACATGTGCACCCCTTAGGCTTCTTAATAAGACTCGGCAACAATTACACTTTGAGAGGGAACATGGCTTACCTTCGAAAAGCATTGGCACTTACTGGTGGGCCTATAATGCATGGTGAGCTTGAAATAATAATGATATTATTGAGCCCCCAATATCCTAAGGTGAAAAGGGGATCTAAGATATGGGCTTGGTTGAGAAATGAGCAACTATAAAACAAGTACACTTAAGATTGATTTAGATGTTGAAAATCAAGCATGGTCAACTTTATAGACTTCACTAGATAGAGATGTCCAATTGGTGTTGTTGATCCTCAACTTTGGTGCTTTGGAGCCTCGTTCTGTGGGAAATGTTGAAGCTTCAACAAAAGCAACCGTGAGCTAATCTATGAAGCATATGATAAAAACTTGTTGCCTTGGACATTCACATGTGGCAAACATTATCTAGGATAAAAGGGGTGATAGCCTCCCATTGTGTATACATTACTCCACGAAGAGTCCCACTACGATACCCTTCATGGAGGCCAGTCACACCAAGCTCTAGAGGGCAAGCATAGATTTACAACACTGTTCTCTGAAGCATGCCGAACAGTAATGGAAGCATCAAGCATGCTTTTGGCTTGTTGTTTAACTTTGGACTTTGGAGATACATGGCCTTAGTCGCAAGTCAAGTTTGCGAAACCTGCGTTAGCAAGCAAGTGCTCATGGAAAAGGTGAGGTGTTTGGGGGGGGGGGATGGTGGGAACCCAAGCAATTCTAAGAAGAAATAGCATGTGGACGCGCCTTTGCTGCTTTTTTTTATTATAAATAAATTGCGATAACAAGTGCTGAGGTTGCGTGCGGACTAAGTTTCGAGAACAAACGGTCACAAATGGTAAGGTGACTATGGGCTACTTGTATGTTAATCAATCATGTAAAATAAAGTATTTAAGGTTAATAATAATAATAATAATAAAAGTAATGAGGTAAAGTCTTTTTATTCTGTTCAAATCTACGTGGCGGCGTAGAGCGCCCGGCGCTGCTGGCCCGGTAAGTGGTGGGCCCCGGAAGCGTCGCCATCAGTTTGGAAAAGAAAAGACACCATTCTAATAAATAAATTAGTAAAAGCGAAGGACACAATCCCACCGCCACGCCGCCACGCAAGTCCCCCGCAGTGCTGCACAAACGCGGACCAAAAAAAAGAAAAAAGGTTGAAAAAACAAAAACAAAACAACCCTTTTAAATTTTTGAGGAAAAAGAAAAAAAAGGTGGTTTGTCCATTTAGTCAAAAAAGTGAAACAACCAAAATGTTCTTTTTCCAAAACCATAATGACCACCTTCATTTAATTTTCCCAACCCACACCTTAAGTCATCATCCCTAGTTGGATTAGGTTTTCAACAGTACTTGTTAACTTCATAAGTGCCTCCACTCCTTTATTACCTAACTTCTTGTTCGCTGACCGATCATAGTGCCGCGTGCCAGTGGGATCATCGCATTGTGGATCGAGTGTGGGTTGAGTTCTACCGTCTACGGGTGCACGAGTTCCAACCCGTGCATCACACATCCCCTGAGAGGCACATCTTTTCGATGTTTTATGCAAGGGTTTGGTTCGATTGCCTCCAACCAACCAAGCAAACCTCCATTTTACAACCCGGATGTGAAAGTATGCTCTCCATTTTTCATCGCAATTAAGATAGAACAAATACAAAGTTTACAAATACCGAGAGAAAAGCAAGACATGAACTTGCCAATGATTGGAAAGAAAGTCTCAACCTTCAAGCGAAACACCCTTCCGACAAGTGTAAAAAGCAAGATCTTGATTTATAATAGAAGCTTAAATGATGGAGCCACCACCCAACCTACAATATACAATTAAGCTTCTTTTCACTATTCTCCTTTGTTTGCTTTCAGATCATCTGTGGTACATGCATCCTCTAATTTTCATTTTGTAGCTTCTTATTGTCAGGATTCCTATACTCCTTCTGATTGTCCTATCCTTTTCATTTGCAGCTTCCAGTGGAGCTTCCTTCGCCTAGTGGAGCTTCAAATGTTGCATCCACCTCGAGCTTCGTCTACTCTAAAAAAGGTAATCCAACATTGTACGCCATATTTTACTTTTAAAAAATATTAAACTTCTCTCTCTCTCTCTCTCTCTCTCTCTCTCTCTCTCTCTCTCTCTCTCTCTCTCTCTCTCTCTCTCTCTCTCTCTCTCTCTCTCTCTCTCTCTCTCTCTCTCTCTCTCTCTCTCTCTCTCTCTCTCTCTCTCTCTCTCTCTCTCTCTCTCTCTCTCTCCATCCAATTTGAATACACATTTCAACCTTAAAGTTCAAATCAAACCTCTATGGTTGCAATTTTGCAATCTCTCGTGAGGATGCCATTGCAATAGACCAAGTATTCTTTGTAGTGTTTCTATCCCAGTGCAACACCCAGTTCTTTGTTTGCTTCCAATGAATTAGAGTTGTATTGTTGTGTTTTACCCTAAAGATCGTACGAGAGAGAGAGAGAGAGAGAATGCATAAAGAGAAGAAAAAAAAGGAGCGCAAGGAGAGAAGAAAAAAATAGTGTGAGAGAAAGAGGTTCACACGTAGCTTTTCTTATATTTGGAGCAACATCCAAGCCCTACGCCTTCCTCACATAGAGTCCCCAAACACCTTCCTCTGCACGACTCAGCCTACACCCGTCGCATCAGCCTCACATGGGCAAACATGAGAGAGAGCATCTCTCTCTCTCTCTCTCTCTCTCTCTCTCTCTCTCTCTCTCTCTCTCTCTCTCTCTCTCTCTCTCTCTCTCTCTCTCTCTCTCTCTCTCTCTCTCTCTCTCTCTCTCTCTCTCTCTCTCTCTCTCTCTCTCTTTGTGCCCTCCTCTAATTGGACTCTTCTACTCGTCACCTTCCTCTACATTGATGCCTTCCTCTAATTAGACACACATAAAATGCAGAACACACATGCCCTCTACTAATGATGATCCATCCACGTGATGTGTGGCACACTCATAGAGACAGGGAGAGAGAGAGATAGTGAGTGGATAGTCTCAGAGAGAGAGAGAGAGTACCATTCAATAGAGAGAATGTTTCTCCATGGCCAAGAGGGGGAAGAGAGAGAGAGAGAGTGAGAGAGAGCATGACACGCACACACTCTCTCTATGACACATACACACATGCGCATACACGCTCTCTCCCCTTTGGATTATGTAATAGGTTATGATGATTTTATTAAGTTATAGGTTGTTATCATTGGCTTTATTAAGTAATAGGTTACCACATTGCCATATTGCCATGATGGGCCCCTTTAAAGCCAAATGCTTAAAGATGTAATCCCCTTTCCCATAGTATAACCTATATACAATGCGCATGTAAGGAGATTGTGTCATAATGGCAATGCTCTGTGCTCTATAAACCATATGTTATTAGTGGGAGAATATAAAAGAGCTAAGGTGTATGCTATTAGTGGGGACGAAGATAAAGATTTGATTAGAACGTTTTCATATTGGGATTATCCTTTTATGCAACCTTTGATGTGGAGTGTTGGATCTCAACTTATGCTAGGTTACATCTTAAATCCATCATATCTTAATTTCAATGTGTGATCACTTTAATTAAAGAGAAACCTTTAATGTAGGGTATTGGATCTCAACTCATGCTAAGTTACATCTTAACTCCATTGTATCTTAATTCCAATGTATGATCACTTGGATTTTTATAGTTTATTAAAAATATTATTATTATTATAGTTATGAATTTTGACAATTGTATGTAATATTAGTATAGGAACGATTTTCTTACTATAATAAATACTTTTGATAAAGGTTTAGGTGAAATATTCTTTCTAGATGGTCCAAGTGGTTCACGGAAAATATTTCTCCATAAATGCTTACTAGCAAAGTTACATAGTCAGGGTTGCATTGCCTTGACCACACAACATCTTCTAGTACTGTCACATTATTTCTACCAAATAGTGGCATAGCACACTCCAAATTCAAAATACCCTTGCAACTGAATAACCATTCTACTTGCAATTTACATGTTCAAAGTAATCTTGCAGAATTATTGAAAGAAACTAGCCATATTTTATGGGATGCAGCTCCCATGATGCATCGATACATTATTGAAGTGCTTGATAGGACTTTCAAGGACATAATGCACAATGATAAGCCATTGGTGATAGGGTTATTTTGCTTGGTGGATATTTTAGGCAAATCTTACCTATAGTACCAAGGGGTAGATGTGAGGACATTGTGGGTGCAACTCTTTGTTGTTTCAATTTGTGGTTGTACATCAAGCTTTTGAAACTAACACATAACATATGAGTAACAATGGATGGGCATCAGTTAATCAAATGGTCACAAAACATTGGAGAGGGAAATTGTTTGTCAGATAACAATGGTATACTACTAATTCTAGTTGGAATGTATTGAATGGGGGGTCAATATAGGACTTACTTAAATGTATCTATCAAGATGTGGATAGCATCAATGATCACAGTTCCCTCTTCAATGAGCGTACCATTATTGCATGTCGAAATTATGAGGTGAAAATATTCAATAATCATGCATTGTAGTTGATGTGAGGAGAGGTCAAATAATATTATACTATTGATTCTATTGCAAAGGCCGATGATAACTCCTGCCTATACTTCGTAGAATATCTTAAATCTATTGACCTTGGTGGAGGTATTCCTCCTCGTGTCTTACTTTCACATATAGATGCTCAAATAATGTTGCTTAGAAGTTTGAATCCTGCTAAAGATTTATGCAAAGGGACCGGACTTATATGCAAGGCATTAAACAGGAAGGTCATTAAAGCCAAGATAATAATATGAACCAACCTTGGGGAGAGAGTATTCATTCCAATAATAACATTTATCCCAATTGCCTTTTACAACTCCCTTTCTCTATGGAACACATGCAATTTCCTATTTGTTTAGCATTTGCAATGACAATTAACAAATCTCAAGGTCTAATATTGTCACATTTGGGATGATATTTAAAGACCCCAGTCTTTACTTGTGAGCAACTTTATGTTGCATTCTCTTGAGTAAAATCACTACATGGATTGAAGGTCTCGTTGAGTGAGAAAGAGGATATGGTAAGCACTACCATCAACATTGTATATAAAGAAGTTGAACACAGAGTATAATAACCTCTCATTTCCTTCTTGAAGGATTTGTCAATATTTTTGTGCAAGTGCAAAGTCTTTCATTGCTTGCTTCAAGACTTTAGTGCTTATCTTCTTAAGAACATATTCATTTAATTTATCTTGGATAAAATCACCACAAGATTGAAGATCTTGCTTAGTGAGAAAGAGGATATGGTAAATACCACCATCAACATTGCATATAAGGAAGTTCTTTAGAAATCTCTCATTTCTTACTTTAACAATTTATCAATATTCTGTGCAAGCATAAATTCTTTCATTGCATGCTTAAAGTCTTTAGTTCTTAACTTCTTAAAAACATGCTCGTGTATATTTTCAATTTGTGCTTCATTGAAATTATTTTTTGTTTAAAGTTAATTATTATTAGTTTAATCCATGATAATATTTTTGATGGATTTCTTAATGTGTTTCTTCTAGCATTTTCTTTAGATGGCTATCACTATTTTCAAGTACTATTGTGCTTCCAAATATCAGAAAAAATTGCAAGAGATGTTGTGTCCATTACCTCTGTATAATATCACTCGTAAAAGCCTTAGCACAGGCAATAGAGAGGGTGCCCAATGATTACTTTATGGGCACTTCTTTGTTTTTATAGAGATTTGCTACTATAGCTATGTTCAATGGTATTACCTATTGCCATTTGATTGTGAGCATAGCATATCTTGCTCACACACAAGTTGTATCCCCCATGATTGGAGTAAGTGGGAATTCCAAGCCTTGTCATGTTTGTGACTTTGCATTAAATTCACCCCCAATCTGCATATTGTAGAACAAATGTAAAGGGTCAACAGGTTACCTAACCAGGTGTGATTTACCTATTTTTAAGTTAAGATTAAATACATATGTGAGTTAACTAAGATGTGTCCTTTTTTACGTTTAGGTAAAATAACACAACAACCTAAGAGCATATGCGAGACAACTTCACCTCTCTATGCGCTTAGTACACCAAATTTGACAAAATCTAGCAAGAAGAGAAAACTCTCCTTTTTTAAACAAAATATGGGAGGAAATCAATATATATTGGACAAAAAAGGTAGAGATTATGTTCCTTTGCAGCTTTATAGACTTTTTAAAAATCTATATTTTCCTCTATTCAAGGTGTCAATGCCTATGCTTAGGGATATGTTTTACATCCTTCAACAAATTTATGTTTAATAATGGTATTGGAAAATTAAAGTATGTTTCTTTCTAGATATAAACTACAATTATATTATTTGGAAAACCTCTATGTTTATTATCAAAGGAATAGTTTAGGGTGTATTTGATACATAGTTTTATACACAAGTAAGAAATATATTTGATATTTGTACCATTATTCAGATATAGCATAAAAAGCCAAACATAAGCTCTCAACTTAAAGATGCAATATGAGGTACACTATTGTTCTCTTAATGTGTATGTGAATGTACACACGATGCAAAGGCTTCTTAATGCTACGTGTAAAAAATGTGACATTACACATATTTATTTAAATAGGTATTATGCCTCTCTACAAAGATCTAACTATTACTAACATCAGTGCTAAGCATAGACTCAACATTAGTGCGAACCATTGGAGACACTGTGCTCTAACCATTAATGACACTGATGTGAAACACTGGGAGAAATGTGCATGAATCCTCTTGCCACATGAAGCATGCATTAGAAACTAAAGTTTCTTGATTGTTATCGACATCAATGCTTCAAATCCTAGTGTGAAGCACCAAGAGAACCCCGACATGAAGCACTAGGAGAATCTAGGTGCAGAGCACCTAGTTACACATCTATTCGCATCCAATGTGCTGAGTGCTTGGGACGACACATCTAAAGGGCTATTACAAGAGTGTTTTTCTTTGTACCCTTACTTGGACAAGTTAACAAAGAAGATCATGCCACATCATTGCATGCCAAGGAGATCCCTTGTAATAAACTCCATAGTAACTCATGTGCGTAGCCTATAACAATCAGGCATCACAAAGTTGCCCTACTAAACACTTGATGTCACTATGCACACATGCCCACCTCTCCAATTTAGATGCTACTAAACATCTAAATTGCCAATGTGCACCTACAAGCCTATTGTGATGAGCACTTTACCAAAAGCTATAAGCCTTAAAAAAAAAGTTGAACTCTAAAATTTAAATGTTTCTTCAAGTATTCTTATTTAATGCAAAGTAATAATATTATAATTTAGAGGTAACCAACAAATGACAATGTTGTAGTACATTTATCTCGTCATCACATGGCCAAATAACTTGCAAAGGACTTACCACTCCCCCTTATTATGGCTAGACCTCAAAACCTTTAAGATCCAACTTACATGCATTCAAAACTTCTCCTAGGAGAGACTAATACCATGGGTAGCATTATAAGGACAACTTGATCCCTTACCTCTCCCCCAAACCTCTACTAATCTACCATTTGAGCCAAAGAGCAGGATTCATCCTCCTATTAACAACGTAACAATGCTTATTCCCATGCAATCCTATCATGAAAACCCATATCCAGAAGCCATTTCTACACCTTTTTCCATACTTTTGGTTCTCCCAACTCCTATAATAAACAGAAGTAGATTGCTCATCTAAATAACAACGAGGGCAAATAGAACGAACCTTCAACCATCATCTTAATCCACCTTGAGTTGACAAATTTTTCAAAGCAATCTTCCATAGCATAAAGTTTATCTTGTTGAATAATCATCTTTCCAAACTTGTATCACTACCAATTGCACAACTTTTTTTAACATACACACATCAAATAGGCCATTATTTGAGCTCTTTTGGGATCCAACTATTCTAAACCCCAAGATTTGTGGGCCTAGTCGAATAGTTGCACATTTTGTACATCAAGCTACTGAAGACTAAAATAAGATAAGAAATGAGGAACACTAGGCCAATCCTCGTCCTTTCTTGACAAACCTTATTGTAGCCATGCTCTTCCCCAAGTTTAAGCCCAAATTTTGAACAAACAAGCTCACATGAAACCAATCTGTATTCAAAGGGTCCCACAATCTAACCAAAATTGGATACCCTTTTTATTCGCACTACAAACTGGCATCTTCTCAAATCTAACCAAATTTGGATACCCTTCTAAATCACACTACATACGAGCATCTTCTCAAATCCCAAAAGATTTCCCATCCATGAAGCATAATGAGTTTAACTAGATGGAAATCCTGATGAAGAATTGTTGTTATGGGCATCCCCCTTCCATTCCATTTTACCCAACACTTTCTTTCACTAATTGACAATAAGATTAGCTAAAATATATTTTTTAAATTAATTATGAAGGGACAAGCCATGAATCTACCCCACAATCTAGAAGTTACAATCTAGCTTCATGAGGGCCATACCGATCCATTACATGAGTAGTCAAGCCCCTCCTTATGGACTACCAATCTTCTTAAGCAACTTTGGAGCAAAACGACAAGCCCTATCAAAGAGATTAGAAATGCTCAACCCTTCCAATTCCTTTCGAGAGGTAATCTACAACCAATTAATATCGTGCCATTTAGACCTCTCCTCCCTTTTCTAAATAAGTTTTTTAAGGATCTTCTAAATTTCCTATTGAAGAGATTTTGGAAAGGAAATAACAAAGCAATGAACATTGACATTGACTACAGAATATGCTTGAGCACTATCAATCTCTGAAGCACTAAAATTTGGGCATCCTTCCACCTTCCTATTTTTAGTTTCAACTTATGCCATAAACATTGATTCCTCTACTCATCAATAATTAGACCCAATCCTATTGGGCAACCCACATACCCAAACACTTTACATGGGCCAATGTCTTTTAGGCTTAAAAACTCAACAACATTGTTATCTTCATCAAAGTGAAGCTTCAAAACTTTAGTTTCTTTAAAACTTATTCAGGAACCTAATATGTGGCAGAAATCATCATTAGACTTATAGGAGATGATGGATGCTTTATTAATCTTTAGCATTGACATTTGCATTATCATCAATAAACTATAAAAAAAGTACTAAATTACATCATGTGAACAAATCCATCACACAAATATATGATACACAAAGGGAAAACATTCTTCCCCACCTTATGTATGAGAGCAACATGATTAAGAAAATAAACATTGAATTTAAAGAGAGATGCACCATTCACTACTACTTTATGCTCCAAAAATCATCCAAATGAAGCACAATGGGAAAATGATCTAAAGTAGATACTTAAGGTAATGTTTCTACATAGTGCACAAGGTTAACCCACCACCCTCATACTGATGCATACATTCAATCCAATTGAATAGCTCTCCACAAGTAGTTAAAATGCTTGTTATGCCTATTGAACTCCCTCATGACACTACCCCTTTCTAAATTAGCCAAGTTAAGTAAATCAAGAGGAGAACAAAAGAATTCCCATGCATAGTGCTCACACTCAAGGACAAAGTCACCCAATTCCATCGAACATCATGTTCTAGTCACTAGTAAAGATAACCTTATCTTAAAATCCCATTTGTGCAAAATGACCCCATAAGGTAGTTCTATCAAATGAAAGGTTAGGAGCATATACAACAATGATAATATTTCTTTAACCATCCAATCCAATGGAGACCCCAATTTATTCCCCTATCACACTACTTATAGCACTTTAGATAGACCCATGGTTTACATAAAATTAGAGTATTCCCACTCCCCCTTACATCAACAAACAAGTTGCAATCAAAGGATGCCTCAAAATCTAGGATACATTATTGGATCTCCCACAAACACACCACATAAAGCTTATGTTATCAAATGATTTGTTTCAATAAATCCCTTAGATAGTGGGAACAAAGCCCTTTGACATTCCATGATATCAACGTCAATATTAGTATCAAATCAAGCACCTTGAGACAAGCTCTCCAATACAACATACACATTGGTAAAATTCTAGTCCTTTCTTACCAATTTCTTAAGTTATTGCTTACTTGAAATTGGTTTTTGTTTTTCTTTTCCATCTCCACCAATTTGAGCTATAGAAGGGACAATTTTGTTATCATCTTATTAAGAAGAAGCTTGTTCAAGCATTTTGGTTGCAAAGGAGGATGCCATGACTTGTTGGTCTTGGAATGCTTCTCTATTAAAGACTCCCTAGTCATCTTACTTTCTTCTGTAGTAGTAACCACAACGAAGACAACCCCATTCAATACTTGTTCTTTTTGCACTTCTTGATTCTTTCTCTGCCTCTTACGTGGCCTTTTTAGTTGTTGCATCTTTCTCTTTCAATAGTTTCTTTAAACACTCCTTATCAAACTGGCTAAATTCATTGCAAACATACAAAAGCATATGGGGATGGCGAAAAGCATACCTCTCACACAAACTCAAAACCCCTAGCATCCTAAAATTGGAGAATTTTAGGGGGCTCTACCCACATGTCCCATAGAATATATGCTACCATTCGACTCTAGGATTGGCAATTTGGGCATATAACACACCTTACTTGTGCAAGAAATTATCTTAACTTCAAGCTAAAAAATGGAGGACACACCCTAGGACAAGATCCAAACCAAGTGTTTGAAGAGTAGCACATCATATGGAGAGAATTACCATCTAGGGCAAAGTATACCATGACCACATGGAATCATCTTCCAACAAACTTGAAGTACATAACAAGAATTTTGTGTTCAAAGGCAACAAAAAACCATTTAGGGGACTTTTCCTCATATGATATTCTTCTTGGGATATACAAAACAAGTCAACTAAAGAAATATTATAGTACCCCGCAAAAAAGCTTACCGTTAAAAGATTTATGGAGGCCTTGTGAACTTTTGTGCTTACTATAAGGAGGACACCTCATTTCACACCATTTAGCTTTTGTAGATCTATTACTGATTCTTGAAGGACAACCTTTGAGCTAACTTGCTTTGTTTTTAAGTTGAGGTACAAAGAAATCCAACTCCATCAATGTTTCAACGATAAGTCTCTGTAGTTTTGGGATAGAACGTGTCAGATAATTGGTTCTTTTTGCACCCTTCTTACACACATAGAGCAGTTTGGTAGTGTATCCAACATGTTTCCCATGTTCCAAGCCAAGTTTCTTGCCTTTGTTTGTTGAGCTCCAATACACTTTTATAAGTGAATCCCTTTCTACTTAACTTTCACTACAAGATATAGGCCTCATACCGACGTTCAAAGTGACAAAATTGTTCATAAAAAAGATTTCCCATGTCATTGCTAAACGCACTGGTATTAGTGTCTCCATGGAATTGTTGCTATCACCATCGGTATTTGCATCACAAAAGCAATGCAAATACCGACGTTGATAGCGACAGTTTGGGACGTATATTGCGACGCCAATAGCTACGTGTGCAGTTTAATTTGCGATGCTAATAACGATGGTTACATAGATTTATTTTTTTGTGGTAGGCCTGTGTTTACATTCTACAAATGGATCACATGTTAAGTGTACAATGGTCATCAAAATGAGTACAAAATGTACTAGAATCCGTAAGACTAAAACATAGAATAAATACAAGATCGCTGATGAAAACTCATGGAATCGTGGCAAGATACAAAGGATGATAATAACATAGTACATAGAAGATGCCTACATAAATCACACGATCAAAAAGGAAGAGGATGTGCGCTCCATGAATCCAAGCGCGAGCTATAGATCCTCAACATTCGAAAGCTCATCCCGATGCAAAGAAGCATCGAACGCAGTCTGCAAGAAAAAAACAACTACACATCAGTCCACCATACATAATGCATTTTAGTAAAAATAGTAACTACAAACAAGAAAGATGAGTGACTTACTGGGCCGCCATGTGCATAGTCTATTGATCAATACAGTGAGATCATGTCTCTCTACATATCGAGTCTCTATGCATGTGGGATCGCAGTTTGTAATGGAGTGCTGTAAAGAAAACAAAATACAACTGTTAGAAACACAATTGCTAGTACAAGCGATATTGCAAAAAAGAAAGCGAGAAGAACAAAAGAAAAACTTACAAAGTCCTCTAGATAAGTCCTGTGGCCGCTACTCCCAAGATGATGGACCACCCTTGCCTCAAATCGTGTCCTCGCTATTGTTTCCAATGTCCTGGAGATTCTATAGCCTTCTCCCTGAGTCTCCACCAGTCATTTGTGTCGAGCCACTCGGGCTTGGAGGCACCACTCTTAAGTGCCTTGCATGTGTCCCATCGTTTGTGTGAAAGTACGCACTCATGCACTCCATCATTTAGCTTGTGGAAAACCTATCTGCAGCCGTGCCGCAGTGGGTATTGGAAACTACTCATGCAAAGATGCTACTATGTAGTCCTTGCTCCCCTCGGGTATGTTCTTCTAATGGTTCAAGATGTTGTGCCAAAAAACTTATTTGTACAACTCTCTCATACGAGCCATCATTCTCCTTTCCTCATCATTCATGATCACGGTTCCTGTCCTGTCATCTACAAGATATCCATACCCCTCTAGGATATGTCTAAGATGTATCCTCTCCCATCTACAACCGCGTTCTTGGGCATAACCAGGAGACCCTGTACATCTGGTGTACCCATGGGGGTGGTATCTTGTGGAGTAGCATCCATAGGGGTGCCACCTGCGGATGGCTGAGTAAAAGTTGGAGTCATTAGAGTAGACGTCCCCACATGTGTGACAAATCCTATGGGTGACGCAACCCCACCAAAATGATGAGACGGAGACACTGCATTGGTGCCTCCACAACAACCACTTGAGCCACCCTCTCTCAAACCTGCACGAGAGCGAGGAGTAGCACATATATCTTAAGCCGACCACATGCTCACCACATCCATGTCTCCATAGCATTCCCCAGAACCACTCCCTTTGTCCGGCCCAAGTCTAGAGCGTCGCCCTCGTCTATTAGAAATCAAAGCATCAGAGCGTGCCGATGTAGATCTAACAGAACGACTTGATGGTGTTCGAGACAGCTCCTGGTCTGCTATATCTCTAAATCAAGCCATCTGATCTGGAGACATATGTGTGAATATATCCTGCAACTCCTTGTCGCTCATTCCTTGACTCATCGTGCTCTCCAAAATATTGTCAAAGGTCGCCTGCATAAAACAAAAGGGATATTAGCATAATCAATATAAAGATTCAAGCAAAGCATGATAATATAATTTTTTTAAAAAATATGTTACTTAAAATGCATATTCTAGAGTACCCTTATGAGCGATTCATCAACGAATTAGACGGGAAGTTGCAAGTATGACGTAGCCGATGGTCCCATGTCAATCTCCTGGTGGCACAACTCCGCATATACTGGAAGGTTGGTTGATAGGTCATCACAAAAGGATGAGTCCACCTCGTCCTCAAAGAATTCTTAGTCTCTTGTCTTTTTGTCATCGTTACTTGATTTTGCCTCCTCTACACGCTCCCGACCTCCACCCCTTGCAATATCAACCCCTCCATCTGCATACTGTCCTCATCTACGCTAGGAATATTTCTTTCATCATACATTCTTGCACTTTGGGGAGTTGAAGGCACAACATACCACCATTGAGGTTGTCAGGGGTTTGGATAGAAAATTACATGTTCAAAATCACATACGGAGAGATTCAACATTTGTGACATATACCATGTCATAATAAAATTTTAAAAAATAGTTCATGCACTTGTTCATAATGGGTTGGCAAGAGAAATGTATTGCGCAGATCCCTCCATCTTTTTTCAGAATCTATTTTGAGAAATCTAGATGGACCTCGTCGAACGGTTGCCCTGGCTCCTTCCACCAGTACCACTTTGAACCACTCCACATTGAATATGATCATGGAGAAGCTACACTAATCCACCACGATAACACTTTGCAAGTTTCCAAAATACTCAATCTCATCTATAACAATGTTTGGTGGATCCGTGGCTCGTCATCAACTCTCTTGCTTGAACTTTGCTATGACGCCACAATCCGTTGTGGAGTGCATTTTGTCGATACACTTGACTCGAAAATGTCACCCGTACGACCACGCCGCACTGTATATTTTGTAATGTATATTGAAATGGTTAGATCAGTTGTCACATATGAAATCTCGATACAACAACTTATAAAACATACGGTCACCTCTGGACTACATCCCTCGAGAATTCCCACTCCTTAGTAGAGACTCCACCCCTTTGCAAGAGGCTGTGATCAAAGCTCCATATAACCATCACATAGATATAAACCATGGCATCTTCTCCATGCCCTCGGGATATTGAATCAGTCAATGGTACATACTATGTCAAAATTCAGATCATGCTTCTTTCCGATATTTCTTGGCTTGCTCGTACCTAGTGAGCCACGTCTCCATGGATGCATGGCGCAACATACAAAAACGATTCACTTTCTCCTCCATTGCAACATTTATAATTTTTTTTACTCCATTTCCAACCACCGCATCTCTGGTCAGTCTATCATCGTCCTTCGATGACCATAGCATATTATTATCTGAATCCATCATTGGTAGCCTTTAAGGGTTTTCATGAAGCGCTCCAAGAAGAATATCCATCGCATATGGATAGGTCCCACAATCTCCACTTCATTTACAAGATGCACTAGGAGGTGGGTTTGTATTGTGAGCATGTTGGTGGGAAGGTACTTCTCAAAGAGACAACCCGTCTCCACTACTCCCCGCCTTGCGAATTCAATAGAGGATATCTTAATCTCCTTCTATGAGATCCATTGCACTAAATTTGACAACCTATAAATGCCCCTCGTACTTTTGGAGTAAGGTATCTTGCGATTGTGATCGGTAGTATAAACTGCCACAAATGAAGAAACATTATGAACACCAACTAGACTCCAAATAGCAAAATACACATACCACTTACAATCCATTCGTAGTACAAACCTGACATATCTTATGCCAATCATGGGATTTCAGTTCTAATAGTTGGTTGTCTTTAGAAAAAGCGGATCTGAGAGAACACATTATACTCGTTGGAGTGTGGATAGACATGATAATTTGCTTCACAATGCGCTCTTCTTTAATGAAAATCCATTCGTGCCCCTGCAGTGTCTCTCTTTCCTTTGATGTGGTCCTATAGTAAGCTACCCACATTCTTGAAAATATGCATGGGATCCAAATCAGTATAAGTGGGTCCAATACGACAACTCGTAGAAAACCTAGAACCATCGCATTCTGTTTGGATGCAACTCCGTGTGGACCATTTTCAACTCGTACAAGCTTTGGGTGTTCATTCGTACTAGAGGTCGTCCAAGAAAACCTTCCCTTAGTTCATGATCATCTAGCAAGAAGGAGGGTGTCCTTGATATACCATCTTCTTCATGGTTCGTGACCTTTGGGAGTCTAATTGTGGCCCACATAATGGACATGCATAATAACTTGAGATAACCAGACCTATCCTAACACCTTTGTTTAGTGATCACAAACTTGAACGAGCTATGACAGATAGGAAAGTCATGTATGGTCCACATGAGAATGGCTCATATATTGACGGGACCGTCAACCATCGCACTTACTTATATCTTCCACAGCGACCCCCTCCTCCCATAAAATCTTAAGCTCATTAACTAATAGATGGAGATAGACATCCATATTCTTGACTTTGTAGAGACTAGGAACGAGCAAGCTAAGAATCATGTGTCCTTACTTCATGGAAAGCCATGACATGATGTTGTAGTTAACAAGGATTACATGCCACACACTATAAGAAGTTGAGCGAAGATCGAATGGGTTCATGCCATCCATAAAAAGACCAAGCCAAAGTTTCCTTGGCTCTCATGTAAAGCCTAGAAAGGTAGAGTCAATGTGTCTCCATTCGCGTGAATCCATTGATATTCGTTGGACTCTATCTATGGATCTATTATGTGCATGCTACATTATCAAGCTCACCATGCCCGACGTATGAAACATGTGACATATACGGGGGATACGTGGAAAGTGTATAAGAACTTTCTGAGGGATGGTATGCCCTTGCAAGTCCTGTCGATACCTATGAGCACCACACTTTGGACATGTCTCCATAGTCTCGTACTCTCTTCAAAATAGCACGCAATCATTGACACATGTATGGATGCTATTGTAGTCCATGCCAAGCTTTCATAAAACATGTCACACATCATCATGAGACTTAGGCATGGTATTTTCAAGTGGAAATATATGATACTTTAGTAACTTAAAAAGAAATTATAAAACACCTTGAAAACACACAATTGTTTTTTATAATGGTATCGAAAAGAAATCAACAAAGCGTACATAGAAGGTACCTGAAGAACTCGGTCACACTCGCGTTGCTTCACCCGTATTTTGCTTGCACACTTAGGAGTGCAAGGAGCATCTTTAGGCGAGATACTCAACACCCATCATAATGGTATGGATGCTTCCTCTCTTAGCAGATCAGATGTCTCGGCATCCATGGGTATCAATGCATCGATCATTGCCTCCATCTCAACCTCCAAGATTGATGGAAAATCTGAAAGGCTACCTATCTCCTCTAGTATTGACAGTATGGACTGGGTCGTGCCTTCCAAGTGGTGGATTGGCTCAGGCATTGCATCCATTGCATGCCCACGAACTCTTCTAATTGGCCACAATAGGTGCATTCCTCTTTGGGATGAGACATCACCTCCTTGTATAAATTTTATGGCCACGTCTAATGTTTTTGTATATGATATTTAATTAGTTTGTGAATATAAGGCATGATTGATACACATTTTTCTCACTATTTACTCAAAGTCTACGATCGCCTAATCAACGATCTTCGATTGAAACTTAATGAGAGTGAAAAATGATTTTTCATCCAAAATTTTCCACAATCAAGATGACATAAGCCCATTATTCACTTAGTTGAGTAGCATCTCTGAGCTTGGGTTTAGAAGAAGCCTTTTGGACATCATAAAGATGGCACTCATTAACAATAATCTCCACCATTCTTAGGACCACCTTCATTGCATTGCGCACTTATGGGCACATTATGGTAATAACTTCGTGAAAACTTTTAGCTGATACAAAAAGGTCGAGTCCAAAATCTAAATGCTTGGACTTATATATTTAACCAATTTGCATAGTTTATTTGAACAAATGACTTGAAATATGAATGTCTTTGACTTATATGCTTTACTTGTCTTAGCATATTCCCCTCACCTCATGGTAAAAATTGGTTTCCATTCCGCATTAATGGTAAGAAACTTTTTGTAATGTGGTGTAGACATACTTTCTCATGCTTAGTATATGTTGAAGCCTTGTTAAAGCTCAAACCAACTAGAAAATAACCAAGGCTTCATTAGCTTTTTCTCTCGATCTCTTGATAAGATTACTTCTCAGTGACTTAGATTCTCTTAATATACATTGTTTCCATGATATATATTCACTTGTTGAACTTCCACTTTTGCTTTATGTGTGCAAGTCCTTGTGCATGGCAATGCTTTTGTTTCAATCACAATAGTTAATAGATTGATAATATCTTGAGATACAATAGATAAGTGTAGTTAAAATCTTCTTAAGTTAGAACTTGGTTTATAAAACAACAACATAAAAATTTGGGATATATAACAGCAACATTGACAAAAATTGAGCCATGAGCCATCATTAGGTGTAGAAGGCAACAATTGCAATGAGTTTTGTTTAGATAAGACAATAAGGCAATCATTTGAAGCCCTATCTTGGAAATATGTCAAAATGCCAACAAAAGTTTTTGTTACTAGCTAATGAGAACCTATAGATAAAGCCATGTGATCCACCTATACATCATTCTAGGTCATGTTAGCATGTGGCTAGCATGTTAATACAACCCCAAAATTATGTTTAAATTTGATGTTCTTAAGTATCATCCAAGTATACATCATTCTAGGACATGCAACCATGTGGGTAACATGTTAATACAACCCCAAAATTATCTCTAAATGTGATTTTCTTAAGTACCATGACCAACATTTTGCCTGGCATAACCCACAACATGAGCTTTGATGGTCTTGAAGTTTGCACTTAAGTGTTGAGACTATGCTTTAATTCATTACTATTTGTGTTATTTCTCGTGTAGTTTACATGATTTTAGAAAATTATTCTACATTAGATTTTATTTGAGCCTCAAATCAATGATTAGTTCTTAATCACAAGACTCCACTATGGAACTTTACATACCAAAGATCTATTGAGAATGAATACAATTGCACTATTATTCGCATCATGCAAACCAACTTGGAGGATTTTGGAGGGTGTACCTACTTACAATAATGCATGGAAACAATCTTGTTTTAGGAATAATATCGTGCTTAGTGACTTTTGACACTCTACAAGCACTCGTGCCAAGCTACGTTGAAAAATAGGCATGTGTAATTATTGGTTATATCTTGATAGCGGCAGAAAAGAATGATAATGCTTGCAATCGTGAAAAGAAAATGTTTCTTTTCAAAAGGTTTTGCAAATTCACACAGTGTCTTATAAAAGTGGATATGTGAGAGATTCATCCAAAATCTTTTAAGGCAATTTTTTTTCCTTTAGATAAAGGGGGACCTCTTAATAGGTCAAGCATGATTTAGCAACATGTGCATACCTGAATTGGTGGGTAATCAGAAGGAGTTACATACCTCTCAAAAACCTAGTGATAGTATCAACATTATAAACATAACAAGTATGGTCATTAACACTGTTGTAACATGGAATATCATCTCTTGCAACAATTTCCACAAGAGAATCATAATCTAACAATGGTTTCCATAATATAGCACTTGTGGGCTCAGCCATTTGTTCCCATCACTTTAAAGTGATATTTTTACGGTCCTTGTTGATACTTCATTGACTTTAAAAACAACATGTGATATGCTAGATTTCCTAACTTGAAAATTAAGACAAGTGATGGAAAAAATATTGCAAATTACAAAATGGGTAAACTTAAGTAATGCAAAACAAAATTCTAAAAAACACAATGTCCTATGGACCATCATTACAAACTAAGAAAGCAACAATATGTCAACTCTTTCCAAACACAAAAGCAACTTATTTCACTCATTTTGTTTGACTCCATTAATCCATTGTGGTTAAAAACCTCTCAACCTACTTGGCATGCAATATTGGACTATGTAAGTTTCATGTATCATATGATAATTTGTGTACCATGAGTGTCACAAAGATAATTTGAACCTACAAAGTAATCAAGGATCTCAAACATCATTTTCACAAACACGTTTGCATACAACCACTAAATTCACAAACCATTGGGGATTTGAAGCAGTGATGGACAAAGTTCGTATATTAATGACTTCACATGCAAGTTATGAGTTGCATTATTTTGACACAACTACTCCTGAGTGGGGATGTCATGTAAACTCTCAAATCAACAATGGTACATAATTGTGAAGATTGAGTTTGTGCTTTAACTACTAAACTAGATTATAAGTACATGGTAGACCTATTATCATTTTCTATATCCTTTTACTCTCAAATCTAACCAAAACTTTTGTATTCCATATGAGTATTTGGTATTGTCATCATGAATACAAGTCATAACTCCTTGTGCCATTAATTCTAATCTAGAGTACCACTTAAACTTATATTGAGTATGTGGTTGGTTGTGAAGTAAACACTAAATTATGTAAGAGTTTGGTATTCTCCTTTTGTGGGTTTCAAGTATGTGGGTGGTTGTGAAGTAGGGTATCCTCTTTCTATCCTTTAAAAGCATTTGTTTGGAATTGTTTTATGATTTACCCTCCATTTAATAAGATGGATTTAATAGTTACTCTTAGATGTAGTCTCATCTTCTTGCTCGCCTCCTCTTTCATTTAATGCTTTTAACTAATTTTCTATTCTTTGAGTTTTTGTATTACGAGTACTTATTTCCATCTTTGTTGTGCTTGTTCAAATGATATTATTATGCTCACTAGAAACATAGCCAACTGTAGGCTACTTTATATGTTTCTAATAATCATGAGATCTCATTCAACCTTCTAAAAGGCATCATTGGGAATATTTGAATCATAAGTCGATCATACGATGTTGCACGTGTAAATTCTTCATCACATGAAAATACATCAATGTGAGTATTCATATGATCATTTGATTTAAGGAGTTCTATAGCTTTGTTAAAAATTCATACTCTAAGTTACCCCTTACATTATAAAATGTCTCTTATTGGGATATTTAATGAGAGCCAAACTTTGCCTTGAATTTATTTTCCAATGAGATAAAGAGAGATGGCTCTTGATTTGTTAGTGATTTAATAATTGGTTGATCAAAACAGGTTCCATAGAGGTGCATGTTTGAGTTTATTAGTTCTTTAAGGCAAGTTTCCATTGTTGTTTGATGTTTTCACAAGAGTTGAGGCTCCTTTCATTACAAGTAGTTGAGAAAGGCATATAAAAACAAACCAACACATTGAGAAGCAAAAAGGTAACGTACCTCTTTGAAGAGCTTATTTTCTAAAGTAAATAATATATGTGTTTCCACTAGCATGAACTATCATATGTTTCCAAAAATATAACCATGTCACATGAGTAGGTACTTTATGGTTGTACTACCAAAAGAATGGCTTGTTTTTATCAATTGATTTTTCTAAACATATATTGTTTTAATGATAACAAGAATGGTCCATTTATATTTAGAAATTATTCAACCAATTGGGTATTGCACAAAGACTTCATATGGAAGGTTATTAAGCATTAAGAAACAATGATTTAAGCAACTACATAATATGTTTTTTTAATAGCATATGGCAAGCAAGCCTCCCAACAAATTTCTTGACTTTTGCCCTCTATATTGCAAAATGTTGAATGTTGAAGAGTAGTGCAAAGTGCTTTGGAAGACACTACTCTTTAACATAGACATGTATAATTATTGATTCAATACAAACATGAAAATCTATGAGTTGGCATACATGAATGGCATGTTCTCCAAAAGGTCCACCATAATTTATAAAGCCAAGGGAAATTATATATTACTTTCATACACCATACACACGATGCATGGATCCATGCACGCTTGAAGAAACCTCATGATGCACACTTATAAGCCCTTTTTGGAGCACATGACATGTGAGGTCAATGACCAACTTAGATTGGTAGGGGTTGGTTCCAAACCCAATGACCACCAAACTAGTTTCCCACCCTTGTGCTCAAGAAGAGCTTTGAGATGAAGGACATGGGGCAAGCCTCAATATTCTTGGAATGTGCGCATCACGTGCGATCGCTCTCATGGGATCCTTTACTTGTCACAAAAGGAGTATATACAAAAAATCATTGAGTGCTTCCATATGCCTATTTCTGTTCTTTATCTTCCCATGTGAAGGTCTGTCAGTTAAATTATCCCTAGTCAAATGAGCAAAAGGCTGAGATAGCCAAGATTCCTTATGCATTCATAGCGGGTAGTTTGATGTATGCCATGATAACCACTTGTCCAGACATAGTGTTGCAGTGGGAGTCGTGGCACATCTAGTCAACGACATTGGAATATCGTGAAGGGTATAATGCATACTTAAAAGGCACTATAAATATGAGCATTTGCTATGGTGATTAGGATATTACAATCATGGATTACATTGACTTTGACTATGTAGGACACACCAATAGTAGAAACTCCACCTTTAGGTATGTCTTCACTTTTGTTGGAGGTGCTCTTTCTAGGATATCCAGGGTGCAAAAATGCATGGCCATATCCACTACTAAGGTAGAATATATTGCAGCCATTGAAACTTACAAGGAGGCCCTATGGTTAGGCCATCTAGTGGTAGACCTTGGTATTATTGTTACTCTTACATCGCATTCAAATTCTATGAGTGCTATTCAATTGGCCCAGAATACAGTCTTTTGACGTGAAGACAAAGCACATTGAGGTATGCTATCACTTCATCATGGAAGTGGTAGAGGACAAGTCTATTGAGCTTGCCAAGATCTTGATTGACGAGAATCCTATAGATCTGCTCATTAAAAGTCTCTTAGCAAAATGTTTTGTATTCCTTACGAAGATAATGGGCATAAGATGAGATGACGTCTATTCCTCATCCTGTTGTACTTTATGTACATTTGTACTTTGCCACTTTTCTAGTTCTCTCCTCACTAGAGACACATTTGCCTTTAATTGGGAGGTTGTTGGGGGTAAAGGCGCTTGCACTTATGTTGCTTTGTATTTACTTTACACACAGTGACTGCACACCTATGCACTACAAGTGGCAAGTGCCCATCATTGCCACTTTATTCTTTATTCTTTTAATGACTATTGAATAAGGGAATGTTGGTCATACATTGTGACTATTGGAGTTTCCATATAAGTATGTGTAGTGATTTTTGTAGTGCTTGGACAATGATATATACATTATTGTAAAGTAGTGGACCGTTTTCTATATTGTCTCAATTTAGTTTATACTAACTAGATATTACAAAAAGTCTGCTAGTTTTGTGGTGTAGTTTGCTAAAATTTTGGTTGTTGTTATTTGACAATTGGTTGCTATTTTGTACAAATGGCTTCATGTTTTGGAATAAGTAGGAAATTGTATAATATTAAAAAAGTTTGATGATATCAACCTGTATCATAGGGCTTTCTAATAGAATTCTGAGGTTTTTTATTAGGCCATAAGTCCTGTATCAAAGATTTGAAGATTTGACTATCCTCAATTGACCAAATCGCATGACAATTCACTAGACATATGCACATGATGTGAGTTCTAAACGTTGAGTGAAAGGGACATGGGCCATTTCATGAGATGATAAGGAAGCACAATCAAATGACATTTCTTACAGTTGCACTTGAACACTCGTTGAACTTCTTAGCTAAAGCCAAGAACTTGGGTATACATTTCTTAAAACACTTGGATCCCCTTCTTGGAGACCATGCAATACGATTCACACATTTAATGTTGTGAGGGAGTGAAAAAAGAACCCACCCTATCCTGGAGCTCTTTTAAGTGTTGCATATGCATGTGCTTTTGGCTTGAACTAAGTGCCTGATGCTACTTGGATGGGCCTTTAGATCCAACTAGAGTGAACCCCACATCCATTCCAAGGAAATTCAAAGCGAGTGACATGTATCTACATATTCCACAAGTGACAAGAACTTACGAGTTAGAATATTGGCCTTAAATCTTTGCTAAATCACTCACTCAAAAGAATATGCAACACAAACTTTGAATCATGGACATCAAAGTCTAAAATATCATGAATATACTAGTAAGGTAGCAACCTCAAACCACCACATGATAGAAGAATTGGAGGTCATAGAATTGGCTCACTAGTGTAAAGCATTTAGGTAACTTGTTGGACATTTTACATAGAACCATCACAAACCAAAGAGTGGAAGCTAGGAGAAGAATCACCAATTGGGCAAACCTCTTAGTGCAACACCAAGGGTGAGGAGTTACACCAACCTTCTCATTGTAAATCTCAAAGAAAGAGAATCCCCTCTCTACCTTGGGTAGAATAAAGACTTGTAACTCGACCAAAGGGAAACAAAATAAGTAGCATCAATACTACTCCAAGAGCTTATACTTGCAATGACACTAAGTGTTTGTAACTCCCCATAGCTATGAGTGGGATTGGACAAGATCTTATAGCTATAATCACACTAAGTGTTTGTAGCTCCCCATAGCTATGAGTGGCATTGGAAGCCTTATTATTCAAAACTCTTACAACTCAAGGCAAGTTAGGCATGTAATGAGAGAACCCCACCATCTTGAAGTGTTAATCACAATAAAGATCTCCTAGGAGCTTAATACTCGTGGAATGATGTAAGGTCCTTGTCTGTACTACTAAGACTAGATTTAAGAAGGACTTGAGTTGAGAATTGGAGTGATAGAAATTGTCTAGGCACACATGAAGAGTTAGAGTGCCCACCAAATTGCAAATTTGATGAGAAAGAAAAAAGAATAAACCATACACATTATTGCAAGTGCTTGAGTCATTGATAAGAACATTGATTGATTGTGAAATGTGTTGTATTCATTGAGGGTTAATGCTTATTCATGAATTACACTTAAATTACAATTTATTAAAAAAACTATTTAACCACCATTGTCAAACAACAATTGCATAACATCCAATCACATTGAAATTGAAAGCTTAGTTGTGCATCATGTACTATCATTTGCAAAAGTGGAAAAAAAAAAGATGGGTTGGTACTGAAAAAGAATACAAAAAACATATCAAACTAATTCAAAAAGAAGCTATAAAGAGGGATTTGGACCACTCAAGAGAGGCCCAGTAAGGAAAAACAAAACCTCAAAGCTAAGAAATTGAACCAAAAAATACCTTGTAGTATCCAAATGAAAAGATCATTGAAAGACAAAGTCAATCATAAAAAATATCCTAGAGATACACATGAGAGAGACCCAAATGAGACTTAATTGATGAGGGCTAATTAGGCAACTATCTTTTGAGTACCTAGTGTGCAACACAGGGACCACCTACCAACCACCACAATGAGAAGTGTCTTCCTCAAAAGCCACCATGTCCCTACATGACTTGACCAAACCCATTGAGACCCTAATGTAACAAGTGTTGGGGGTAAAGGTGCCTCTACCTAGCCACTTGTGTATTAGTACACTGATGGTACCCGCGTCTGCACACTGCATGCACCTTTAAGTTTCCTATCGGTTGCATTCTTCTTGGGCACTCTTTGAGCCTTCTCGAGTAAGTTGCAGCAGCCCCCCATAGCCCTCACCCTGTTGGTACATCATTAGATTGTGTAGAATGGGCCCTTTTTTTAGTAGCAACTCACGTTTTTCATCTCCTACAGTTGATCTTCTTCATTGGGCAGCTATACAAGCACTTATACACTTGGTTTTGATGCTTGGCATTGAGGCTTCCACTCTTGGCATTTGACTTGAGTGCTAAGCTTCAGTTTTGGACTATTATAATAGTCCACAAACTGTCATAAAATAGGATAGCACTTATCTTTGATGCCTATACTCATTGCCATTGGTTGGATGATGCCCGGTTATGCCCAGTTGATGCTTATATATTTGGGGATGCTATGTCATTGCTTGGAGTTGATTTTGGACTAATTTAATAGCTTCATTTACTTCATTTTGGCTGAGTTTTACTGGCTCGAAATACAGGGTAGCACTCTATTTAATGCTTCTATGGTCAGCTCTGTTGGTCTTATGATTCCCGGTTATGCTAGTGTGATGTCTACACGTATGGGAATGCTATGCCTGTGTTATGGGTTGGATTTGGATCTGATTTTGGTACTAAAATAGCTTGGTTTGATAGTGTATTCACTGTTATATACAGCAGGGTGGCTAAACCTATTTTAACAAGGATTTTATATGCCTATTGCTTCTAGCTATGATTCGGGTGTTCTATATGTACTAATGATGTGCTGATGCTAGTACATTAGTATATCATATGCCCATGATTTGAGGTTGCTTTGAGGTTGATTTGAGGAATAATTTACTCAGTTTTGACAGTGAATTTACAACTATAATAACCAGGGCTAAAGCCTATTTGGTTAGTGTATGCTCTGCCTATTGGTCACAGGTGCTTCCCAGGTAACTCACATGACTACACGAATGTATATGAAGGTTGGCACATGTCTTGTATTGCTCTGAAATGCCTTTTGAGCTTTGATCGAGCTCCATCTTGGTTGGCATTTGATTGACATTGGTCTACAATGGCATGCTTTGTGACAATCATTATGCCTATGGTCTATGCTTGACCCTTCGGTATATGCTGTGATGCATATGCTAGAAATGCATGCTCCTTACATTGTTTGTGTTTGATTGCTACTTGGAGCTTTAATTGGGCCTTCATTTGCATAGCTTGGAGATCTTGGATGCTTATTTGGGTTGTTAGAGATTCGACATTGACTGTTACGTGATGTACTGGATGTTATAGGTGATGCTTGACCAATCCCTTGCTCTGGATACTCTATTGATATACAGTCTTGGCTTCATGATGCCTTATGTATTCACATGCTATCTTTGAGCTTGGTTGCTTGATGAACATCAATCTTTTGCCATTGGGAGCTTCATGCTATCTCTGGATATTACAAAGCTTGTGGTTTATGCAGTTGAGCTTCTTGAGTAGATGAGACTAGGATCTCTTACATGCCTATGCTTTTGATATATACTTGTTTGCATTGGATGCTTTTGGGGTGATTTGATTTGTCTTCTCTTTGAGCATACACCGACCTTTGTCAAGTTCTATTATCAGTTAGGCATACGCCTAGCTTGGCTTACTCTCTGAGTTCTTTATGATAGGCCTTGTATCCTCCTAATGACATTGATTGCTCTGACACATTTGGGTGTTTGGCTCATGGTTCTTAGCTGCTACAATGTTTAATACATGCCCTTCAAACATGATCTGACCTGGAAGTCTTACTTGACTTTGGATCATTGTTTGCTCATTGTTTGCTCTTGTTTTCTCATTACTGTGATTTATTACAGCAAGCTATTTTATGCGGATTGTGATGTATTTACCGAGTTTAATCATGTCATTTTGGTGTACTTTTGGTACTATTTGATGTATAGCTAGTCATTTTAGCAAATTCTCTTATTTTGAGTTTGTTTTGGCATGTTTATTGCTAATTATAACAAGCTATTTTCTGCATAGTGTGCCTCTATTTGACTCCATATGATTGGTCATCTCAAAGATACGACTTTATTTCACATTGCCAAGTTGGATGGCATCAACTATGGCTATTGGAAGTCTCAAATATTGCAAGTTTTGGTGCAAAATTTGCCGATTAAGCCACTGAGAAACAAAGGTATTAAACAGGAGAACATGGATAATGTTGATTGGGCTGATTTAGATGTAGTATGCAAGTCCACTATCATTTTATCACTCTCTAAAGAGGTCCACAATAATGTTGTTGAAGATGAAGATTAGAGTGCATGGAATCTATAGGAAAAGATTTAAGAACTTTATGCAAAGTAGAGCTTTGCTTTGCAAATGTATTGGCTTAAACTGTTGATGGATCTCTGCATGAAGGAGGGGAGCCCATTGTCTGCTCACTTTAGCCAGTTTCATTCTATCATGAAGAATATGCTTCAAGAGGGTATTGAGTTTCAGGATAATCTGCATCCTTTATTTCTGCTTGGCACTTTGCCTGAGTCTTGGAATGTATTTTACATTGCGATTTGTACCAACAAACTTGATGGGCTGAAATCGAAAGATGTCAAGAGTGCTCTTTTGACTGAAGAAATTAACATTAAAAAGAATGTTGCTGCCTGTGCAGTTCACATGCTTTATCCGTTAGAGATGGCAAAAGTAGCAAGAAAGATGATGATCGTCATGGAAAGGACTCTCAAAAGTCCCGGTCTATGTCACGTGGATGCAACAAGTCCCAGGATGTAAGTTTGATCTTACATGCTGTTAATGTGGGAAAGCACGACACATACGGCCGTAGTGCCATAAGATGCGCGATGACAAGCACAAAGACAAGGGAAAGAAAAAGTGCAGGAAAAATCCAACGATTGCAGCATTATACCTGCAAAGTCCAATGTAAAGATTGAGGAGGTAAATGTCATGTAGCCTAAGGAGTTCGATGGTGACTACATCTTAGTAGCCTCTTCATGTGATGCATCTCAGCTGATTGAGGCTCAATCTATGCATGCACAGTGTTGGATCTTGGATTCGGGTGTGCCTTTTCATGTGGCCCCCTAATGTGAGAGGTTTCATACCTATTGCAATGTATTCAGTACTGTGTGCTTAGGTAATGATCGGTCTCTTGCTATTGTTGGCATTGGTGGTGTCACTCTACAGTTTCCCTATGGTAGCACTTTTGTTCTGCATCAAAGACCAATACTCTAACATCACTTGTCAAGAAGTGAACTAGAGAGAGAGAAAGAGGAGAGATAAGACTACAGGAGAGAGAGATAAAGTGCAAAAGAGAGAGAAAGAGAGTGACAAGGAGAGAGAAAGATTAGAATGTGAGAGAGAAAGATTGGAAAGACGAAGAGAGATGGCTGTAAGCCATGAAAGGACAGGAGGAGCTAGAGAGAGAAGAAGGAAAAAGTTGTATTATTGTGTAAAAATCAAGTACCTATACATGTGGCCTTTGCCCTTTTATATGCCCCTAATTTAGCTCTTTACACGGTCAGCTGTGCAGAGGCACCAAAAGTGATCCTCAGCCATGATGTTGTGTTCCATGAGGACAAAATGCATATGTAGCCTGAGAAAGTTGTTGAGATATGCAGGGTTATCTTTTAGAAGGAGCCCCTACTCCGGCATAGCCAGCTAGACAGCCAGCACCAGCAGAGCTGATCCTCATGTCCATGATATTAGACACGATGTTAGACAGGATGTTGGACAAGCAGCACAGCCTGCGTTGAGGCTTTCTACTAGAGATAGATGACCTCTCAACTGCTATGAGCCCTCCATAAATTATGTCTTGGTTATAGATGTAGGAGAGTCTTTCACCTATGATGAGGCTATGTGTAGGGCTGATAGTCACTCTTGGGAGAGGGCTATGCAGTCGGAGATTGACTAATTGCATAAGAATCGTAATGTGGGATGTAAGTGGGTGCACAAGTTGAATGAAAAGTACCCCTAGAACCCCAGGCCCCAATATACAAGACCAGATTGGTATCAAAGGGTTTTAAGTAGGAGCATGGTGTTGACTTTGATGAGGTCTTCTATCCTGTGGTTAAGATGACCACCCTACGCTTAGTCTTGGCTTTAGCCACATAGCTTGACTTGGACTTGTATTAGTTGGATGTTAAGATGGCTTTCTTACATGGGGACTTGCATGATGAGATATACTTGAAGAAACCTAAGGGCTTTGCTTGCAGAGCCTGGCAGGGAACACCTAGTGTGCGGTTGAGGAAGAGTCTTTATGGCAGCTTGAGGTAGGCACCTAGGGAATGGTACCACAAATTTTATGCATTCTTGTAATCACAGGGCCACAGTCATAGTGTTATGGATCCGTGCTTGTACATGAAGAAAGCCCATAATGGTTCACTACTGATTTTGGTACTCTATGTGGATGACATGATTTTAGTAGGGAAAGCTCATGATGAGTTAGGTGCTCTTAAGGCTCAGCTCAAGAAGAGCTTTGAGATGAAAGATCTGGGACATGCCTCTCATATAGTTGGTATGTGCATTATGTGTGATAGGTCTCAGGGACTACTCTATCTGTCACTAGAAGGAGTGTATCCATAAAGTCCTTGAGCACTTCCGTATGTAGGATGTGAAGCCTATTGGCTATCCATTGCCTTCACATGTGAAGGTATCACAGGTCGATTGTATTTGTAGACAGATGAGCAAAGGGCCAAGATGGCCAAGATTCCTTATGCATCTACAATGGGTAGTCTTATGTATGCCATGATAGCCACCCGACTAGATATTGCATTTGCAGTTGGTGTTGTGGCATGTTATATGGCTATACTTGGCAAGAGACATTGGGATGCCGTGAAGGGTATCATGAGGTACATGAAGGGAATTGCTGATATGTGCATATGTTATGGTAGCCATGATATAGGAGTTGTGGAATACATTGACTATGTAGGGGCTATGTGTTCACTTTTGCTGGAGGTGTTGTTTCATGGATGTCCAGGGTGTAGAAATGCACAACCCTTTCTACTACAAAGACCGAGTGTATTGCATCCATTGAGGCTTACAAAGGAGGCCATTTGGTTGGGTCATTTGTTTGCTGACCTTGGTATTGCAGATGCTATCCTTACATTGCATTTGGATTTTACGAGTGCTATCTAGTTAGCAAAGAATCCAGTCTTCCATGCGAAGATGAAACACATTGAGGTGAGGTATTACTTTATTCATGAGGTCATTGAGGATAGGTCTTTTGACCTTGTCAAGATCTCAGCTGACCAGAATCTTGTAGAATTGCTCATGAAAAGCCTCTCTATAGAGCGCATTGCCTTTCTTAGGAGGTTGATGGGCATTGGATGAGATGACATCTTTCCTCATCCTGTTGTTGGGGGTAAAGGTATCTCTGCCTAGTCACCTGTGTATTAGTATACTAATAGTACTTGCGCCTACACATTGCAGGCGGCATGTGCCCAACACTGTCACTTCATTCTTTATTCTTTGAGTGACATTTGAATAAAGGAAAGGCCAATCCGTTAACATGACATAATTTGCAACATATACGCATTACGAATAAACCTATTTGGTTGCCTTGAAGGTCGGGTTGACCTATGTAGCAAAGAGCCTGTATTTGCTAGCTGTTGGGCCTACAAATCTACATTTATAGGTTGCTGTCTTGAAATATGGGCTTGTAATTTTGCATGTACAGGTTGCTGTCTTGAATTGCAATTCTGCATGTACATGTTGCTATCCTGAAATTCCAGCATGATGTCATGACAGTTCAGGTTGTCCTAATAACTACATGTTTTCAGGCTAAAACTAAGGTGTATTACGAGCAATATCTTACTGGTCATTTCTAGCACCATTTCTTGCATTTTGAGGGTCATTTATATCAAGTATACACTACTGTCCACTAGGCACAAATGGCTGTCTAAAAGGTACATCCTCCCTGTAAACAACCCTCTTGACTTCCTCAGTCTTCTTGGGCTGCTTACGCATGTGATCTTCATGAAAGATGATGCCATTGCTGCGTACTATCTTTCTTTTCTCGTGACCCCAAAGTATATACCCCATCTTACCCTCGTCATTATATCCGAGGAATATGCATTTACAGAAATTTGGTTCCAATTTGTTGTGTTATTCTTTTCATATGTGCACAAAAGGCGAAACACTTGCAAATGAGGATAAGAAGGTGGCTTGTCTGACCACTCTTCTTGAGGGACTCTCCTCCCCAAAAAGACCTATTCGGTGACCTGTTAATCATATGAATGGCTATCATAACAGCCTCAACCCAAAAGCCATGGGTAAATGCAGCATGAGACAGCATCATACGTACCTTATCCTGTATGCTTCGATTCATGCGCTTGACAACTCCATTTTGGGGTGGATTATGAGGGGCAATGTTGCGAACAACGGATGCGTAGTTTGCTCGTAGCGAATGGAAGAAGCTCCCTCTTTCTCTCTTTTACTCATAAAATTGCATACGACTCATGAGAAATTAAAAGTAGACTAAAGAGAAGGTAAAGTAAGATGAAGCGATACAAGATTGGGTTGAATCTCCCCCCGACATGAAGTGGGTAGCTCCCTTCATGCCGCATTTATAATAGTATTATGAAATCTTCTTTGCCCAAGATTTAGGCCCTTTACAATCACTCTTTGCATAAAGAGTTTGAGTGAACTGGAAAAGAGATAGTTTGAAATAATGGATGCTAGCAGTTGTGCATCCCAAAACTCTCTAGAACCATTAATATTTTATTGGACATATCTTCTAAAAATCTATTTTGCTAATAAATATTTACATAGAGGCTATGCACACGCTTTATAAGAAATAGTGGTGTGTCTAATACAATAATCCAATAATTGCCAAATAAATTCTTGAGAAAATAATCTTTAGAATGCTTGCACGTGGCGCGCCTTTCCAATTCTCCTTGCTCTACACATCAGCTGCCAAAAATTCAAAAAATCATGTTAGAATAATAACTAACTAAATAATTGCAGCTAGGCACATAAATCAATTAATTTGGAATTCCATACAATAAACAATTTACGAAGACATTAATACTCATGTGGATAAAATGGTACCGCCCACATTCACACTTGCATCGATGCCCGGAAAGGATAGGCGTCCCCATCGACCTTCCGCCTAAGATAATTCTTAGGAACGTGCCCCGCATTAATGGAGAACCATTTAAGGTGCTCATCTCGCCAACGTACACACAAAGGAGAACCATTTAAGGCACTCATCCCTTTGCGTAGGTACCACCTGGCAACATACCCTCGGGGTGGGATAGCAATTGTCCTCAATTGCTATTGACTAGATGTGGAGACAATAAATTGGAAAAAGGTCGCAAATCACGAGCATGCATCCATTGAGCTTCCTCAACAGGATGATTGTGGAATTTGACAAGATAACGAGGATAAGTATTTCCAATTCTAGTGGTCATATAGTCAACGTCAATAATTGTTTCAGGGATTAGGATTTCATGGTCATCTGCAATCAAGGGTGGTGATTCATAAACAGGGTGAATAGGAAGAGAACCTTTGAAGGGAAGCAAAAGACTAATGTGAAAAGTGTTGTGGATTTTCCAATGATGAGGTAACTCTAATTTGTAAGCATTAGGATTAATACGATGGAGAATTTTAAAAGGTCCATAGAAACGAGGAGCTAATTTTACATTTGGGTTCTTTTCTACACTATGGAGTCTACGTTTTTCAATACTTACGTAACCAAACATAATGTCCTTCTTTATAAATCATAGCTTGCCTCTTTTTATTCGCTTGTTTCACATATGATTGTTGGGCCTTTGCTAGTATTTGTTTAACTTGCTCATAAATACTTGAATGATTTTGAATCCAATCGTCAACAGAAGGTATTTTCTGAGTTAGACGAAATGTGGGAGTTGGCAAATTGTGACCATAAACAATTTCAAAAGGTGCATTTTGTGTAGTAGTGTGAGTGGTATTATTATAAGCAAACTATGGAAGGTGTAAATGATTATCCCATGTGGCTGGAGAAGAAATTGTGTAAGCACGGATTAAATCCAAAATTGTGCTATTTGTAGCCTTTGTTTCATCGTTAGTTTCTGGATGAAATGCAAAGCTAAAATCAATCTTAGTTCCTAAGTTAGTAAACAATATAATCCAAAGATTATTACAGAATCGAGGATCTCAGTAGGACACAATAATTTTCGGCAATCCATGGTGCATAAAAATATGCTTGAGAAATAAGTTAGCGGCTTTTGCAGCACTTATGGTCTTTTTACAAGCAATGAAGCAAGCCTGTTTACTAAATCTATCAACTATGGTCCACATCATATCATTCTGTGAAGAAGTTTGTGGTAAACCTGTAACGAAGTCGATAGAAATTTGCTCCCAAGGTGAATTAGGAATAGGTAATGGAAGTAATAAGCCATATGACATACCATGATGTCTTTTTATGCGTTGACATACAATGCATTCAGAAACACAATTAGAGACATCACGTTGCATATTTAGCTAGAAAAAATATTCATGTAAATTTCTAAGTGTGGAGATAATACCACGATGTCCCATATAAGGAGGCTCGTGCACTTCTCGCATAATGAAATGACAAAAAGGATTAGTAATACATAACCGTTTTTCATAAAACAGAAAACCATCGGAAACAGAAAAGTTATTAGTAGGGATCCATTGATTGTTAGATAAATTTACCCAAACATCATGAAAATCGGAATCTTGAAGATAAGTATTTTTCATTGTGTCTAAGAAAGAAGTAGAAATGACATAAATATTGTTTAATGATGGTCTGCGGTAAGTGCATCGGCTACTACATTTTCCTTACCTAGTTGATATTGAATGACTGGATGAAAGGATTGAATAAATGATGCCCACTGTATGTGTCTATCAAATATTTATGGTTGTGACAATAAATGTTTAATACTTTGCTAATCGATTTTAATCATAGATTCCGAACCCATTAAATAATGCTTCCATATGTGCAATGCATGAACTACGGCTAATAATTCTTTGTCATATGTACTATATTTAACTTCAGAAGGTTTCAGTTTACAACTAGAGTATGCTATAGGGTGATTGTCTTGCATCAATACTGCACTGATGCCAGAACCACTTGCATCAGTAAAACCACAAGAAAGAATGGTCTATTAAAATCAGGTAACTGCAAAACTGGTGTGTGTGTGTGAGTGCATGCTTAAGTATTTCAAACGATCGTTGTTGGCTGTCACCCCAACGATAAACAAGATCTTTCTTTTTACAAAAGAGTTAACGGTAAAGCAAGTAATGAAAAGTTTCTAACAAATTTTCGATAAAAGCTAGCTAGTCCTAGAAATGAATGAACTTCATGTACATTTTTAGGTGTTGGCCAAGACTTAATTGCTTCAATTTTACGTGGATCCATGTGTATGCCTTTGGCAGACACGATATGACCTCAATATTCTATTTCAGATTGAAAGAAATAACTTTTGTCAGGGTTAGCATATAGATGGTTTTGTTTTAACAAACTAAACACTAGAGATAAATGTTCTTCGTGTTCTTTTTCAGTTTTGCTAAAAACAAGAATGTCATAAAAAAGACTATTATACAAAGCTGAAAATACAAAAATATTCTATTCATCATTCTACTAAATGTAGCTAGTGCGTTGGTAAGTCCAAAGGGCATTACCAAGAATTCATAATGTCCAAATTGTGTACGAAAAGCTGTCCTAAAAATGTCAGAAGTAGACATACAAACTTGGTGATATCCTGATTTTAAATCAATTTTACTAAACACTGTTGCTCCTTGTAATTTATCTAGAAGGTCGTCTATTCTAGGTATTGGATACCTATTTTTAACCGTTATTTTATTAAGTTCTCTATAATCTATATACATGCGGTAAGTTTGATTTTTCTTTTTAACTAATAATGCAAGAGCTCCAAAAGGCGAACTACTTGGACGAATTAATTTTCTACTTAGAAGTTCTTCAATTTGCTTCTGAATCTCCTTTTGTTCTAATTGGTTATGGCGATAGGGAGCTTTGCAAGGTGGTTGACTACCAGGAAGTAAATCAATTTGGTGGTCTTTGGGTCATGATGGAGGAAGTTGTAAAGGTAAATCATTAGAAAAGCAATTAGAAAATTTAGCAATAAAATGATGTTGCTTTGGAGTTAGTTCGGTTTTTGTAACATCAACTTCATTAATCCATACTAAGAAAGTTTTTGATTGTTTACACAAAGCTCGCTTCGCCTGTGTATGACTAATAATTGGAAATAATTTTATTTTTGTTATCCCTTCGAGTAAAATTTGTTTACCTTTGAGCTCAATGTGCATTGAGTGCGTGTTGTAATCTATATTGGGGTTGAATTGGTGATGCCATGGCATTTCTAGAATTACGTCAGCAGATTGCAAAGGTGCTACTAAAAAATTTTGCTTTTCCTTGTAGGATCCAATACAAATTTCTAAATTATGAACTTCTTTAGTACCATTATATCATTGTCCTAGAAATGCAGCCTTAATTTTATAGGCAGATGGAATAGTTTTAAGTTGTAAGTTTCTAACTACTTTTTTTGAAACAAAATCATGAGTACTACCATCGTCATGCAAAACAATCATATCATTATTATTGATTTTACATCGCATCTTTAATAAGGCATGCATAGAAATTTTACCATCAAGGTCTTCAGGTTCGTTAGAATTTTCGCCCATAAGTGTAGCCTCATCGAAGTCGGGCATTGCTTCAAGGTCTTCGTTGCATTCTTCAGCTCCAAGAAAATTCAAATGTTCCATGGGTTTCTTCCAATCACACGGGTGTTGCCCATGGAACAACGACTCACAATATGACTATGATGCTTACAATTATAACAAATTACATTTTTGGAATTGGCATTGGAGACACTTGGGTTAATATTTTTAGGTTCACTAGATTTAGGCAAATTTGAAGGTAGATTGGGAGGTTTAGAATTGGAAACTGATTGACCATGATTATTAAGAACATTGCGCATCCATGGCCGTCAGTTAAAACGATTCTTTCCATATTGAGAATTGAAGTTACGGAAAGAATTAAAACGAAATTTGTTACCCATGTTGTTACCGTTGGATGCCGAAAATTTCCTTCGGTCTTTAGACTGCTTCTTTTCAGCGTCGTGAGCTAGGGATATGGCTTCGTCTAGGTTATTGGGCTTGAACATGTTAACTTTGGCTTGAATGGATAGAATTAAATTGGACATATACTTTCTCTTGAAGGTAGATTCGGCCACTGGCTCCACCATTTGGACCTGCAAGAGAGTGCTCCAAAATCTTTCTGTGTATTGAGGGATACACTCACATTCCCATTGCATGAATAGGTCCCATTGTTGTTGCATGCGAAGCTCGAATTGTGCAGGAGAAAATTTGCAAGAACCTTCTTGCGAAAGTCATTCCATGTGAGAGGACGATCAATGCTTTTACACGTGACATCCCACCATAATGCAGCTTTCTCAATAAAATAATGAGATGCACATTTAATTTTATCACCTTCTGAGTATTTCTCATTGTCAAAATAAACTTCGAACTGACTTAACCATGATAAAATTTTGCAACCATCTTTAAGACCATCAAAAGAATTAAATTTGAATGTACGCTTGCTTATCTTGGACTCCTTTCGACTAGCGTGGACATCCAGAGTAGCGTTGATGGCATGAACTAGGTTGTCGCCGTTGGTAGAAATTTCAATGGGTGGCAGGACGCTTGAGGGACTTCAGTTCTTGCTCCAATTGTACGCGGTGTTTACGTTCTTCTTCAAGTTGCATGGATATTAAATCCATACGCTGCTCCAAGGTTGGCTCAGGAAGCGGTGATGCAGAGTCGAAATTGGCCATGATTGCTTGATGGAGAAATCCAAAGATTTAGGATGCCTTACAAATGAAAAGATGCCTTGCTTGTCATTGAAGAATTTTGGCGTGTAAGGCCAAAATTTTAAACGGTCTTTGGACAAGAAATTATGGATGGAAGTAGGCAAGAAAAGCGGGAAATTTTTATGGGAATTTTGTGAAATTATGAAGTTGGAAAGAACTGCGCGAGAACTGCCTCTATGGAAGAGATAGTCAACTGTGACTTGTGAAGATTTGCAGAGTCTATGTATGACACGGAGTAAGAGAGGTTGAAGTTGATCATGAAAGTTAGTAATGTAACTTGCTTAATAAGGCTTTAAGCCTTAAAAAACTTGATGTTTTAGGACAAGAGGAGGTCGTGGATGCTGCCATGGCGTCAAAAAACCCCCCCTCCCCCCATGAAATCAAAATAGAGCTTAAGCTTAAACAAAGCTTTTAATTAAGCCTTAACTAAGCTTATTAATCACCTGAAAGCTCCAATTCATCATGAAACATGGCGCCATGATATAGGAGTGGGTCTTCTTCAATGTCTGGGAAAATAATAGAATTTCTTGATTGTGATAGAGGGGTTTGGGGTTTTGAAGGCCTGAGAATCCAACCGTGTAGTCAGTTTGTGATGAGACGAACCGTAGAGCCCATTTGCAGTAGAGGGCTCGCCTTCACACCAGAGGGTAGGCTATTGGAAGCCCAAGAGGTAGGCTGGGATCTGATACCACTGTTGCGAACAATGGATGCATGGTTTGCGCGTAGCGAATGGAAGAGGATCCCTCTTTCTCTCTTTTACTCATAAAATTGCATACGACCAATGAGAAATTAAAAATAGACTAAAGAAAAGGTAAAATAAGATGAAGCGACACAAGATTGGGTTCAATCTCCCCCCGACATGAAGTGGGCAGCTCCCTTCATGCCGTATTTATAATAGTATTATGAAATCTTCTTTGCCCAAGATTTAGGCTCTTTACAATCACTCTTTGCATAAAGAGTTTGAGTGAATTGGAAAAGAGATAGAGTAATATGAAATAATGGATGCTAGCAGTTGTGCATCCCACAACTCTCTAGAACCATTAATATTTTATTGGACATATCTTCTAAAAATCTATTTTGCTAATAAATATTTACATAGAGGCTATGCGCACGCTTTATAAGAAATAGCGGTGCGTCTAATACAATAATCCAATAATTTCCAAATAAATTCTTGAGGAAATAATCTTTAGAATGCTTGCGCGTGGCGTGCCTTTCCAATTCTCCTTGCTCTACACATTAGTTGCTGCAAAAAATTCAAAAAATCATGTTAGAATAATAACCAATTGAATAATTGCAGCTAGCCACATAAATCAATTAATTTGGAATTCCATACAATAAATAATTCACGAAGACATTAATACTCGTGTGGATAAAATTGTACCATCCACGTTCACACTTGCATCGACGCCCGGAAAGGATAGGCGTCCCCATCGACCTTCCGCCTAAGAAAATTCTTAGGAACCATTTAAGGTGCTCATCCTGCCAACGAACACACAAAGGAGAACCATTTAAGGCACTCATCCCTTTGCGTAGGTGCCACCTGGCAATAGGCAGTGAGCTCCCTCTTTATCCCCTTGCTATCACAAAATGCCTAAAAGGCTTTGACACATACTCCCCACTACTGTCAGAGCAAAGACACTTAAGTGTCTTATCAATCCGATTCTATGCCAATGCCAGTAATTTTGGAAACCTGTCAAGCACTTTGTCCTTGCTACGAATAGGATAAACTCATACCTTCCGTATAGCATCATCGACAAATGTAAAAAGTATTTCTTTCCTCTCCTTAGAGATAACCCTAGCATCTGACATATATTGGAATGTACTAACTCTAGAGGCAAATATTTCAGTGAAAGAGACTTTTTATGAGGTGTCTACGCATGCTTACACACTAATCACAGTGCTCAAAATCAACATAACGAAGACAAGGCAAGTAACCCAAACAAGAAAGTACTTTCATTCTTGTTTGACTCATGTGTCCCAATCGGCCATGCCACAAGGAAATACTTGGCTGCTCGGTCATGGCAACAACATGGTCATGCATACTAGATACATGGAGAGGATACAAAGTATAACTCTTTGAGCCTATGGCAATAACCCTAGATCCTCTATAGATCTTCCATTTCCCATCGCCAAAGGTGGTATGAAATCCATCGTCATCTAGTTATCTAGTACTAATCAAGCTCTTCTTGAGCTGAGGTACATGTCTTACATTCTGAAGAATGAAGATAGATCCATGCTAAAATTGCAGTTGCACACTGTCAATGCCTGCAATGTCACATGCATAATTATCCCCAAGATGGACAGCACCATGTCGACCTTGTGTATACTCTGTAAACCACTCACTGTGAGAGGTGACATGAAAAGAGGCACTTGAATCCAAAATCCAAGTGTGCATGTCATCGTCTGTATTGGCTATCAAAGCACATGCATTGAAACATGAAGAGACAAAGAGTACATCATTCTCAATGTCGCTCTCATGGCTAACTACATTACCTCTTTGATCTTTACACTACTCTTCTTAGCAGGCTGACTCTCTTTCTTCTCTTCATTGTTGTCATCTGTCTTCTTGCCCTTCCCTTTCTCTTTCTTCCATTTATAGCAATCACATTTGAAGTGACCCTTCTTGCCACAGTGATGGCATTCAACATCATTATTACGTGATTTATTGCATCCCTTGCTATCAGATTTACCTTTCTATTATGTTCTGCCTTTAGTATACAAAGCAGGGAAGACTTACTAGATGCATTGTTTTGCTGATTCATTTCTTCCATAAGTAGAGCACTCTCTACATCAACATACAAAAGCATAGCATTAGAATTGCTCATAGTAGTCGTGAAGACATCCCAGCTCTTTGTTAGAGTGCAAAGCAAGAACTTAGCTTTGAGCTCATCATCAATATTGAACTTCAAAGTGGCAAGCTGGCTAAAAATGGAGTTAAACTCACTAAGGTGAGTAGACATTGCAGTACCCTCTTTCATACGCAAATCCATGAGTTTCTTTAGCCAGTAGACTTTGCTTGTAGCACTCTTCTGGGCATACAATTCTTCCAGTCACTTCCAAATGTCATAAGCACAATCCAACCCTTCAATGTTAAACAACAAGGCATCAGAAATTGATAGCTCAATGGTTAGGCATGCAAGCTCATTCAGCTTATCCCAGTCATCATGCTCTACATCGACTGGTTTTTTTTCCTTTACTTTAATCGGCTTTGCTTGTTTCTTCTGCAACACGCTATTATAGCATTGCTTTTGCCAAATTGCAAAGTTGTGTGCTCCTTCAAGCTTCTTGATATGCACAAGATGATTGTCACTGTTGCTAGCCATGATTCACAGCCAAATAACTGTATGGCAGTAAATGTAGCTAATGCCAAGCAATGGAAGCTCCAAAATCCTCTCAGTAGTATGTGAGGAATATTCCCAAGTATGTAGTAGCAAGAACATACATCAATTCATTGCCCAAAATGCCTCAAAGGCATTCAATGATAGTAAACATACCAATTTCCTGACAAAAACGTAGCGTAGTTCTGAAATTCCTGACAATACAGGTGGTTGTCCTGCAATTCAGGAGTGTAGTTTTGAAATTCCTGACAATACAAGTGGCTATCCTGCAATTCAAGAGTGTAGTCTTGACATTCAGGAAAAATCTGTCCTGAAAATTCAGAATTGAAATAACCTCTCAAATTGACTGAGATTGAGCTCCAAAGATCATGCAAAGTTACTCAAAACATCACCATAATGTTCTAGCATATAAATGTATCAAATTTCCTGACACTAAGGTATGATGTCCTGAATATGCAGGAAACTGTCCTGAATGTACAACAATAGACATGTAGGTAAAGTTGATCCAAAAATGAGCTTTAATCACTACTCAGATGCATTCTGGAATCAAATCCAAGCATGTAACATCAATCATAAGCATGAATACATGGTATAGAATGCACGAGACCAAGTCTAGAAGCAAGACATAATGCATACGCAATCAAAATGTCATTCGGCCTTGTTATTCCAACAACCAAATCTTTGTCAAAACCAAGAAAAATGATGACTTTAATCACCTGAAAAAGATCTCTAATCATGGACATATCATCTCCAAGTAATGTAGCACCAAATGGGTATCAGATAGTCATCACGTAAGTGAACCATAAGCATTATTCACTCAAGAAATAGTTGCTGCCCTGTTTATTATAGATTTGGATACCGTGTATTTTAGACCTAAAGCTGAATGTATATCAACCCCAAGTGTAATACTACACTTCAATGTTCAATGCTAAGCATTAGATGTAAAGTTTGGAGCACAACCATGATGCCAAATGAAGAGAAGCAGTTGCTTTAGGTCTTGAGCATGTTGAAAACTAGATATGCATACCCACGTAGATGACGCCTTTAGCCCTAAAGAGATTGGAATGCTGGTCCAATTGTTGGAGATGGGGGGAGGGTCGCCAAGTGGGCAATGATGGCTGCCAACAAGCGCAAATGAAGAGGGAAGCTTCAAGCTTCAAGAAGAAGCTTCAAACCTTGCTGCCCTGCTTGCAAACTCTTCATAATGAACTTTTCTTCAACTTCAAGCTCCTGCTCTTGAAGAAATGCCAAGCTCCTGATTGCCTTAACCAAGCTCTGATACCGGTTTGTTGAGTTAGTTGCAATGGAGCTTTTGTGTAGAGATGCAGGTTGAGAGAGAGGAAATATAGAGACATGATTTGTGTTACTGAAGAGTGTACCTCAATAATGATTTTAGATAGGTATATGTACTATGTACAACTTGGCCCTTACGGGTGGACACGAGTACAACCCTTTATCCCAACACTAGACAATTTGGTCAACAAGTGAAGTAGTGCAACATTAGTAGCTTGAGTCCTAGCCGGTTAGGAATAGCACCTAACACCAGGAACCAAGAAAAAATTCCCATAGTCACAAAATAGATTGAGAAGTACAAAGTAGGAGATGATTCGTACAACTTTGTAGAGAAATTTGAATAGGTTTGTGAGGCTAACAATCTCTAAGAGCTTGGCCAAAGCACATAAGCTTTTGGGTTTTGTCTAGGGAGAAAGATTGACAGCCTAGACAATGTTGAATGCAATGACTTTGGTACACTCAAGAAATCTTTTATCAAGTGATTCTTGAAAACGAGGTATGTAGAAAATTTGATTTATAAATTGATGAATATAAGTCAAAAGGACAATGAAGATATTCACGATTGTATCATCTATGATTTGAGTCTCTACAAGAGGATCTTGCTAGCTGAATGACCCATGCAAAAAACAATCGCCACTATGTTCTATATCAGAATAAGAAATGAGTAACTCTATAAGGTAGGAGTAAGTAATTTGAGTTTATAGGGAGATATGCTAGTGATATGTGTTGATGACCTATTGAAGGAGAAGAATGTGTACCTATGCTCACCTAGTCTCTAGTTAATGCAATGCACTTCTTTTGTAGATTGATAGGTTTGTGAGAAGATCATGTTATGGATGAATAAGAATCTTATTATCTTTCTTTCCTTCACTTTTGCAATATTTCATTGATCCCCTTTTTAAATGCCACCTATATACCAACTCAAGAAGTGACAAAATGCTTAAAGATAATCCACGTGCTAAATTCCAAACATTTCAATCTATATGAAGTTTTTTGAATGGAATGATCTTTTTATTAGGTGTTGCACTCGTGAAAAAATGCACGTAGTTTTACTATGGAGGAAGATGGGGATAACGTCAAGTAGTTTCATACTCTTGCGAGGCAATGATAAGTTCCATGCCCTGACACAAACGAAGTGCCCAACCCGTTCTTTTCCTTTTTCTTTGCTCGTCCTCGATTGAATGTGTAGGATAGATGGGAGGTAATAGCATATAATGTTGTTATCCATGTTGAAATACCATTCTTTCATCGTTGGATGCCTAACCATTGTTGCAAAAGGGGAAACACTATAAGACATGCAGTTTATCTGGGGCAGATGCCTCCCATTCTTGTAAAATTTTAGAAATAAAAAAAGCACCCCGGCCCGTTACGTATTTTTAATTTTTCTTTGTCCTTGCAATCATGATCATTAACCAAATTATGTGGTTTCTTTAAGCCGCTTCGCCCACACGTTTGGATTTCGTTACAACATTGGGAGTCACCTCACGTACGGCTTGTTGTAGAACAGACAGTGGATTCCTATTGGTCTCTTGCCTAATTTGCCTTTTTCCTTGCATTCGGATGGACTTAATGATTTATTACCTTAATTAATTGGTTTAGCTAAGACAACCAAAGGCCTCCTTTTGTTTCATTGCCTTCTGTTGGAAAAATAGTCAAATGATCCGGTATTTCATTCCTCTTAGAGGATTCGGTCCTGCTGATGGTTAAGAGTTAGAATCTCTTTTCATTCAAATGCAAGTCGGTTCAGTGAGGGCGATTGGATAAAGCTCTACATGTTCCTTATATTGCTTCTATTAATGGTGCTATTAAGCCTAATAAACATGCTTACATCATGTGGGATAGAAGAAACAAGATCCTTGAGATTTTGTTACTCCTTGTTGATGATATGTTATTGGCATTGCCTAATGCTTCATTTGTCTGCAACAAGAGGCTGGTCATTATGCCAAGGACTATCCTAAGAGAGATATTGTCAAAGGTGGTGAATAACCTAATGGATGTCTACTTGACAAGAATGATTCAAAGATTGCCATGGAGGAGAAGAATGTTAACTGATTGAAGAGACAAAGACATAAAGAGAGAAGAATATAAAAGCCCCAATTTTTTTTTTGGAAATCACTAGGCCTTGGAAAAGAAATTGACTGTTGTAAATGAGGGCTAGGATCCCTCCTATGCAAATTATAATTAAATCCAATAGCATTTAGCATAGGAACATGGAATTAAGTGCATGCTTAGAGAAAAGATCAATCTTTGGTTCAAAAAGTGGGTTGGATGCCAAGGGGGATAGGGAAACTCTAAGCATAAAAAGTTCTATAAAAAGGATAAAATAAAATGGAAAAGGTTATTCATGTGTGTGTGTGGTCATTTATTGTTCTTAGTTTCTTGTTTTCCATCATTGAGAGAGAGAGAGAGAGAGAGAGAGAGAGAGAGAGAGAGAGAGAGAGAGAGAGAGAGAGAGAGAGAGAGAGAGAGAGAGAGAGAGAGAGAGAGAGAGAGAGAGAGAGAGAGAGAGAGAGAGAGAGAGAGAGAGTGTGTGTGTGTGTGTGTGTGCACATGCGTGTGTGAGGGACAAAGGGTAAAGCTCCCATCTCTTCTCTTGAGTGCTCTCTCATGCCTATGCTCATACTTCCTCTTGCATGTGAAGGCCATAAAGGGTAAGAAAAGAGAACAGGTGCTTACATGAGTCCTGGAGCCTTCCAAGTGCTACCTTCATCCTTGAAGGAGGGCCAAGGGAGCTCATTACAATGGTTTTGTATTTCTTGTGATGTACGAGTGGCTAGGTGAGAGCTAGACAATGGATTATGTACATCAAACTCTTGAATAAATAAGAGCGCGTTCAATGTTCCCAAGATGTTGAGCATGTGTTGATCAACATTTTGGTTCCATTTCCAGGACCAAAAGGACACATAAGCTATGAAGTCACTTGCATGGTTCTTCATTGCGAAATAGAAGAGGTGCATGTGGATAATACCAACTCAAAAACGTGTGCAGATAAGTAGATTTTTATTTTGGTGTGCCATGATTGGAAATCATTTTGATTCTTTAATTTTATTTAGGGGTGGTTAACATGTTGAGGTATAGAGTTTAAATGTTGGTGTAGTAGTTTTTATTTTTTTAAAAAAATTATTTACACTGCAATCGCTTGTCCAAGCATGCTGCCTCCACCTTGCGCTAAGGTCGTGTTGACCCTCCAAGAGCTCGTTATTAGCACCAGAGACCTGCAGGGCTCCTGGCCCCACACATGCATCTCCCCATTGGATCCGTCATTGCTACCCCTATTGGATCATCCACCTTTTCCATTGGCCTCCGCCTCCTCCTCTCCTCCTTCGTCTCCGCCTCCTCCCTCCTCCTCTTCACTCTCCACTACCCTTCCACATCCTTCTCCTCCTTATCTTCTTTACCTCCCCCCCCCCCCCCCCCACATCCTTCTCTTCCTTCTCCTCTTCGCCTTTTTGCCTCCCCCTCCACATCTTTGGCTCTCTGTGCATAGTCCTACACACGTGCACATAGACATGTGCCCATAGGCAAGTGCACATGTGCACTTGCACACGTATCCTCGCATGTGCACACATGCACACATACACACATCTTCATAAGTATACATGTAAGCATGTGCAACACATGCACATATACCCTTACACATGCACACATGCACATGCACAGACACCTTTGCATGTGCACACGTGCATAACCTCTCACACTAGCCCCTTCTATCCATCTACATAAACATACACACCTAACATAGGTCGATGCACTTACACATATCCTCACATATGCACACATGCACATGTGCAATCATGCACAAGCCCTTGCACTTGTGCATGTGCCCACACACTAGTGCATGTGCACATAGGCACGTATACATAGGCATATGCCCATAGGCAAGTGCATATACACCCTCATACGCACACATGTGCATGCACACATGCCCCTCTCGTACACAAGCCCTTGCACTTGCACATGTGCACACATCTTTGCATGTATACATAGGTCATTGCACATAGGCACTCATACTCAGGACATTGCACAATACCTTCACACAAGTGTACATACACACACACATGCACATAGACCCTTGCGTCGCATGTGCACAAAGAAAAGTGCATATGTACAAATCTGCATATATAAACCTATGCACACACGCACACACAGACCCTTCCTCATAAACGCATCACACACTGTACTCACACATACTTGCACCTGCACTCACATGACCACAAGTTAGCCTCACATGCACATGTGCATTGCAATTAGGAACCACTACATAGTGCATTGTGCATAGATGTGTCCGCATACTCCTACATACACCACATGCCTTAGTTATGTGTACCGTTACTCTCTTGTTACCTAGCGTACTTTAGGCGCATTCATATTTGTGCGCACTTGAGTGCACACAAGCACATAGGTGCATATACACTACATTAGTGCACACTCTACGCACACACCTCCATGCACGTAGGACCCATTCACATGCACTCACATCTTTGCATGGTACCCCCCATGAGACCTTGCATGTTACGCGTCGAGGTTCTGAAATGAAGCTTTGTTAAAATCCTTTTCCAAACAAATAAAACTAGAAAAAACATAAAAACCACAAAAATCAACAAACAAAGTAACAAAACATACTAACACCATTATAACCCATGGATTAGGATCCATGCAAGGGTGCATGTACTTGAGAAGTAGTCATAAACTTCAAACTCTGCCTATCAACAATGACCCAAGCCCTAGTTGTAGTCTCGACCTAGAAAACATGCATGTGGGTGACCTCATTAATCAATCACTGGTCTAGTTAGTTTGGAGACCTATGAGGATATGCTAGTGATTCTATAATTAGTCCATCATTCGTTACGACACATTCATTGTGCCAACTCCTTTTCCCTTAGCAGGTTCATGCTTAGTGATGATTGCATGCACATATGTTGTGGTACTTTCATATAAGTTTTTCATCATGAGGGATCCACGACATGCATCTCCCTCTCCTCTTTCTGAATAAAAACCTCTTTCTCTCTCTCTTTTTCACCCCCAACTCTATCATTTATCATCTCTCCTTCTCTCTTCCTCACTCACTCACTCTCTAACAATGAATTAGTAGTTCTCTCTCCTTAACTTATTTATATCACTAGATTAAGCTTACATGCTTATCTTTGAAAATATTATCACAATGTTAATGGTTCAATTATGCATACATATGAGATATCATACTACATATACATTCACATCCCCCCTCTCTCCCTTCTTTGCACGTATTTTATAATGACATCTTGATGTGTTAGTACTTTAATTATGCACACATGAGTAAATTACATACACATCCACTTATACTTGCACATTGCTCTCTCTCTTCCTCATTTGATTAGGCTTACATATGGATTAAAGTTATGCATTCGTTTACAATAGACCCTTGCAAGCAATTGCTTCACAATCTCTATAAAATATAGCTCCATATTACTTTATTACTTGTAGCTGCTATTTCTTTCAGGAAATTTTCATTTTAGATTCCAAACTTCAACAATCAAATATATTAATATACTGATATATTTTACATTGTATTACATAAATGTACTACAAAAACTACAAAAAAATATACAATCCACAAATGCATTTTCAAGTTAGTAAACTACTATGTGCAAAGCAAATGAAGATATTTATTCCAAACATTAAATAACAATCTAGTTGTCCATTACTGGAGGGTGAAATGGGTGTTCTCTAACAAACTCCTAGACTTCCCCGTGAAAACTTGCTAACTCAATCAAACATGGAAGCATGCATTCCAAGAGGATAGTATTGAAGGGATTCTCATCAATCAAATAGGAAAGCATGTGTTTGAAGAGGATGGTATCCATGGGATTTTCTTGAAATGTAAATGGATATGTAAAGGAGTTACATGGGTCACATTCATATTCTTTATGCTATCATCCACAAATAGTATCATTGTAGGACTAAAGTGTGACCAAACAATATCATCAAAATATTTTAGAAATTGTGGCTTCACCCTGACTCTTTATCGAAGAATGAGTTATGAGAACAAATGCACGAGAGGTATCACTTTCCTAAGATCAACCATATTCTCTTTAGAAGAAGACATAAAAGTGTGATATATTCTAAAGAATATATGTGGAATTACTTACCAAGAATCTGGATCCTTATGTCACTTGCACTATTTTTTCTTCAAGTATTTTTTGTATAATGCATTCTTGTTGGAAGGGAATTCACCTTTAGGTAGTTGAGGAAGATAGAACATCTCTGGTGCCTCCTCATTCCACTAGTGCTCAATCTAGTGATCCTTATATATGAGCTACTCCTCTTTCAAGTGCATCTAATCTATGGATTTCCCTGGCAAAGTTTGCAACATTCCCTTCTTCAATTGCCCACACATGAACCTACCATTCATTGTTCTATTACATATAGAGAACGCATCGACAAGATCCCATTGTAAATATACTTCTATAGAAGGATACCAAGTTATGCCTATAGAGAAGTCTCCATGTTGCTAACTTGCATGACTTATGAGAGCCAATATCATCATCTGGTTTGAAATTCTCTTTATCTCCTATGTGAACTAGAATAATAAATCTTTGTTCACTTGAATGTTGTAGTAGTTTCCTCATTGAGAGAGAGAGAGAGAGAGAGAGAGAGAGAGAGAGAGAGAGAGAGATTATGTGACTTTATAATCCTCTCTCTAATAAGGGGAAGTGAAAATTTTTTACCCAACAGGGTTACTAGCAATCCCTTCTCGGTAATATATATATATGTGAAAATTTTTGTTGCCAAACAATAGGGGTTGCCGGCAAATCCTCCTTGGCAAAAAAATAATCACAAGTTGCCTCAATCTCTCTAAGGGGGACTTATGATTTTTTTCTTTTGGTTGGGAAGGGGTTATTAACAGCTCCATATTCAATGAAATTTTTTGAAAAAGAAGACTTGTGAAAAAAAATTTCCTTGAGAAGGGATTGTTGGCAACCCCCTGTTCAACAAAAAAAAAAGTCACAAGTCCCCTCAAAGAAATGATGGAGGAGACTTGTGAAAAAACAATTCATCTTAAGAAGGGATTGCAACCCTCTTCTCGATGAGTTGCTAGCAACCTCCCATCCCAACAAAAAAAGAGAGTCAAAGCAAGTCTCTCACACACACACACACACACACACACACACACACACACACACACACACACACACACACTTATCTCACTTTCTTCTTCTCTCATTCATCTGTCTCTCTCTTCTCCCTTTCTTTATATTTCTATTTAGTAATTAACAAAAACTAATTAGTAATTGAGTTATTAACTAATTTATAAATTAAGTAGTGCATGTGTGTATGTGCCTCTCTATATTTGTGTGCATATGTATGTTTTATGCATGGCACTTATCTTCATTTCTCACTATGTCTATCTCTTGCAACTCTGTGTTTGTTCCTCTCTCTCTCTCTCTCTCTCTCTAGAGTTATTAGGACTCAATAGAGAAAGAGAGAAGAGAGAATAGAGAGATATATATAAATATTTTTTTGATGAGAGAGAAGAGATAAAAAATAATTACTAGATAGGAAGATCAAATTATATGAATATTTATGATATGTTTTAATATGAGATATAGTAGGTTGAGACTTTCTTAATGAAGTATATTGAAATGTTTGGATCTTATAAACAAAAAACAATACTCTCTTTTGAGACATTTTTTTCTCCTAATATAAAAAACTAATAATTAACATAACATATAATGGCTATTGTATTTTGCATTATATATTTGGAAAAAAAATATCAAATATTAAAAAATTATACTATTGAAATTATAATCAAAATGTGCCTTTTTAGTCTAATTGTACTTAGGCCAAAAACTTTTAAATAGAGAAATTTAATCTCAAGTTTGAGAGAGAGAGAGAGAGAGAGAGAGAGAGAGAGAGAGAGAGAGAGAGAGAGAGAGAGAGAGAGAGAGAATGTGTGTGTGTGTATTTTGATAAAGGTCCAAAGTTATATATATATAGTGTGTGTGTGTGTGTGTGTGCGTGTGTGTTGATAAAGGTTCAAAGCTATTAATATGTAAGAAAGGCCCAAATATAGTATTGTAAGAGAAAGTTAAAAGAAAATTAAAAAAAAACACACACACACACACACACACACACACACGCGCACAGAGTGTGTGTGTGTGTATGTAAAGATCAAAGGCTATTAATGTAGGAGAGGGTCTAGGGTAGTGTTATAGGAGAGAGTGCTAAAAATTTTTGAAACCAAGGTGGTGTTATAGGAGAGAGTGCTAGTAATTATCACTCAAAAACTCCCTTTTTTTTCCCTCTTTCTCATTAATATATATACATATGTATGTGTGCATGTATTTATATGTGTATATTGGAAATCCTAACATGTGAGCACACACACATATGCACACATATGATTAGTTCAAAGAAGTGTAGCCTAGGAATATTAATATTACAACAAATGATGTCAAGTTAACAAAGACATGCACAATGAGAGATCAAGATGATGGTCACACACACACACACACACACACACACACACACACACACACATTAAGCATATTGATTGAGCATCGAATTTATACTTATTTTTACCAATCAATATTCCTTCTTGCCACCACAACAAATAATCCACAAATGTGTAAGCTTTAATAATGAGTTTTTATTTTTTAACCAATGTTTAATGAGGTTGTTGGAGCCATGTATAAAGAAAAATGTTTAGTGAGTATTTGGAATGGATGCAAATGTAGACATGTTTATACACTAACCTATGCTTATTGAAGAGGACTTACACCTCATATTTGGAAAGATAAGAACTTTCCTAATGTCACCTATAGTGTGACCAACAAAGCAAAGACTTTGCTAATTCTTAGAGCAAATGCATTTTATTTTGTTAAGAAAATATAGACATGCCTCGCTTGGTTAAATGTTATCAAATTATGATAATCTTTTACTATCATTGTCTATCGGTTTGTGGAACAATAATACACTTGCCAAAGGCACTATAATACAAATCTAGATCTGTATTGCTTGCAGAAATTATTTTGTATTGTAAATGTGAGAGAAAGAGAGAGAGAGAACTATTTACAAGTAAAGAGTGAACTATTTGTTGCGATAATATCATAATCCAATGTAAAATAAGTTATGCCAAACCTAGAGTACTTGCACAAATACTTTTGTATTGCAATATATATATATATATATATATATATATATATATATATATATATATATATATATATATATTAGTAAAGAGAGAAATGTTCATTGAAACACATATCACAATCTAATGTAATAAAAGTTCTATCAATTTAAAGTGCTTGTACAAATGTTTCCATATTGCAAGCATGAGAGAGAGAGAGAGAGAGAGAGAGAGAGAGAGAGAGAGAGAGAGAGAGAGAGAGAGAGAGAGAGAGAGAGAGAGAGAGAGAGAGAGAGAGAGAGAGAGAGAGAGAGAGAGAGAGCTATTTGTTGATACACCTTTCGTAATACAATATAATACAAATTCTATCAATCTAGAATGCTAGCCCAAATTATTTTTGGGTTGAGAGAGAGAGAGAGAGAGAGAGAGAGAGAGAGAGAGAGAGAGAGAGAGAGAGAGAGAGAGAGAGAGAGAGAGAGAGAGAGCTATTTGTTGATACACCTTTTGTAATACAATATAATATAAATTCTATCAATCCAGAATGCTAGCCCAAATTATTTTTGGGTAGAGAGAGAGAGAGAGAGAGAGAGAGAGAGAGAGAGAGAGAGAGAGAGAGAGAGAGAGAGAGAGAGAGAGAGAGAGAGAGAGAGAGTGTGTGTGTGTGTGTGTGTGTGAAGGTGGTGGTGGTAGAGCTAGCGGCAATGACAGTGGTGGTAGTGAAAGTGAAAGTGGAGGTGGGTACATCTAAGGCTAGAATAAGTGACCTATGTGGAATAAGAATAGAGGGGTCACAAAAAAAACTTGCTCAAAAGCTTGCCAAAAAAATCGCTCAAAAAACTTCATTCTTATCCTTCCTCATTAAAGGCTAAGAAAGTTTGGGGGTAGACATAGAGTAAAGTAATGTATTGGTTGTCTGTTAGTGTCACAAATAGCATGATGGGCTATTTGTAGAAATCTAAAACCTCTGCTATTGCATGGAATAATTTGCAAGATACAAAGGCAGAGAAGCTGTAGCTCAAGTCAAAGTTGAACCAAGGAAAAAGAGAGTACTTGTTCGTTATGATTATGCCTTGAAGATCAAGAGCATTGTGGAAACTTTTAGATCTATCAGTGTGATATAATTGATGATGATGATGTTATGTATGCATGTTTAGATGGACTTAGAGATGAATATAAGAGCTTTAGGTCATTTATGAATACAAGGAATGATACCCGTGACTTTGCAGACTTGATTTCTATGCTTATACTTGAGAAGAAGAACCTTGGCTTGGATTCCTCTTCTTCCCAAAGCAAAAATAAGTCTGAACAGGTGTTTTACTCTACTAGTAGAGGTAGAGGTTGTGGGTGGTAGAGGCCACATTGGTGGTCATGATCAAGGTTGTGATACACAACAAAATAGAGGAGGACAGTCCCAAGGAAGGGGAAGTCAAAGAGGGTAAGTTGCACATTCTAATAGACAATAGAATTTTGGTGATAGCAAAAGGTGCTAGCATTGTAGTAAGAAAGGCTACATTTCTAAAAATTGCTTAAAAAATAAGATTAAAATTAGAAATGGGAAAAAGTAGCAAGGTAATTATGCATCCAATAGCAGAAATAATGATGATATAAGTGAACAATTGTTTGTTATGCAGCACTTTATGAACGTTATGATTGTTGATGGTTCATCAAAGAATAATGTATGGTATATATATTCAGGTGCCTCTAACCACATGACTTCTCATGGAGAGTGGTTTAGAGAGATGCAATCCAGAGTCTCCATGCTATGTGTGTGGCAAATTAGAGTTGGAAGCATGAGAGAGTGTGCACAAGAGGGGGAGAGAGAGAGCTCAAGTACAAGAGTAAGATCTTGCTTAGTCAGTTGTTCAAGGTACAACTAGTACACTCTCCTCAATTGTGAGTGTGTACTTTAGGCTGTTTATATAGCCTCTAGAGAAGTTACGGTTAGGGTTTCCCCTTGCTCCCTTGTCCTCCAGTCCATTTACACCTAGCTACCCTTATCTTCTCTAGTATAAGGAGAGTTCCCATGCTTACTTCTCAACACCCCCCCTCACTGCTAGGTGGCATTGGATAAAGCATGATAGGATGCCCCCTCTTAATCCTCAATGAGATACCTTTATAAATCAGGCTACAAAAGAAGGCTATAGGTAGGGAGTGTTAAAAGACTCAAAAGAGTCGATCATCTATGGATTGGGAGACAAAGTTGGACTCCAATTCCTTAGGTACTTTGGGAACACTGGGACACTTACTGGTGATATGCCCAGCCTTTTTGCATTTGTTGCACTTCAATTTGTCAGGATATTTCTTTCAAGAATTGCTTATAATACGCCCTTTTTTATGACAGAAGGAGTACTTTGTAGAAGCTATATGAACTAACACTTGCTCACCGGAAGTAAATGTTGAAGTCCCTTCATTATGGTTCCTCTTCTCTTCATCCAGGCATGACTGGATGGTCCTTGTCAAGGTTGGGCTCGAGATATTAGTTAGGGTAGTCACAAGGGTTGGAAAGACCTTCTTCACAAACTTCAGAAGGATGGCAATGGCATCTTCATCATGAATTGGTGCTTGAACGGAGGCCAGTTGTGCCATAAGCCCCTTCATATGTGAAATAAACTTGCTTAGATCTTCTCCTTGTTTATACTCCAAGCTAAAAACTCAATCTTTAGAAAGATCTTGGAGTTCTTTCCTGTAGCGCAGTAGAGCCTTTCAAGTTCATTCCACTTCTCCTTGGTAGTGGAGAGTTGGTCAATATGATGAATTAAAGATTCATCTAAATGAAGCATGATGATGGCTTGAGCCCTTTCATCATCTTCTACATCAAGGGGATTGGATGGGTCAATAACTTTGGTCCCTTTTATGAAGGGCCAGTAGCCTCGTTCCATCATTTTATATTTTACCAAGACCTGCCAAGGATGGAAATATTTTCCATTGAACTTGCAAATTTGAGGCCTTACATCTGGATAGGCCATGGCCATTATAGGAAGGTCTTACCTATTGCCTTAAGCAATGGCAGTATCTAGTTCTTTACAGGTGGCCAAGTACAAAAAAAATAGCAGAGCTGATATCCCTACAAATGATAACCAACTTTAAAGCCGTAGAGATGAAAAAGGTTGGAAATTATACATATGTAATATCTCAAGATAGGATTTTGGAGGTCCTGTTCTTCGAATAACCCTTGATTTAAGTTTTATTGTTTTCCTAGGTTTCAATGAGGTGAGCTTTGACTGGACTTCAGGCTCCTCTTGATAATGTGGCCTATTAGAGGAGTTCTTGGTGGAGCATGGCTTATCAATCAACTCTATACTATGGGATGAATCAGAGGAGAGTAGAATAATACTCATTTCTTGATGCCAGGAGGTATATTCCACGGTGGATTCCGTGAGGTTTTATGGTGGATTCTGTAAGATTTTATTACCGAGGCTCATACACAAAGTGGATTCTTTGTACGAGAAGTCGATGGGGACATTTATCCTTTTCGGGCGTTTTGTTAATTTTATGTGTACATGGGTGATTCCATAGCGGGTGATTCTGCAAAATACATATTTAAATTAATAAACGTTTATGAGTTTAGAGTGCGCACTCGTGATAAATTAAGGTTAGGATTGATTTCTAACCAATTTATTTATGTAGCTGAAGACTGCTAGGTATTCACTTTTGTCGGTTTAATTGTATTATTTTACTAACGATTGTGAATGCTTCAGTTGATGTGTAGAGATAGCAGCGGTGGCAGTGGAAAGCATTGGAGGATAGCGTGTATTCAAGTTATCGTCAATATTTTGATGGGCTCATATCTTAGGCATGGAGCCTATATTTTATCGCGCTTATTTATCAAAGCGCTTGATATTTATTTATTATTTTTGTATGCGCATGGGCGCACGATTTAGATATTTGTATTTGGACATTGTATTTGGGTATGCCTGACTTCTTGGGTGCCCATTAGCTTTAATTCTATTTGGCACAAAAGCAAACTCAAAAGCTAAAGCGTGCTATTTTGTAATTTGGGCTATTATTTGAGCTTGAAGATGACTAATATATGAAATACATGCTTCGTGGAGCGCTCACACAAGGCACGGGGGGAGATTGCACCCAATTGGTCTCTTGTTCATGTCGTGCAAGCTTTCTACATTGATTTATGTGCAAAAAGTAGAGTTTTTTTGTTCTTGGGGACCTTCTGACGCTCACTACGCGCGCATACGACATCTAATCTGTGCATCAGTGGTATCAGAGTGAAGCTGAGATCGAGAGCTTCCAATCGCTTACCATCTTGCCCGAAGGTGGAGCTCCTAGAACGATCGAGCTCTACAGTCAGTTTCGTCGCGAATGGTCGATACCAGTGTGTTCCTGGTGGTCAAGAACCCCCATCTGCACTCTCTGATCGCGAAGGACTAGCTTGTGGAGGCGGAGGATCACGTGGATAGCTCCTTTTTCAAGTTGTCTTCAAACAACAGATAAGCCTCCATAGCTAAAAAAGTTTAAAAGCTTTAACTCTCAAAGCTTAGTAAGCTTAGTATAAGCTTATTGAAAAAAAGCTTATAACCATGAAAATTCCATCTGCGGCATCAGTATCTTCTCGCCGCCGTCAAATCCATTGAGAACGTCCTCAGTTACACGAAAATTAGCTTTGTTATTTAAGCTCCTAAGCTACTAAGTTACTCCAAGTCTTCCAAGTTTCTTACTTCTGCAAGTCACTTGAGTCCACAAAGGTCAATCAAGTCATCTCCAACCACTCCCATAAAGGCAGTTCACACGCAGAAGCACAGAATCCGTTTATTGCTCTCTGGTAGACTCTGTTCACACTTACAGACTTGCTGAACCAGTTTCAGCAAACACATAAAGTCATACGCAGGTCATACGAAGATTATACGCCATTTCTACGAAGACGGTTGTGACAACGAATACCGCAATCACAAAGGACAAAGACTATAAAAGCCAAATAAAACATATAAGCCTTGTGTACCCGCCTTTGAGCTACACTCATCCCGCTAATCAGATTTCGAGAGTGTGAGGTCTTTTGGATTTTACAGGATGACTGAACAACACATGGACGATCTTATGGCTGAAGGTGATTTACCTGAACCAACGATGGAGCAAAAGTTGGATTTGATTATGATGCAGCTCGAAGAAGAACGAAGAGCCCGACAAGCTTTGCAAGTTCAATTGGCTAATTTGCAACGATCTACCACCGACAAAGATGGACCGCAACCCGAAGATCTTATAGGACGTACCATCGATGCGACACTTGAAGCTCAATCCATCCACAAAGAAACAAAGATAAGTAAAAGAAATTTCAAATTTCGTACTTGCAATGGATCACGAGATGGAAATACTGTACTTGCATTAATCAATCAATTTGATGATTACTTCCATGAAGAAACATATGCTGAGAAAGACAAATTAAATGTGTCACTAATCATTTAGTTGATCGAGCATCTTTATGGTGGATTGTGGTCCGCAAGAGCATTGATTGTCCCACTACCTGGGAGACTTTCCAAAAGAAGTTTTTGCAGAATTTCCTTCCTCCTCAGTTCCATGAAAAAGCCATTAAGCAATGGGATCTTCTACAGCAAAGAGATCGCGAACCTATTTCCCAATACATTGAACGTTTTTGGAATGCCCTATTGCAACTACGCATGCTCGAAGATGTACTTGAAGCGACTCACAAATGCAAGTTTATGTTTGGCCTACTTGGACATTACTATGCTGAAGTCAATATGTTCAAGCCAACAACCCTTGAAGATGCAATTTCCTTGGCTCATGACATTGAAGACAAGATTCGCGGAAGAGACAAGCGACCACAACAATATCAAACTAATGGTAACTATGGCTCCAAACTATTCAATTCAAATTTTCAAAGATTCAATCAAAGTCGTTTTCCTCCATCTTTGTTCCGTAAGTCTTGGACACGACCACCTGCTTTGCCATCAAACCCCAATCCAAACCCTAAGCCATCCTCACAACCAAATCCCAACATTCCTAAACTTCCTGCCATTACCAATAATGTGTCTAAAGCCAAACCCATAGTTTGTTACAAATGCCATCAACCTGGATATCTATCAGCCAATTGCCAAACGAAAAAGCCACCTGTCCATATAAATTATCTTGGAGCAATGGAAGAAGAAGAACGTGAGGAAATACCTGATTTTACGGAAGATGATGATGACATTGGTACTACTTCGGATACTTTGCCAGGTATGCCAACTCCACATTCTTTGTTAACAATGAAATGTTTTGTGCATGGTAAATAAAAGACTATTTTGCATGATGATGGTAGCACACATGACTTTATTTATGCAAAGTTAGTTAAAGAATTGAATTTACAAATTGTTTCTATAAATTATCGCATTAAAGCTGCATTCCTAGGCACGAGATATAATGGAATACAAGAAGTGCATAATTTATAAATTAAAATTGGTGAATATACTGAACGAAGGAATTTCCTAGTTGTACCTTTGCAGTCTAGTGACATTATCTTAGGAATGCCTTGGCATCATCAATATAATCCTGACATAGATTATTCTACGCATTCAATTAAAATTTATTTTCAAGGAAAACAAATTACATTGTATGGTATGTACGCATCTAATAATTTTCCACTGCTTACTCATACTCAGACTAAACGTGCATTACGTAAAAGTAGCAAATCTTATTTAATATGGGTGAATGAACTTCAAGCTAAAGAAAAACAAATGCATCCTAGGCATACACAATTTCTTGCCCAATTTCAAGATTGTTTTGCTGTGCTGACTTACCACCAGGATTACCACCTTCACGTCCTGAAGATCACAAAATAGATTTAATTCCTGGAACACGACTACCATGTAAAGCACCGTATAGACATAACCAAATTGAACAGAAAGAAATTCAAAATCAAATAGAGGAATTGCTTAACAGAGGATTAATTAGACCTAGTAGTTCTCCATTTGGTGCACCTGTTTTATTAGTAAAGAAGAAAAATAATACTTATCGCATGTGCATTGATTATCGTGCCCTAAATAAAATTACTGTTAAGAATAGATATCCAATTCCTAGGGTAGATGATCTTATGGATAAGTTACAAGGTTCTGCCATATTCAGTAAGATAGATCTTGAATTTGGTTATCATCAAGTAAGATTGGATAAATCTGATATATTCAAAACTGCATTTAGAACACAATTTGGACACTATGAATTTTTAGTTATGCCTTTTGGTTTAACTAATGCACTAGCTACATTTAGTCGCATGATGAATCACATATTTTTGAAACATTAGCATTGTGTTATAGTATTCTTTGATGATATATTGGTATTCAGTAAAAATGAGAATGAGCATTATGAACATTTGTCTTTAGTTTTCAAGTTGTTAAAAGACAATCAATTGTATGCTAATCCAGAAAAGAGTGAATTCTTTCAAACAGAAATTGAATATCTAGGACATATTGTTTCATAAGAAGGTATTAAGGTTGACCCTAAAAAGATAGAAGCAATTTTAAATTGGCCCATACCCAAAAATGTGCATGAGTTACGTTCTTTTCTAGGTCTTGCTAGTTTTTACAGAAAGTTTGTGTGAAAATTTTCATTACTTGCTTTACCTTTGACTAAACTTTTAAAGAAGGGTATTGTGTATAACTGGTTTGACAATCAACAAAAATCCTTTGATTTATTGAAACATGCTTTAACCCATGCTCCTGTATTACAACTACATGATTTCAATAGACCATTCTTTTTAGTAGTTTTACTGATGCTAGTGGTTCTGGAATAGGAGCCGTACTTATGCACGATAATCATCCTACAGCCTACTCTAGTTGTAAACTTAAACCATCCGAACTTAATATTCTACATATGATAAAGAATTGCTAGCTGTAGTAAAAGCCTTACGTCAATGGAAACATTACTTAATGGGATCTGAATTTATGATCAAAACTGACCAACAAGGCATTAGACATCTCCTTAGTCAACCCCAAATATCTGACCGACACATTAAATGGGCAGCTTTCATTCAAAGTTTTCATCCCTTTATACAATATCAACCAGGAAAAGAGAATGCTGTAGCCGACGCTTTGAGTAGAAGACCGACAATTCATAATATTTTTGTCATATCATTTGATTCCCTTATCCCTATGAAAGATACTTATCATCAGGATATTAGTTTTCAAGTTGATTGGAATAAATTAGTTGCAAATAATTGGATTCCTATTGATTCTCTGTCTTACAATAATGGATTCATGTTTTATGAAAAAAGATTATGTGTTACTATTCCATTTCTATCATTTATTTTGAATGAAATTCATTGTCCTCCATATCAAGGTCATAGAGGTATTATATCTACTTTGCATACATTGACTGAAGATTTTTATTGGCCACATATGGACACTGATGTATCTAACTTTGTATCTGAATGTTTAGTTTGTCAACGAGTTAAAAGACACCATGGTAAACAATATGGTTTACTAATGTCATTATCTATTCCATCACGACCATGGGAACAGATTTCAATGGATTTTATCACTGGTTTACCTAACACTAAAGCTAACCATGATATGATTTGAACTGTTGTAGATAGGTTTAGCAAACAAGCATATTTTATTCCATGAAAGAAAACTTTAACTGCATCTCAAGTTGCTCAATTATTTTTGAAAACTATTTTCACTAATCATGGTTTACCAAAAGATATTATTTTTGATCGTGATTCTAGATTCTGTAATAATTTTTGGATTACTTTGTTTGCTAACTTAGGAACAAAGATTGATTTTTCATTTGCATTTCATCCTGAAACAAACTGTCAAACAGAAGCTAATAACAGAACTATTTTAGATCTTTTATGTACTTACACTATTTCAAAACCACACACATGGGATACACATCTACATTTACTTCAGTTTGCATATAATAATGCACCACATACAGCTACAAAGAAAGCACAATTTGAATTTATTTATGGATATAGATTGCCTACACCTGTTGCATCATTATCAAACAAAATTCAAACTGCTCATGATATTGCTAACATGCATGCTACTATCTTTGATGAAGTTAAAGATATGATTGCCAAAGCCCAGCAATCATATACAAAACAAGAAAATAAGAAAAGACAGTCTATGAATTTTAAAGTTGATGATTATGTTTGGTTACGAATAGAAAAATGTAGATTACAAAGTGTAGATAAACACCAAATTTTGAAATTAGCACCTAGATTCTATGGACCATTCAAGATCATACACAAAATCAATGACAATGCATTTAAACTAGAACTACCACAACATTGGAAAATCCATAACACCTTTCATTTTAGTTTATTACGACCCTTTAGAGGGCAATTACCTGTACACCCTATCTATGAAAACCCTCCTTTGTTAGATGATGAGACTGAAATCCTTGAGCCTGAAACTATTATAGATACTGACTCTATGACCACTAGAACTGGCCGTAGATATTCTAGATATTTGGTCAAGTTTAAAAACCATCCTGTTGAAGAGGCCCAATGGATGCACCCTAGAGACTTAAATGCTTTCCCCACTCTGTTAGCTCCACATTGAGCTAATAGCAATTGAGGACAATTGCTATCCCACCTCGGGGGTATGATGCCAGGAGGCATATTCCACGGTGGATTCCATGAGGTTTTACGGTGGATTCCATAAGATTTTATTACCGGGGCTCATACACAAAGTGGATTCTTTGTGCGAGAAGTCGATGGGGACGCTTACCCTTTTCGGGCGTTTTGTTAATTTTATGTGTACATGGGTGATTCTGTAAAATACATATTTAAATTAATAAATATTTATGAGTTTAGAGTGCACACTCTTGATAAATTAAAGTTAGGATTGATTTCTAACCATTTTATTTATGTAGGTAAAGACTGCTAGGTATTCACTTTTGTCGGTTTAATTGTATTATTTTACCAACGATTGTGAATGCTTCAGTTGATGTGTAGAGATAGCAGCAGTGGCAGTGGAAAGCATTGGAGGATAGCGTGTATTCAGTTATCGTCAATATTTTGATGGGTGCATATGTTAGGCATGGCGCCTATATTTTGTCGCGCTTATTTATCAAAGCGCTTGATATTTATTTATTATTTTTGTATGTGCATGGATGCACGATTTAGATATTTGTATTTGGACATTGTATTTGGGTACACCTGACTTCTTGGGCGCCCATTAGCTTTAATTCTATTTGGCACAAAAGCAAACTCAAAAGCTAAAGCATGCTATTTTGTAATTTGGGCTATTATTTGAGCTTGAAGATGACTAATATATGAAATACATGCTTCGTGGAGCGCTCACACCAAGCACGGGGGGAGATTGCACCCAATTGGTCTCTTGTTCATGTCGTGCAAGCTTTCTACATTGATTTGTGTGCAAAAAGTAGAGTTCTTTTGTTCTTGGGGACCTTTTGATGCTCACTATGTGCGCATATGGCATTCGATTTGTGCACCATTTCTCTGATTTACCAGTAGCAAATAGTAAGGGGCATCAATTGAATGCATTAGTAGTACTAAGAAGCACTCTTACCAACTTTCATTCTAGTACTCATAATGTAGGTTGATGTTTACGAGCTTAATTTTGTCCATGGAATGAGAAGCACTCTGCATTTAAGCTCCACAGGACAGTAACAAATCTTGACAAGGGTTTTTCAGTGATTAAAATCATTGTTGATAATGCCCAAATTGAAAAAAGATGAAAATGAGTGAGCTTGAAGCTTCCTAGCTATGACTGTCGAAAACCCACAGTTAGGATTTGTCTCATAGCAACCAGCACAGGAGAAATTTATCCAAACCCTCTTAGAGGGAGATGGCCCACTAGGGGGACTATGAAAGACCTATGGTGGCCCCCATGATTGCGCCTTCTACTGGTCATGATTCAGCCCGTGGCAGGTTACTGTTAGAAACTGCCCCGAATCTGCATTTGTTGCAATGTCATCCTTCTGCGTCCACGATGTTGGGGTCTTTTGTGCTGTGCTGCTATGCCTTGAGCTGCTGGGGAGGAGTTCCTTAGAAGAAACCTTGAGCTAAAACTCCCTCCTTTGTTCTCCCAAGTCCTCCATCAGAAGTGGGTTAGGAGGCTGTGGATATGGTGGTCAAGAGTTAAGAGGTAGAAGATGAAAGCTTATGTGCACTTAATGATGTGGGGAAGTGGATTCCGTGAGGTTTTACGGTGGATTCCGTAAACTTTGTTGATCGGGGCTCATACACAAAGTGGATTCTTTGTGCGAGAAGTTGATGGGGATGCCTATCCTTTTCGGGCATTTCATTAATTTAGTGTATACATGGGTGATTCCATAGCGGGTGATTCCGCAAAATACATATTAAATTAATAAACGTTTATGAGTTTAGAGTGTGCACTCGTAATAAATTAAGGTTAGGATTGATTTCTAACCAGTTGATTTATTTATGTAGCTGAAGAGTGCTAGGTATTCACTTTTGTCGGTTTAATTGTATTATTTTACTAACGATTGTGAATGCTTCAGTTGATGTGTAGAGATAGCAGCAGTGGCGAAGGAAAGCATTGGAGAATAGCGTGTATTCAAGTTATCACTTATATTTTGATGGGCATATACCTTAGGCATGGCGCCTATATTTTGTCGCGCTTATTTATTAAGGCGTTGGATATTTATTTATTATTTTGTATGCACATGGGCACACGATTATGATATTTGTATTTGGACATTGTATTGGGTATGCCTGACTCTTTGGGCGCCTGCCCATTAGCTTTATTTCTATTTTGTGCTAAAGCAAACTCAAAAGCCAAAATCGTGCTATTTTGTAATTTGGGCTATTATTTGAGCTTGAAGATGATTAATACATAAAATACATGCTTTGTGGAGAGCTCACACAAGGCATGGGGGGAGATTGCACCCAATTGGTCTCTTGTTCATGTCGTGCATGCTTTCTACCTTGAGTTTTGTGCAAAAAGTAGAGTTCTTTTGTTCTTGGGGACCTTCCGGCGCTCACTACACGAGCATACAACATGCGATCTGTGCACCAGGTTTCCCCTTGCTCCCCTATCCTCCAATCCATTTACACCTAGCTACCCTTATCCTCTCTAGTATAAGGAGAGTTCCCATGCTTACTTCTCAACAATATGGAGACATGGAATGATATAGCTCACCCCATTACTCATGTTGGAAATGTTCCTTTGAGTATGCAGGATGGAAAAACTACGTACTTGCTGATGTACTACATGTATGAAATATTACAAGAAACTTAGTTTTTTTTGTTAGATGGTAGAATAGGGATCACAGATTTGGTTCACATATGATGATTATTATATGTAGAAGATCTAAAAAATGATTGCAGGCTGATTATAAAAGGAAAACTTGCTAGTAGATTGTTTACTCTTGATGTAAGTCTACCTGAAATGAATGTTACCATATTTGTACAAGGTTCAGATGTTGTGGTTGATATTGAAATTTGGCATATGAGAATTGGTCATGTGAATGTGCAATGGGCTAAGAGACATGTAGTCAAAATAGATTGTGGATGGCTTGTCTAAGTTTAGAGTTGATGGGATGCACAAAGAATGTGAAGCATGTCAACTTAAAAACCAAGCAAGACATGCGTTTCCACATGATAAGCATATATGCAAGAAGCCACTTGAGTTGATACATTCTAATGATGATCATACTTGCAAAGTATGGGTTTACTATATGCATGAGAAAAGTGAGGTGCTCACTCACATTAAAATCTTTAAAGCTTTTGGATGAGAAGGAGATAGGGTTGTATATTAAATGCCTAAGATCGAATGGAGGAGAAGAATATCTCCCCAATGAGTTTTTTGATTTTTTGTAGAAAAATGGTATATAGAGGTAGTATAAATGTAGATATGCTCCACAACAAAATGGAGTTGTTGAGCAAAAAATAGGCATATTATAGAGGTGGCCCATGCATTGATGTCAAAATGAAACTTGTCTCATTACTATTGGGATGAAGTAGTTGCCACTACTCTATAGATTATGAATAAGACACCCATTGTTGTATATGATGGTATGATACCCGAAGAAAGGTTTACAAGCAAAAAGCCAAATCTATCCCATCTAAAAGTATTTGGATATATTCCTTATACATATATTCCTAATGAGTTATAGATGTTATAACCCTATTACACATGAGTTGAGAGTTAGCAGGGATATTGTTTTTGATTAAATGAGTAGTTGGTATAGTAATATATAGAATACAGTTGGGTTTGCTGAGCATGAGAGTGTGGTTGTGTAGAAAACATGTTTGCAATAGTCACAAACATTGAATGGACCACAAGAGTCTCCTAGTCGTTTTTCTGTTGATAGACCTTGGAGTGGCAGATTGAGGTCATAAGTTACTTTACCAAGTACTTCACAGATGTCAAGAAAAGGTAAAGAGAAAGTTGGAAACTCACGTATTGTGATAGATGCATCATCCAGTTTCTCTCATGTTGATGCTGATTTAAATGACTTTAAGCAAAGCTTGGATGAGGAGATTGGGATTCCATATATTAAAACACATGGTGTGTAGAAGGCACAAGAGGATGCTAAAGCATTTGGTGGTGATCTGGGTCCACGTAGGTCGAGTAGAGTGAGAAAGCCAATATAGTGATTGACATATGATGACTATGTATATATGGCTAAGGTTATGTAGGATGTAGAATCCACTTGTTTTGAGAATGCAGTGGGTAATGCATATTGGGATTATGCTATGGATGAAAAAATGGATATAATTATGGATAATGACACATGGAAGTTAATGCCGTCACTTAAAGCCAAGGAAGTTATTGGTTGTTAAATGGATTTACAAGGTTAGAGCATAAGTTAGATGGATCTATTTTAGCACTATAAGGCATGACTGGTTACCAAAGAGTATGCACAGACTCATGGTATTGATTATGAGGAGACCTTTACGCTAGTGGCTAAAATTACCACTATAAGGTCTTTCATAGGAGTGATTGCATTAAAAGGTTGGATCATGCATAAAATGGATGTTAAGAATACATTCTTACAAGGGGAGTTGCAAGAGGAAGTTTATTGGAGCAACCACCTGGTTATGTGAATGAGAAATATCTAGATTATGTATGCAGGCTTTATAAGGCCTTGTATGGGCTGAAACAAGCACCTAGGGTATGGCATGATAGGATTGTAATACCTTGTTAGCATTAGATTTCATAGAGCAAGCTGATTGCTCACTCTATGTATGTGAGAGTGATGTAGGTGTTGTAGTCATTACTATATATGTGGATGATTTGATTATTGTCGGTGATATTGAGACGAAGATTGATAATGTGAAGAGTCTTCTCAAGGCTGCTTTTGAGATGAAGGATTTAGAAGAGCTACACTATTTTCTCGACAGATTGTGGTTAGCCTTATCTATTTAACATTCACTATGCCAGACCTAAACCACACAGCTCGTTTGGAGAGTGAATTTATGCAACTTCAACGGGAGCCACATTTGGATGCAGTGCAGTAGTGCACATTACGCTATGTCAAGTCCACATTAGACTATGCCTTATTCTATGGTGCAGGTGTACCATTGAATTTGCATGGTTACACAGATGCAGATTGGGTTGGTAGTACTTTAAATAAGAGATCTACCAGTGTTTTATGTTTTCCTTTAGAAGTACTATTGTTACTTAGAGCAGCAGCAAGAAACAACTAACAGTTGTCTTGTTTAGTACAAAGGCAAAGTACATAGGTGTTGTAATTGTAGTATGTAATGTATCTTGGTTATGCAAGTTACTTTGTGATTTGGGGATGTAGGTGGACAAGAAGGTTATCACCTACTGTGATAGCCTTAGTAGTATTCAATTGGCTAGGGACCTAGTGTATTATATGTAGACCAAACACATAGAGGTCCATTACCATTTCATTCAAGAGTGGGTTCCGGTAGGTGATATTGACTTGGTTTATATCAGCACCACATAGAGGATCAAGCTATTATTTTCATCGAGGCCTTGGGAGCTGGGAAGCTTCAATGCTTCAGGACTATGCTTAGAGTTCATGAGCTTATACTGAGCTCAAGGGGGAGTGTTGAGATGTTGAACTCTACATGCACTGGCACATCGACTATGTACCTTGGTGATGTGGCATGATATTATTCACTAGCATGTTAGGCTATTGACATGAGGATACAACAGTGATTCTATAGCTAGATTAGACCCATGTAGTAGTCTATCCTTGGTTATGACACATTTATCATGCCATCTCTTCTTTCCTAGTAGGTTCACACTTAGTAACCATGTGTACATACATTGTGGTACTTTTTATATTAGTCTTTTATAATATTGTAGACCAAGTTCTTTGCGTGAAGAAGAAGAAGATTTCAGCCCTATCTCTCTATGTTCTCAAGTCTCTATTGCTTTTGTGTGTGTCAGTGTGTGTGCATGCTCTTGGGTACTTCACCTCTTTTCCCTCTTGTCTGTTTTTATTTTCAAGTTAAATGAAATGCTAAAGAAGTTCTTGAATGCCTACTCTAATACTAGTTGAAAGGTGGAGGAAGAGTGAAAGAAGGAGAGAAGTAAGAGCTATGGAGGTTCAAGTATAAGAGAGCAAGATGGTATGTGGAAAGTCCAACAATCACAATGTGTGACTTGTGTTTCCTTATTCTATTGTTATGTAATGAATAGGGAATAAAGTGATAGTAATGGGAGCTGCCACCTATAGTATACAAGTGTGTGGGTAGTAAGTACAAGTAAATCTAGGTAGATAGGCACAACATTAGAAGAATCTTAGTACTACTACCTTTAGAATTTGGTAGAACATGGAAGATGAGTGGGATACTCTCAGTCTCAATGCTAATTTACACTTGCCTAGTAAGGAGTAAGGTTCTCCTCCATAGAGATTCTAACTGTTTATTCATGGGCTTCAATTGTAATTGGCCTAAACTTTTCCAATGGCAATAAGAAATTTTGTTATAATTTGACCCCTCATCAATAAGTGCATTAGACAAGATTAACTTAGCTACTATAGGTAGATACAAACATAAGTCATTAAAATTAGGGACTTATATTCCATTTCTAAGTTGGCTAATAGTAACAGTTCAAATATTTATGATGAGACCAATTAAATTGGGTTGGGAGTGTTGTACTAGAATGTGTAACTATTTTTGCTCGAATTGTTCAAGAAGGACTATACTAATCACATAGCATGGGAATTTCATTACTCACCATGGATGGTTCATGGAAAGGGTGTCCATGAGGATAATACTTTTTTATTTTGATGCCATTATAATAGAGTAGTATAAGATTTCCCTTATCAAAGGATCCTTTCTTAACATGTTTGTCAAACCAAGTCTTTTGTTGGGCTTTCTTAGCAAGCAAGACATGAGTGGATAGTAGGTATGTGTTTTAGTTAAGCATTTCGAGCTCTTCAAGGCAATGTTGCCAAGATCTAGTGCCTTTCTAGCATTCTTTGTTAGTAATACATAGGCTAGGGACCAAGAACTCTATGGACATGTGTTAGGACCTAAAACGGCCACGATACTAGCTCTAAGACACTAGTTGGGCTTCAACTACACACCTCAAACCACCCCACATGGTCTCGCGGCCAAGAGCGTCTAAGGAATATACCACCCTAACCTCGGGGGGGTCACTCATGAATATATGTATATATAACGTGAGTTCAAAATAAGGGGTTTTTAAAACACCATTTTTATACATTTTTTTACATATAGAAGGGTGTCATATAAAGGGGTTACTTATAGATTGAATAGAAAAGGGTTGTGTTTTATTCAAGAAAAATTCACAGATTAGGATATTTATAAATAGGCCATGAACGCATGTTATATAGAGAATATATATATAGTGAACCCCCCAAGACCCTAACTTCTAATACAAAACTTTGTGTTTGTATGGTTTGTAGTCCAATGGATCTCCACACTTCTCAGAGGGAGTCCCTAAACATATTGGTGTCATACACACGGGGGATTCACTAGTAATAATAAGGAGACGTCACCTGCATGCAAAAAATATATGAAAATACCCCTTATCTAGCCCCTATTTATGACACCTTACCTTATAAAATGTACATTCCTTCCCTTAAATAACCCCCCTCCCTTACACTCACGTGGTACCATACGGTAAACCCTAGTTGATCCCCCAGGGTCATACACCACGTAAGCACATATAAAGGGAGCATCACTCGGTGGGTGGCTGATTGCTGCAGCTCCATTATGACTCTCCTACACCTTGAGGATTGGCCCCAAGATGCACTGTGAACATATAAAGCACATTCAAAACAAGCTTCACTCTTTTGATGAATCGATCCAAGAGATAATAGATAGTCTTCAGTGAATATTCCCTAAGGAATTGAACCTCTAACCCTACAGCTTAGGGTACCTCACACTCTATGCATCCAGGATGATATCATATAGTGCATGCAATGCAATTGTGTATGACTACCGTGCTCAAACAAGTTTATTTATTAACAATCACCATTGTGAAAGTGCAAAAACAATTCTTTTCATGCCTTTTTTTAAAACTGCGATTGCTGCGTTGCTTAGGGCTAGTACCGAGCATTCTCATGCTACTAGACCCTCTTAACTTTAGAAAATAATGTACCCTATATGCCATGCATCATAAAAGCATCAAGATTCAGCATACTTTAAGCACTTAATATCCCCCTTCTCCCTATCGTTTAAAGTTATGCATTCGGTGGTAGGTTTAAGGCATATTTTTCATGTATTTGTCTTTCACGAAAGCAATAAAAATCCACTTTAACATAGAGATAGGGATGAACCGAGGCTAAACCTTATGTTTTAGCTCTTCCATACATTCATAAACACAAATCTTATTTTTTTATTTTTTGGATATTAAAAAAATATTTTTTCTATTTATTTATATATAATTATTGATATTTACTAATTTATTGATTTAAATTGATTGATCTTAGTGAGAATATTTTTCTTATCATATTTAAACCCATACGAATACTATATGCACAATAAAATCCAAAAAAACGCATAATTTTTCTTAAACTGCAATGTTGCGAGTTTTGCGTGTTTAGCATAAAATTATTAGAGGATCGATTGTTCTTGATTTCTTTTACATTGTTGATAAATCAAAGCATAGGTAACCAAATACAATCATTTTTAGCCAAAATTTATCATAAAACAATGAAATCTATGGCTTACTCATAAAACTGTGCCTTATGACGTCTGTATCTCATGATTGGAGACCTGCTGACGCTTACCAATAGCAACTGACAATCCTTTCAACCTTGATCTATGCTCCTTTATGCTGTTGCATCATCGCACGATCAAAATTTTTCATCTCAATCCATCCCCTTCTCTCATACATTAATCCATGGAAATGCACAACAAGAAGAGAGAAGAGAGAGGAGAGAGAAAGACTAAAATGAGATATCTTCATTTAGTGCATCATTTTTTGATATGTTTTTTGCGATGGATGGCGAAGAAATGCTTCGTCTTGCTACCCTTTCCATTCCTCCTAGTTTCATCATCTAAAAAATGGTATTTTTAAATCAATTTTGGGGGCGTAAAAAAAAGCCCCCCCTTCCTCCACATTTCATTTCTTGTGTCTTTTGGATTGTCAAGCTTAACAAAGCTTATTAAGATTTTTTTTTTAAAAAAAAAGAGTTCATCCTCTTGTGTTCACACTTGTCATAAGTGGTTTTTCCCTGAATGGAAGCCAAATTAACTCCGATTCGTGAATGTACTGGATGGCCAACTTGGAGACATTGAAATCTATAAACCTGGCCTCCGTCATGCACTTTCCGATTCCCAGATCACATAGCTGCTTTATAATCCTAAACCTTGTGGGGATTAAGTGAGGGTCAAACGGACTCTGATTGACGAACCGAGACTTGCGTTGGGTTCTTGGCATTAAACTCCATCTAGGAAAAGTCTAGCTCATCAATCTGCAATAGTTCCATTTTGCATGAAAAATTGATTTTTTACAGATCCCGGGCCACTTTTCCGCTCCAAAAGAAGGGGCCCTAAAAATCCGCTCTCATTGGTGACCACGGGATAGAGCAACTCAGCATGTCGAATCCCATGAATTGATCTACACAAACAATAACCATAAAAAGCATCAAGCTGCCACAAAAAATATACTCAACAAAGTACAAGAATAGCTCTCACCCTACCCCCTAACAAAATCAAGGCATGAAGATCCTTAAGGGATAGGCCCAGCATAATTTGACAAAATCCAAAGCGAGTCGCTAATCAACTACTCCAACATAGACTGGCTAAAAAGAACCATAAAAAAGGTTAGCCTAGGTGGTTGCCTAAACTACTTACCTAACTTAGGACAACTAGACCAGGACCTCCCACTAGGCAAGGACTCCTATGGTCATCATATATTTTCTTTTAACACATTGTTCTTTCAAGGGTTCCGTACTCAGGCGTGTAAAAAGGATGGAGCTGAGCGTAGTGACCCAGGGAGAACATGGCATCGGCCTCAAGTCCTAACTTGGTACATAAGAACCTACCAAGCTCTCGCATGGCAACACTTCAATCTTTTCCTATTTTGCTCACTTTTATTTTCAATCCAACCTTCCTTATTTCTTTATTTTGGCTAGATGCTACCCCAAGAAAGACAAGGCATCGGGTCGACTCGTCCCCACAAACCTACCATGCCTTCGAAGGTGATAATCAACTGCTCTTAGGAGTTTTCTTCCTTTTCTATTCTATTTTAGGGGTTAGAACCCCTTTTTACACACCTATGTATTGTTTTATCTTTCAAGTATATTGAGGATTTTCTTTTCTTTGTACTTTGGCAAGCTAATTGCCTTATATAGGAAGGACTCCTAGAACATTTGCTTAGCAGGCTAGCAGAACATGGTCACTAGGATTGCCTTCTAAAACATGTCTTTCAATGCCTGACAATGTCTTTACAGGAGGTAAACAACTACTCAAACCTTCCCCAGATATACCAAAACTAACCCTAAGACTTTATGCCTTGATTACTAGTCATCCTCAACAAAAGAGAAATTCCCCACAAGTACATAAACACATGTGATAGAAAAGAAAAGTACTCGTAAAGGAAGAACATAACCTAGACTGGGCCACAAGAAGCTTTTGTGCAGTAAGAGGCTTCCTCCAAGTCCTTTATCAAACCTGTTTGATGCAATCACTAAAACACAAAACCATTAAACGCGCCTGCACCAAATAGACACATGGCCCTCTTGGCCTAAAGAAATATGACATTTCACTGCAGAATAATTGGCCCTCTTAGCCTTATAAGATAACTGACTTCCCTACCATTCAATAGTGTAGTGCTAAATCAAGCCCTTGGTCCTGACACTACTAAGATTATCACAATGCAATCCGACTTTGCTGTCTAACTATATCCCCAAGTTATTCAACAGTTTCATCAACCAAACTGCTTCACATGCTGCTAATGCTGCATCCTTGTATTCCGCTTTCATGCTAGATAAAGCAACAGTAGGTTGTTTCTTGCTACTCTAGCTGATCATACTGTTGCCCAAACCAAGTGAATAACCACTAATTGACCTCCTATCATAGGCACAACCAACCCAATTAGCATAAGTGTAACCTGTCAAGTCAAGGGATTTCCCATACTCATAAAACAACCCATAATCTACAGTACTCTTCATGCGTACTACATAATCCTCTTGACTGCATCTAGATGTGGCTTATGAGGCTTCTGCATGAATTGACTAATCAGCCCCATTGCATAACTCAAGTTAGGACGAGTGATAGTAAGGTAGATCAAGTTGCCCACCATCTGTCTATACATAGTTACATTCTCTATTTCTGTCCCAGCATCAATTGCCAGCTTGACATTTTGATCCAAGGGTGTCTCCATAGCTTTACATTCCATCATGCCATATTTTTGCAACATATCATGTGCATACTATTTTTGCAACAACCATATACCCTGTAGTGTAGATATAACTTCAATCCCAAGAAAATGCATCTCTCCAAAATCTTTAACTTTAAATTTAGCATGTAGCAATGATTTAATTTCAGCAATCCCTTGATTATCATCTCCGGTGATGATAAGATTATCTACATAAACCACCAGAAAAACATAATCATGGTCTATCTTCTTCGTGAATAGCTTGTGATTTTCATGAGCTATGTGAAATCCATGCTATTGTAAATAACAGCTTATCCGAGCATTCCATGCTCTCGGTGCTTGTTTCAGCCCATATAAATCTTTTTTTAGCTTACACACATATGTCGGAAAATCAGGATGAACATAGCTTTTAGGTTGTTCCATATACACTTCTTCAAGAAATTCACCATTCAAAAAAGCACTTTTGACATCCATCTGCCATAATTTCCAGCCCTTAGATGCTACCAATGTAATGACCTCATTGTTGCCATCTTGGCAACTTGATTGAAAGTCTGTTCATAATCTAAGCCATACTGCTATGCATATCCCTTTGCAACGAGCCTAGCTTTATACCATTCTAGTGAACCACTTGACTTGCATTTTACTTTGTAGACCCATTCGTAGCCAATGGGTACTTTGCCTTCAGGCAAGTTGACCAAATCCCATGTTTCTTTTTCAGCCAGTGCTACATATTCTTCATCCATGGTAGCACACCAATTCCCATATGCAATTGCATCATCAAACTTCGTAAGTTCTTTGAAACCTCTTACTCTAGTCATGTAAGCATAATGACGGGCTAAATATCCACTATATGTCAACCTGTCAACTAGTTTTTTGACTCTTTCAAACCCTAACTGCGGTTCACTCTGAGCTTGCCTCTCATGAGGCGGCACATACCTGCTATGCCTTACACCAGGCATCATAACTGAAGGTATTCCCAACTCACTCTCTAAACTTTCACTGCCAACTGACTCATATCCTCCTGTAAGAAGACCGGTCACATCATCAACCATCTTTTCCTTTCCTTTATCCAATCTCCCCCTCACTAGCATATTCGTGTTAGTGGATGTAGGAGTACGATTACGCAATCATCCTGTCCAAGGACTATTTGTAGATGAAGCATCACTTGTAGGACCACTTATAGAAGTACTCGCAGAGGAATTTTTACCATTAGTAGTGCTAGATGATCCATAAGAAACCATTGTAGTAGGATTACCATACCATGAAGCTGGCTCGTAAAAAACTACATCTCTGCTGATCAAGGTCTCATGAGTGGACGGTACATAACATTTGTAAGCCTTCCTGTCTTGTGCATAACCCAAAAAAACACTATCGACAACTTTTGGATCCAATTTCTTCCTCTTTTCATTAGGAACATGCATGTAAGCAATGCAACCAAACACCTTAAGATGCCTAATGTTAGGCTTGTGCCCATACAACTTCTCATAGGGAGTTACATCATGAATCCTGACTATAGGAGTTCTATTCGTCACATTAATAGTAGTAACCACTGCTTCAGCCCAATAAGCATTTGGCAAACTCTTTTCATTAAGCATTGCCCTTACCGATTCCATAAGCATATGATTTTTCCTCTCTACTATACCATTCTGCTGTGGTGTATAACTACACATAAGCTGTCTTTTTATACTATATTTGGCAAGATACTTGCCAAACTCTCTGGATACATATTCTCACCTCCATCTAACCTTAAACATGAGATATAATAGCCTAGTTCATTTTCAGCATGCGTTTTGAAGTCTTTAAAAGCATCAAACACCTCATCTTTGTGTTTCATAATGTACAACCATGTGTATCTGCTGAAATCATCAATGAAAGAGACATAATATCGAGCACCACAAAAAGAAGCATAATGAGACAGACCCCATACATCCGAGTGTACTAACTGTAATGGATGAGAACTGTTCTTGACATGTCTCATAAAAGGAAACCTTGCTTGTTTCCCGAATTGACAAGGAGAGCATACATGTCCAAGATCATTGTATTTGAACTTAGGTAACCCAAGTACAACCTCTTTTTGCTGCATAGATTTCAGCTTCTAAACATTTACATGGACAATATGTTTATGCCAAATTTCAACATCCCCTACAACTCCATCATCATGGGCAAACTGGCTGCCTTCAATTCCAGAATAGATGCATCCAACGTAAACATTCTGCCATCCCTTCTGCCTTTAGCAATCAATTTGTAGCCATTACCATATTCCTCGATAAAGCATCCATCCTTATTGAATCTGACTTGTAGATTCTACTCTGTGTGCCATCTATCCAACCAATAAAATATTTTTAGTGATCGATGGTACATAAAGCACATCATGTAGACCCTTTTTCTTGCCATCAGGCATAAGTAATGGGACCATACCTATATGTTGAATATCATGCTAGGTATCATCCCCAGTGCAAACATATCCATGAGAACCTGCAACCAACTAATTAAACCATTCTTTGTGGGGTGCCATATGATTAGAGGCCCTTGAATCTTTGTACCATTTCTCATCTCTATCTTGTTTAGGCACATTATTTGATACATGATGCATAGCAAACAATCTGTCTCCCTGATCATCCTGAGCACACTAGAAGATGTATGATTTCCATGTTATCTGCCTTTTGCTTTTATATATGCTTGCTTCTTATAAAAATCTTTGGCAATATGCCCATATCTACCATAATAATGATAGCCTTTATCCCTATTAGATTGCTCATTTGACTACCAAGATTCACCACCTTTGCCTCTAGATGATCTCCCCCTACCTCTAAAGCCACCAAATCCTCATTGGCACTATTCCATGCATTTTGTTGCTGCTATCCATAAGCATTTTGAGTGACTCCTCAACCTAGAAAAGAACCACGGCCTCTGCTACCTCTGCCACGTTGGCTAGAGTAGAGAACAATGTCTCTTCCTTGAGACGAACTGGAACCTGTGTTAAGATCACCAAGCTTTACTTCTTCATGTAGAAATAATGCAAGCAGTTCATCCCAATCAGGGGGTTATGCTCTTATAGAAATAAAAGTATTAAATGCCTTGTACTCCTTGCCAAGCCCATTCAATGTGATTGCAATCATATCATCCTTTGAAACACTAGACCCAATAATAGCTAGCTGGTTGGATATGGTCTTTATCTTCGCATCATGTATTCTTGAATACTCCTGCCATTCGAACATATTATTAAATTGCTGCTTAAGCTGTATCTTCCTTACATGTGTGACATTACCATAATTTTTCATGAGTGTATCCCAAGTATCTTTCAGGGAACGACAACTGGTAATCTGCATAGCCATTGAATCAGAAATGCACAAAGAGAACCAATGTAGTACTTTGCTAGCTCTTTTCCACCACTGTCGGTGAGCTCTTCGCTCATCCTGTGTTGGATTCCATTCAAGTAATTTAGGTTAAACTTTAGTCCCCATGCATAAATCCAAGTATCCTCTACCAATTAGAAAATTTTGCATCATGAACTTCCATAGTGCAAAGTTCTTGTTATCAAGCTTATCTCACCGACAATTTGGGTGATGTTATCAGTGTCCTGAGCATTTGCCATATTGCAGTAGATAGTTTTTAATCCCAAGATGTCTTATTGATTAATTTCAGTCTTCAACTATTATGATAGTTTTTTGCAACAAAATCCTTGCTAAAATCACAGTATTTCAGCACACAAAAATGTGAGATACATCCACAATCAAGTGGCACAGCATGTAGGTACATCAACCAATTCATAGAGCATGTAGTTGTTGCATACCCTGTGTACATTCAATCTTACTAACATTAGAGAAACATACAGTCTACAATCAGCAACCAGTAAATGACCAATAGCCTTTTCTCAGTCAAAATAGAGATATTTATGTGTGATTCTAGTCAACGTCCTAACCAAGGTGGTCTCTGCCTCGCGCAGCGACTGGGATAACAAGTTGATGGCATCCTTGTGGGCTTACCATATAGCTTATAAAATGGCTGTCGGTCAGACCCCCTTTAGGTTGACCTACGGAACTGAAGCAATTCTCCTTGTAGAATTCTTTGTGCCTAGCCTGTGAATTACACTTCAGGAGCACTGGGAAGGAAAGGAGGCATGGATGCAATGCCTTGTTGAACTTGAACGCGTCTCAGAGACTCGTCGTCTAGCCACTCATGCACTTATATATGTGAGAAGGCATGACGCAAGAGCTAGTTTGACAAGCACGTCAAGCAATGCGACTTCGAACAAGGCGACTTAGTGCTCCTATACTCAGTTAAGGGGCATAAGCAAAAAATGAAGTTTAGGGGTCTTGGACCTTTGAAAGTCCATGCAATCAGCCGAATGGGCAACGTCGAGCCTCGAGACTCTAGATGGTAAGGGAATAGGCTTCTTCAATGGCAGTCATGTCAAGAAGTACTATCCTCCCACACATCCTTTGCATGAGCCACCAATGTTGGAACTGCCTGTCAAAATAGGAGTAGCCACCATCACCGAAATCGATGATGGGGATGAGGAAACCATGGAGACCGCATACGTGCACATCACAGTCACTGCCAAGCGAACATGCGTCTTCAATGCCTTGATTGAAGAGGGAGCAGACTTCAATGTCTTGACTTACGATTATTAGACCCAACTTGGCAAACCACCACTACAACCCACTATCATACGCACTTCTCAGTAAGTGCAGGGCCGCCATTTCTATCGAGTCTGAGACTGTACCAATGATCTTCTACGTGTTGCCAGATGCCAAAGACACAGGCACGGAGTCGCTGCTAGGGCGAACCTTCAAAAATCAAACTCGTTGCAACATTGATTATGAGTTGTAGCGCATCTACCTCACCATAGGCAACGTCCACATTGTTATGGCTTTCAGGAGGGGCTGTGTGACCTGACCCCAGTCCGTACGGCCACCGGTAGAAATATTAGTAGCCAAATCTAAGGAGAAGGGTAGTGCTTGGCCACCACCCACCACCTCCCAAGAATCACTGCTCATGGCAGCAAAAGCTAACGCCCAACATCCTAGGTTTCAATGGAGGCCTAAACAGCCGCAACCACTGCCTAGGAGTCGCCCCACACAACGTCATAAGACCCAAAGCTCTAAACCTAGGAAACCAAGGCGACGCAGTTATAGAAATCGATGCATGATCAAGCAAATTTGGGTCCCTAAAGTCCTCTTGCACATGCAAGGCTACTATGCGGGGAATGCTTGGATATGGATCCCTAAAGCCCACACGGCCAAGTGCACCACTCGTACACTGCCCCCAAAATTGATCACCCCAAGCCCCATAGAACCTGAAAACCATAAACCGCAATGCTTCCCAGGCCCACATCCATCAAGCTCATCCATGCACATGCCCAAGAGGGTCGAACAAGCCTATCGGCCCAAATGACTGACATCTTCACATGAGCCATCACCTGCTAGAGCCCATCCAACTACAATCATCCATTTTGAAGGCAGCAGTCCATAAGAAGTAGCTGCTACTTCCCCAACCCTAAGCCAAGAAGTCCAACCGCAACTTCAAGAACATCCGCAACCACAACTATTCATTGTCAAAGGCTCTAGTGCTATCAAACCCCAACCACCAGCATGTCTTAAACCCTCCTACGAGCGGAAATCATTCTTGACACTGACCTCAGATCTAGCCGAAGACACGGGGGATGACATGGTTAATTGCATTAGACGGCTAGATGCCACTTTCAGGGAGCTAGCTCTAAGCTACGACCGCTTGGACTTAGGCTTGTTGCCCAAGCCTTTTGCAACCGAAGTTCGTACGATGTCTTGTTCTTGGGAGAAGTTTGAACTTGCTTTTGCAAAAGCAACTAACTCCGCTGCTGAATTGCTCAACAGTGAGATCTCTAAAGAGCAAGCCCTCAAACAGTGCCTCATCACGTCATATGATCAGTGAACCACTTCTGCCATCACCGACCAAGAAATTGTAGAATTATCCAAACTTGCTGAGACTGAATCCCCGTTCTTAAGGCACTGGTACACTCTTAGGTTGCAATGGGAAGTAGAAGGGTGCCAAGTCATGACAAATGCTGAGCAACACCACGCAATCAAAATAGTGGAGTACGATCCCAATTATGTTGTGCCAACCTCGTATAGAGCGTTAACCACTCTTCATGGGTGGCTGACCCCTAGAAGAGCACATCAAAGGACACCCTTACCTCAATCGCCTACTAACTGAGGGAGAACTACATATTGCTATCCGCGTCGCTTCCCGTGACTTTCTAACATATGTTCTCACTTATATCACACACGTGGGCACTCGACCTTTTGATCTAGACTGCGAAGCTCAGTTAGAGTACAACCTCGATTTCTACACTTGGTTCCTACGCCAATAACTCCTAGGCCCATTACAGAATGTTCTCAACCTCCAAAACCTTCAATCCTAGGAAGGATTCTTCTCGAGCTGGGAGGGAAGGGGGGGTGAGTTGAATTAGGGGTGAGGTGAATCAAGTTAAAACCAAGGAAAATCAAGCAAAACGCATAAACACGTAAACAACTTTGAAATAAAGGGCAAAAAGTTAAAGTCGGAAGGGAAGATTCTACGTTGCATGGGATTTTAATGCTTTCATTCAATAAACATATAGAGTCTTTCTTTTTAATTATGACTTTTCTAGCGAATTGTTAATTTAGAAGTACTAATGGAAGCTTGGGATTACGATAGGAACAAAAGATTCCCTCATACACCCTTGCTTACTTAGGATTCCCATACTATACTTCTAACGTGCTTGGGATATCCAATGGACCAATGCAAAATACCACCCTTGTATTTACTCCATGGAAGGCATGGGGTCTAAATACTAGAGTAATGTTTTACCACTTAGAAGAGTCCCAACAATGAAATCTATACATTTAATAAAATTAAAAAATAAAGAGGGCATATGTGATCCTATTCTTTCAATCTCTCTTAGGAATGTTCATATTTGTATTGTGCATGTAGAGATTAGAATAATTGATAAGCTTCTCATATTTCATTTTGATTATGTATATTCAATTAAGCCAATATCCTTATTGGATGAGTGTATTGATAAATTTAAGGAATTACTCTTGACAATGGGGTTTCATGGGGGGCAAGTTTACGTGAGAAATGACCTAATAACTTTACAAAAAACCTAAAGATGTCCTAGCAGATGTCTCTATGGGAGGTGCAAAGGCCAAAAGATTTCTTGAAAATCACAATGGAAAACAAGTAAATGTGGTATGGGAGTGTTGGAGAGAGTTGTGTGAGATCATGATAGATATGATCAGGATATCTTGAGTTATATTTTTGTGAATGGAGGTTTGGAAACATCTTAACATCTTTTCTAAAAGTACTTAGGAAACAACACACATTTTTTAGGTATCTTGAAGAGTATAAATCTTCAATAACAAATCTTATTTATGCAATAAAGGAAGCATAGGGATCTATTTTGGTAAGATAGAGAAAGAATTCAATACATGTATTTTGAAAACAAAAGATCAAATGATATACACTTACTTCTTATATGATGCAACACATTCTTCTGATTCATGGGGCTTATTTTGTGGAAGAGCACAGGCCTTTGACATACGACACAATGGAGTAACAAAAAGAAATGTGCTTGAGGAGTTATTCAACAAGTTTTTTCAAAGACATATTTGAAAGACTAAAGAATACAACAAATGTTTATGAAATTTGAATAGCCAAAGATACAAGGAGCTAGCTACCTCCCTATAGCCTTTACATCATCTTTCTCCTTGAGCATCGTTTCTTTGTAATAAAAAAATTTTCTCCTCTTATAGCTAGCTAAGGATTTGATATCAGTTTGTTATGCTGCCAAAGCATAAGAGGAGAATGCTAGAAAGTATTTAACTTTGGAGGTAGAGAAGCTAGGAGCATAACCAAAAATTTGAATGGCCGCTATCTTTTCTAGAAACATTACTTTGTGGACATTGTATTGTAATCTTGAGTAGCCAAGAAGTCTTGTAAGAGCTTTTATACAAAGAATGCGCCATGAGGCCTCCTCAAGAAAGTGCTATGTAAAATCAAAAGAATATGAAGATCAATTCTAGCAAGGTAATGCCCAAGTGCAACATCCTTGAACAATCCACCACTACATCTTGATCATTTTCCTGTTCCCAAGGAATTATCATCATCTACAATCTTCAATTGTAGAAAAACAATACAAGATGAAAAGGAGATGTAAGAAAGAATAAAGTGAAAAGAAAATGTAGAATATCTATGGATACTCATGAAAAATATATAAAGTATTATCAATTGATTTTCATCATTCTCTAGTTTGTTTGGATTTCATAAGTTAATTGATGGTGCTTCCTTAATGTCTTTGATTTCCTTTACATATTTTGACTTTGCTCTCCGAAAATTGAAAATTTCAAGTCCTTCTTGAAGCTCATGAATATCCTTCTTAGCATCTTTTGCTTTGGTCAAACACACATGAATTCAAATGCATCAATTTACTTCTCATCAAATATTTATATATCTAGTAAAGGAAATTCATATTTTGACTCGTAATCAATATCAACAATATCATTTTCATTTGCAGAAGCTTTTGTAATAATTGCAAACAATAGTCCCCTCTTAGATTGAAGAGACTTTGGATATTAGACAATAGCAAGTACTCTTTGAAAGGTCAATAGAGCGAGTAAAATTAAGCTTGAAGCTGACTCAGATACTTCAGGGACCTCAATATGCTTTGTTAATAATAGTATCGTCTTAAAATGAGCAACATCTAAATGTTTTGCAAGAGATGCCTCCATTTGAGGGTCAACCCAGTTCTCCACATCCTTGTCATCCTCCATCTCCTTGAGCATATAATAATTGGATGCTTTCACTATATCTAATTGTTTTTCATCAGATATGATTGGATACTTTACAACATCATACATAATGAATGTAGTAGACTTCTACATAAGCTTACAATTCCTTGGGTGGAGAGAGTACACAATACCTGACCCATAAAATTTTTCCAAGGAATGCCTCACACACTTCTTTGTGAATGGTGTCTTCTCTATGGATGACTTGCTAAAGGGTATATGAATAAAATCCTTTGACTCCACCTACACACTTAGACCTGCTAAATACTCAAACTTTGCATAGTCCTCCTTGGAAAAACCTTTGAAATATTTTACAACTTGGTCAAGATCCCACTCAAGATTGAACATGTCTGTAGGCGATTGGAAAAAGACAATTCAATATTACTCTGAATAACAAAATCCAAGATCCTCTCAAAGGGGGTAATCTCTGTAATTTAAGTGAGGCTTAGGATCCTCAAATGGGATTTTCCTTTTCTTGATGGTGTCCTTCTTGAAATCCCTACACTTCCTATGGAACTTGCAAAAGTGGTGTTGGCCCGTGTATTACTACACTGACAGTACCCACCAGTGCACACTGCAGGTGGCGGATGCCCGTCACAGTCACTTATTCTTTATTATTTTAGTGATAGTTTGAATAAAGGAAGACCCGGCCGCACATTGTGGTTGTTGGAGTTCCCACTTTTGAGTCTCTCTCTCTCTCTCTCTCTCTCTCTCTCTCTCTTTCTCTCTCTCTTCCTCTCTCTCTCTCTCTCTCTTCCTCTCTCTCTCTCTCTCTCTCTCTCTCTCTCTCTCTCTCTCTCTCTCTCTCTCTCTCTCTCTCTCTCTCTCTCTCTCTCTCTCTCTTAGCTCTTACTCTCACCGCCAAAATTCTTCCTCCTGGGTTCCAATGCTCGTTTGGGGCATATGTCTCTTAAAGGAATGAAAATGCTATGTGCTTTGTAGTATCCGCCTTTTTTGACTCTTTGCATTTTGATTCTTGTGATCATTGTTTGTATGGCAGGCAGACTAGAAATATGCATAAAAAGTCTGGTAAGAAACGCATGAGTGAGCCCTTGGCTCTTGTGCACTTAGATGTATGTGGGCCCATGCCCTGTCAGTCACTTGGTGGGGCAAAGTACTTTGTTACTTTCATAGATGATTACTCACATAAGGTTTGGGCTTATCCCATAAAGAGAAAATCCAATGTATTAGACACATTTCAGCATTGGCTTGCATTGGCAGAGAACTAGTCTTGGAAAAGGCTCAAATGCCTAAGGTTAGATAATGGGGGTGATAATGTATCACGTGCTTTTGAGCAGTTTTGTGATGAGTGGGGTATTAAGCATCAGTTGACCGCCCCTTACACCCCACCCCAGAATGGTACGACTAAACGCATAAATAGGACTATTTAGGAAAGGGTCCGTAACATGCTTAGCCAGGCTGGCTTACCGCAATACTTTTGGGCTGAGGCAGTTACTACTGCAGTGCATCTCATTAACAGGTCGCCTAGTAGTAGCATTGACTTTCAAGTTGCAAAGGAGGTATGGGCAGGCAAGCCCCCCTCTTATGATCATTTGCGTGTCTTTGGATGTGAGGCGTTCTGTCATGTGCCCAAGGAAAAACACAATAAGATGGATCCTAAAAGTGTCAAATGCATTTTCATTGGCTATGGAGATGCAGGAGAGATGGGTTACTGTCTATGGGATCTGCAGGAACGGAAAGTGATATGCAGCCATGATGCCATCTTTCATGAGGACAAAATGCATATGCAGCCTGAGAAAGTGGTTGAGGTACGTAGAGTTATCTTTCAGGAGAAGCCACCTGCTCCCGTTCAGCCCGCTCTACGGCCAGCTAGATAGCACACATCATCACCTGATGCTCATGGCCCAGATGCTAGACATACTAATGTTAGACAGGATGTCGGTCAGGCAGTAGAGCCTGGATTGAGGCATTCTACTAGAGATAGACAACCTCTTGATTGTTTTGCGCCCTCTATGGATTATGTACTGGTTATAGATGCAAGAGTGCCTCTCACTTATGATGAGGCTATGCGCAAGGGTGATTGTCACTCTTGGGAGAGGGCCATGCAGTCTGAGCTTAACTCATTGCATAAGAATCAGACTTGGGATTTGGTTTCCTTTCCTCAGGGTAAAAAGGCTTTACCATGCAAGTGGGTGTACAAGCTAAAAAGTACCCCTCGACACCCCAAGCAGGCATACAAGGCTTGATTGATTGCTAAGGATTTTAAGCAGGAGCATGGTGTTGACTTTGATGAATCTTTTCTCCTGTGGTCAAGATGACCACCCTACACTGTCTTGACCTTGGTTGCATAGCTTGATCTGGACTTGTACCAGATGGATGTTAAGACAGCTTTTCTACATGGGGACTTTCATGATGAGATTTACATGGAGCAGCCTAAGGGCTTTGCAGACTGTAACAAAACTCCAAAAACCACCACAACATGCCTTAGCACCATAACTCATCAAAACATGGCATATCACGCCCCTTGGGCCTCAACATGGCACCCCACCACGACATATCACCATAACGCGACATGGGTCCCCAACATAACACGGCACGGTTTCTCAACTCAACACGGCGCCTCAGCGCGACACGGCACGGCAACGCGACACAGTTTCACTGTCCACCATGATGTCTCCCCCCAACGGGCAAGGAGCATTTTCCTCAAGGCACTTGAAAGTTTTTGGTGCTCACGCAAGGACGCACCTCCGAAACCCTTTGTGGTAGCACAACACCCCACTCACCTCTCGCCCCATAAAAAGACTACCCTTTCCCCCTCACTCTCACTGTTTGCACTCACCATCCCCACTCACCTATTCCTGGGGGAAGCCCCGAGCCACTTAACCATGCCCAAGCGACACGCACGACGGCCCCATACCGCGACGCGCCCAAGGAGAGCCAAGCCTCGAGTAGGGTACCTCCCCTATACACACCCCCCCTACAAAAAACTCGAAGCCCACTTCGAGTTGAGTAGGTACTAAGAGTTTGTTATTTACAAGAATAAACCCATCCCTCTTACCTAGCTTCAAAAAAGTGAAGGTAATTATACGAATGCCCCTACATAGTTAAGCTCTCAAGTATACTTACAGGCCGCCTTGTAACGCCTTCACCCGGTTGAATCTTCCCAATGCTAAGGTGTGGTGTTGGCGTCGCAAGCTCCTTCTTCGGTTGGGCTCTTTGTAGCCGGATCAGTCGATGATGCCTTGTTGGAGGATGTCGTGGTGATGCGCTGTAAGGCCACGTACCTCTTTGCTCTTCTTGCTCTATCCATTGCTCCAGCGTGAAGAAGTCCAACACCACGCTCCTTAATTCTTCGTGGCGCGCATGGGATGTTGGACTTTGCGGCTCCTTCAGCAGTAGATCGTTTCTTTGCAAAAACTGCATGTCGCCTGGCGCGGAACGCCCGATCCCACTTAGCCGCGCCATCCCTGGTCCTGCTTTTCCTTTTTGAAGTGCCCTGTCTGGCACGGATCTTCGGGAGTTTGCCTGCAAAACGCTCAGATTTTACCTGTGATGCTGCATGTCGGCGTGCTCTCCTGGCGAGGTCCATTATCCCCGCGTGTTTTATCCTTCTACGTTTCGAGCCCTGCTTGGCCACATTCGACTTGAGCGCACACGTCTGCCGAAGCCTTTTGTGTTGGCCCTCTCTGGCCCGATCTATCTCTCTGATGCGCAAGTAAATGCAGAGGCCATTGCTACAAGGTTGCCATACTGCGCCGGCTTGCACTAAGAGGCCCCACTTGGCCGAATTGAGCTGGATCACCTGCCTGTAAGTTAGATGGGCTTGATGAAAGCCATCAAACCGTCTAGCTTGCAACGCGAGGGCCATCTCTCTCGCTGTGTCCACCTCGAAATTGCCCCGAATGGCCTGATTTTGCAAGTAAGAACAGAATAGCTTGCACAAGTCGAAACACGGGGTTGCCGCATACCGCCTTGCCCTCACAGCCAAGTCCATTTCTTTGGCTGAGAGCGTTGGCCTTCTCTTGCCGAGATAAACCTTATGGGCACATGTTGAGACCAAACCTTCACACTTGGCCTCGGCAGATGAGCTAGGCTCCTTGTTGAGCCGAATCTGACTTTGATCCTCAGGAGGGTGAAGCCTCTGTACAACTTGCTCGGCTCGGCCATGAAGCCATCCGACCACGATGACGTCACCCAGCAGGTTGCAACCCTTTGGCCCTGAGACCGGAATAGGCTTGAACGTGCAAGTAGACTTCAAGTTTGAAGTAGACTCCCTGAAAGACACTCTCATCCGAAGTACAAGGTCCCCAGCCTCGTGCACCTCCGCGACTTGAGTCCCATTCCAGAAGATCCACTCGTCGCCATCTGTCCACACAAGGGGCACCCCAGTACCCCCATCTTCTTTGCTGCATGAGGGCTTGCTTCCCTCGTAATCAGCCACTTGAGCGCAATCTCTAACCGCATCAGTTTCACAAGAGAACACCTGCAACTCATTGCTGAAGCTTACATGCCTTCCCTTGCTAGCCGACTTGGTTTGTTGGGACTCCGGGATCGACTCTGTTGTCTCACTCTTCGCCTTGATTCTTGAAGTATCATGGAGTTTGTCCCACTCCCCAGCGTGGGTTTCGTCCTTTGTCCGCTTCTTCGTATCCTTCCTCTCCTCTCCATCCTGTTCTTCCCTACCCTCGGCCATTCGTTTATTCTCGCGGCTCACGAGTCTTCTTCTTTCTCCTCCACTCTCCACTCCACATCCGGCCGTTTCTTTATCCTCGCGGCTTACGAGTATTGTGCCTTCTCCGTTCTCCACTCCACATCCGGCCATTTCTTTATCCTCGCGGCTCACGAGTATTGTGCCTTCTCCACTCTCCACTATACACTCGGCCATTCGTTTATCCTCGCGGCTCACGAGTACCATGCCTTCTTCCTCATCCTTCTCCCTACACACGGCCGTTAGTTTATCCTCGCGGCTCACGAGTACCATGCCTTCTTCCTCATTCCTTTCCCTGCACACGGCCGTTTCTTTATCCTCGCGGCTCACGAGTACCATGCCTTCTCCTCCACTCTCCTCTCCACGCACGGCCGTTTCTTTATCCTCGCGGCTCACGAGCTTATCTTGTTTGGCCATTCGTTTAGACTCGCGGCTCACGAGTTCCCTGCCTTCTCCTTCAACCCTTCCTCCACACACGGCCGTTTCTTTATCCTCGCGGCTCACGAGCTTATCCTGGTTGGCCGTTCGTTTAGACTCGCGGCTCACGAGTTCTTCCACACCCTCATCCTGTTCGACCGTTCGTTTAGACTCGCGGCTCACGAGTTCTTCCACAAGCTCCTCATTTTCGGCCATTCGTTTATACTCGCGGCTCACGAGTTCATCCCTCACCTCCATTTCTCCATACACGGCCGTTTCTTTAGACTCGCGGCTCACGAGTTCTTCCCTCGCCTCCATTCCCTCTAACTCCCAGGCTCCCAGCCCATCCTGTCCTGGATTATTTATACTCCCCCTAGGTCCAGGAGTCTCGATACCTGTCCCGACTTCTTTATCCTCCCTCCAGGTACAGGAGTCTTCCCCTTCATCCCCGCAACCATCTTCCATCTCCTCATCCAATCCCTCCGCTGCTTGTTCCGAAGTATCATCTGCTTGTGGCTCGGCTTCCTTTGCCTCGCCCTTCCATGTGCACTCCTCAAGAACCACCCCTTCTGGTAATGGATCTGACCCGCAGGTCGTCTTCTCTTCCGCGCACTCCTCCACCAGCACTCCATCAAACATAAAACTGGACTCATTTGCCCATATTGGCTGCTCCGAATAAAACAAGCGGTCATTCTCTTCATGATACGGCCCGTAGGCCTCCTCGTTCTCACTCTGCCACTCGTCCGCATCCGCTTCATACCCTGGTTCTGACACTTTGTCATAATCATCTTGATAGTCCCTTTCCTCTTCCCAGGTTGTCTTTCCGTGTGCATGATTGGCTTCATAGTCTGGATCAAACCCTTGTTCCTCATAGCCTTCCAGTCGTTGTTCGCTCTCTTTCCACGTGTAGTCTTCGTATCTAGTATATTGATCTTCAAAAGGCTCCTCATACATGTAACTCTCTATAGGGGAGGTACCCTACTCGAGGCTTGGCTCTCCTTGGGCGCGTCGCGGTATGGGGCCGTCGTGCGTGTCGCTTGGGCATGGTTAAGTGGCTCGGGGCTTCCCCCAGGAATAGGTGAGTGGGGATGGTGAGTGCAAACAGTGAGAGTGAGGGGGAAAGGGTAGTCTTTTTATGGGGCGAGAGGTGAGTGGGGTGTTGTGCTACCACAAAGGGTTTCGGAGGTGCGTCCTTGCGTGAGCACCAAAAACTTTCAAGTGCCTTGAGGAAAATGCTCCTTGCCCGTTGGGGGGAGACATCATGGTGGACAGTGAAACCGTGTCGCGTTGCCGTGCCGTGTCGCGCTGAGGCGCCGTGTTGAGTTGAGAAACCGTGCCGTGTTATGTTGGGGACCCATGTCGCGTTATGGTGATATGTCGTGGTGGGGTGCCATGTTGAGGCCCAAGGGGCGTGATATGCCATGTTTTGATGAGTTATGGTGCTAAGGCATGTTGTGGTGGTTTTTGGAGTTTTGTTACACAGACCCTGGCAGGGAACACCTAGTGTGCAAGCTAAAGAAGAGTCTATATGGCTTGAAGCAAGCATCTAGGGAATGGTACCATAAGTTTGATGCATTCATGCATTCACAGGGCTACAACCCCAGTGATATGGATCCGTGCTTGTACACGAAGAAAGCCTGTGATGGTTCTTTATTGATTTTGGTACTCTATGTGGATGACATGATTTTAGTAGGGACATCTCATGAGGAGCTAGATGCTCTTAAGGCTCAGCTCAAGAAGAGCTTTGAGATGAAAGATCTAGGAGAGGCCTCTCATATACTTGGTATGCGCATTACACGTGATCGATCTCAGGGACTACTCTATCTGTCCCAAAGGGAGTACATTCATAAAGTCCTTAAGCACTTCCGCATGCATGATGTTAAGCCTATTGGCTGTCCATTACCTTCTCATGTGAAGGTTTCACAGGCCGATTGTCCACAGATAGATGAGCAGAGGGCGGAGATGGCCAAGATTCCCTATGCATCAGCCGTGGATAGTCTTATGTATGCCATGATAGTTACCCGTCCATATATAGCTTTTGCAATTGGGGTTGTGGCACGTTATATGGCTACACCTGGCAAGAAACATTGGGATGCCGTAAAAGGTATCATGAGGTACCTTAAGGACACAACAGATATGTGCCTTTGCTATGGCAGCAAGGATACAGGAGTCGTGGGATATAACGACTAAAGGGGTGCTGGAATGATGAACTTAAGACACATGATATGTACCAATACAATGCAAGGAGAGGTGGTGTCAAATGCAATTGCTTCCCCAATCATGCCATATGGAAAGTGCCAGAGAGTGTCAATATGGTGCAAGAAGAGCTAGAAATAGAAGCAACAAGCTATGCACTCATGCTATATGGGAAGGGATCAACCACCATGGAGATGTGAAACACAAATTCAAGAGTGTGAGTACATAGAGAAAAAAAATGCCAAACAAAGGACCAAGGTTGCCTCTTTATAGGCACTCTTGACACAGCCAAAAACTAGTTCTTGGATCCAAACATTGGACATGTGGCAAAAATCTAATAATTGATCATATCCATTGGATTTAGCAATTAGAAAACCCAACCCATTTGAAAAAAGAGGATTGACATGTGGTATGATTATTGGGTGATTATAAAAGGAAAATTTTTTGCACGATTTCATTCACACTCCACCTTTGCAAAACAAACCAACTCTACGACTTGCCTTCTTCATTTTCCCTATAGTGCCATAAGCATCCCATTGTGGCTCCACCAAGTCCATTATTCATATCATGTCGGCCTTCTTGTTTGCACCCTCCCCCTACATTGCAATTGTGCACCTTCTGCTCTTGCGAATGTGCACCTTCCTTATGGCACAATTGCACCTATTTGCAATTTGACCAAGTCTCCCTATCGCACCGCATTGGCTTGCACCTTGGCGACTTTCCTAATAGTGCGATAGCTCCCACTTGCCACTTGATGAATACTCCCTTTTGCAGTGTATTAGCTTGCACCTTAGCAACTTCCCTAACGATGCAATAGCTTCCATCTACCACTTGATGAACACTCCCACTCACACAGTATCGGCTTGCACCTCAACCACTTCCCTAGGCATATTATAGCTTCCATCTACCACTTGATGAACAATCCCTCTTGCCATATTGGCTTTGATCTGAATGACTTCCCTCTACAACACAATAGTATACCCTACATCTCCATCAAATCTCTCTCTCTCTCATGCTGTGTTGGCTTGCTCGTGTCCTTTTGTGAGAGCGCATATCTTCAATGGCCAAGACCAAGCAGACTGCAATAAAGGTATATATTCAACAACAACAACCAAAAGAATATGATGTTCCTTCAAAGCAAAATGTTGGCTAAGTTATCCCAGATGTTTCCACAATGTCTCAAGAGATTCCTATTGATAATCCACTTGAGGCTACATCTTCTAATAATAGTCAAACTCTAGCTTCTCCTGATCCTCAGCCTTCAACTCCTCCTATTGCTCTTGGCCAAGGGGACCATTCACTTCTCCTAGATGCTCCTAAGCATATTGAGCCGTTAGTTGTACTAGTTGAGGAATCTTTTAAAGCAACCCTAGTCAAAGGAAGTCGAGATGGTTTTACATGGAGATGTGCTTTTGTGAAATTAGGAAACTCCACAAGGAAACCAACCATCTTATCCTAAAGCCCACATTTATCAAAGTGGTCAAGGATATCTCAAATAGATTGTCTAGGAGGGTTGCTACAATTGATGGGCTTAATAGTGGCAACTTTTGCTTATACTTTGTTTGCAAGAGGTGGCAAAGGACTTTATCATTAACCTCATGAATGATGCTTACATTGATGCTACCCATATACACATGGGAACATTGATGAAAAAGGACTTCAATATGGTGAGCAAGCTTGGTGTTGAGATGGCAAGCTCAACATGTGCGGACATTGATGATGGACCGCCTAGCTAGATGGATCCGCACATCTACACTTAGCACGTTGGTGGTCATTATGATACTCACATGGCCACTGACTTATCAATTATTATATTTAGTTTGTTACACCTACCTATAGTTGGAAAATATATAGCGCCAATCGATTAGTGTAGTCTATTATGCACTCTTTGACTTAGTAGGACACTTTTCTTTATGTTGTATCTTATCTATACTTTGTGTACATTGTATAGTGTGTGGAAGAAGAAGAAAAAAATAAGAAAGAAAACGTTTTGGCCTCCATCTCTCTTCTTGTGTTCTTGAGTGAGCTTCCTCTTGTGTATACAGTGTGTGTTTGGTGCAATAGCTCAAGCAAGTCCCTCCACCACACGATTTTAGACATGGTATTAGAGCCATGCCACTAAGAGAGGCTGATTTTGAAGGTTGAAGTGAAGGAAAAGAAGCAAGGTTCGAGCAAGCAAGCAACAGGTAAGGAGCTCTTCCATTCTTTCACTCTTTCTCTTGGATAGTGCTTGTGGAGGCACCAAAAGCAGGGTAGAGTGAAAATATCTCAAATTGCTGTGAGATTTGCCCGTAGTTTTTTTGGGCATCTGAGGCCCTTTCAGGGCCTGTTTTAGAGCTGCAAGGTTGCGGACAGTAGTTTCAAGGTACACTATGATTTTGGATGTATTGACCGAAAGTGGGTGTACATGTTATAATTTTTAAATATATAAATTTTTGAGGTGTTTTCCAAGAAGCAAACATAAGGTATATCTGCAAACAGGTTGCAGATTACATGTACTATTGAGCAATCAGTGAAAAAGGTTGCTTGGTGTATTACTATGCACTTGTGAAAGACTGCAAAAGACTAGCTTGATGTGTTGTATCCTTTTTTGTGATAATGGCAAAGAACAGTGGAAATCCCATTATTGAGAAGCTCGACAAGAACAACTACCCTTCACGGAAGTTCCATGTGACGAACTTTCTCATTGGAAATGGCCTTTATGAGTTTGTTTCAAGTGAAGAAAATGAGTGAGAGCTGGGTATGCCTCTGACTGCAAATGAATTAAAGGCATGAAAATAGTGGAATGCAAAAGATAAAAAGGTGATGTACTGGCTATTTGGAGTCATTGATAATACTATGCTAGGACATATCAGGAATGCAGAAACTTCAGATGCAGCTTGGATAAATTTTTAGAACATGTTTTTAGTAAATACAAAGGCACAAAGATTCAAGTCAAGCAAGAGTTGAATATATTAAAGAGAGGGAAAATGTCTATCAATGAGTATGTGTTGAAGGTGAGGAGCATTGCAGATGCTTAGCAACGATTGATGCAATGCCTCATGATGATGATTTGGTTTCATCCACTTTGAGTGGACTCAATAATGAGAAGGCATGAAAATCATTTGTTACTTCAGTATACATACGAAAGTCATTTCCAGATTTTAATAAGTTGATCTCTCTCACGATTACCGAAGAGTTCAATATACAGGGTGACTCGTCTGAAAGAAATGGTGAACAAGTCCAAGCATTTTACTCAAGTTCAGGAAGGGGACGTAGTAGATCCTCTTCGAGAGGCTGTGGTTTGGGATGTGCTGGTGATAACCAGCAAAATAGGTTCAATTAGCAATTTGGTGAAATGCAGGCTTCAGGAGGCCGAGAAAACTTTAGAGGCAGGGGGAGTTCTAGAGGAATAGGTGGATGTCAGAATATAGGTTCTGAAAATTCTACTATTGTTCGCCATTATTGTGGCAAGACAGGTTATATTGCATCCCATTATTATGCTAAGAAGGATGATATTCGTAGTGATAAATTGAAGCAAGAAAATTATGCATCATCTTCACGACAGAATGAAGACAAAAATGAGCGCTTGTTTGTTATGCAGCATATGATGAATGCGGTTACACAAAAGGGGACACATGATGATGTATGGTATGCCGATTCAGGTGCATCTAATCATATGACCAGTCATGTTGAATGGTTTGGAGAGATGCAGGACTTACAAAACCCAGGTTATGTGCAGACGGGTGATGATTCATGCCACCCAATTTCACACATTGGAAAGGTTCCCTTGCCCTTGTATGATGGCCAGACAAAGAGTCTGACAAACGTATTACATGTGCCATCAATTACAAAGAATGTAGTATCTGTTGGCCAAATGGTAGAGCAGGGGTTGCAGGTCCGATTCAATGCAAAAGGTTATTTTGTAGAAGACTTTAATGATAAGTGCAAGTTGATCACAAAAGGAAGTAGAGTTGGCCGAATGTTCGCTTTAGATGTTGGAATTCTTGCAATGGATTGCTGCTATATATGCTAAAGGAAAAGGAGTAGTTGCAGATATTGAAATATGGCATAAACATATTGGGCATGCAAATGTGCGAAGGCTGAAATTAATACAGTCCAGAGGATTGGTTATAGGGTTGCCTTCTTTTAGAGTTGCAAAATTGCATAAAGTCTGTGAAGCATGACAGTTTGGTAAGCAGGCGAGACAACCCTTCTCGCATGATAGAGAAATGAGCAGAAATATACTTGATGTAGTACATACAGATGTTTGGGGGCCTACATAGAATGTATCTCTTGGTGGCAGTAAATACTTTGTCACATTTATTGATGACTGTTCAAGGAAGTTATGGGTATACTTCATGAAGGAAAAAAGTGATGTGTTTGAGTACTTCAAATCTTTTAAGGCAGCTGTTGAAACAGAAACATGCTTAAAAGTAAAGTGCTTGAGATCAGATGGAGGGTGAGAGTACCTCTCTAATGAGTTCAATGGCTTCTTGAGGACTCATGGGATAAAGAGGCAATTTACTTGCAGGTATATTCCACAGCAAAATGGTATTGCAGAAAGAAAAAATAGGCATTTTGCAGAAGTTGGCATTAATGTCTGAAAAGAATATGCCCAAACATTTTTGGTTTGAAGCTGCCCATACTGTTGTTTACATTATGAACAGAACTCCCACAGCTGCAGTTTATGGGATGACTCTTGAAGAATGCTTTACTAGTAAGAAGCCTGATGTATCACACTTGAAGTTATTTTGATGTATTGCATATGTTCATATGCCAGATGAGCTATGAAAGAAGCTTGATCCAAAGGCTGAAAAATGTATTTTTATTGGATACTCTTTAGAGCAGAAAGGGTATTGTTGTTATAACCCTATCATAGGTGAGTTTAGAGTGAGCAGTGATGTTATTTCTTATGATATGAACAGTTGGTATGCACCTGCTAGTGATATATTAGATGATGATAATGATCATGATAGCTATGTGCAGAAAGAAAAGCAAAAATCACAGTCTTAATAGACCAAAAACATCTTCTGATACTACACCTACAATGAGCCCTTGGTCTGGGAGACTCAATAGCCCCACATCTTCATGTGTATCTATAAGTGTTGCAAATGAAAGAAGAAAGTACTGGATGGTAATTATATATCTACTAGTCATTTGGGATTTGATGAAGATTCTAGTGGTTCAGAGAGTTTGGATGATGAGCTTAGTATTCTTTCAGTCACGACACCACATGTATAAAGAGTTCATAGTAATGTAAAGGTTCCATTGAGTGATCCAACGGTACACAGGTCTAGCAGGGTCAGATACCCTGTTAAAAGATTTGACTTTGAAGGTTATGCAGCCCACCATTATGCTTATATGGTGAAACTAGTTGAGGATGTTGAATCCACTTGTTTTGAGGATGTTGTTGGTTATGTTCATTGGGATGCAGCAACAATGGATGAGAAGATGGCTGTATTGGAAGCCAATAAGACTTGGGATTTGGTACCCTTACCTAAGGGTAAGAAAGTTATTAGCTGTAAGTGGGTTTACAAAGTCAAGCATAATGCAGATAGTTCAGTTAGCAGGTATAAGGTTGGGCTGGTTGCAAAAGGCTACGCTCAAACATATGGCATAGATTATGAAGAGACATTTAGTCCAGCTAGGATGGCAATTGTCAGGTGTGTGATTGCCTTGGCAGCAGCCAAAGGTTGGATTTTGCAGCAAATGGATGTTAATAATGCATTCTTGCATGGTGAATTGCAAGAAGAAGCGTATATGGAGTAGCCAACAGGTTATGAGGATTTAGAGCATCCCACATATGTGTGCAGGTTAAAGAAGGCACTCTATGGGGCTGAAGCAAGCACCTAGAGCATGGTCTGACAAGATTGGAGAGTATCTTATTAATATTGGATTTTGTAATTCTGATGCTGATCACTCACTTTATCTGAGAAAGGGAGATGCAAGTTTGGTCATCATAGTCATCTATGTGGATAACTTGATTATTACAGGTGACAGCGACAAAGGGATTGCTGAAGTTAACGACTTCTTGAAGAAGAAGTTTGAGATGAAGGATTTGGGTGAACTGAGATACTTTCTCAGTATTTAGGTGATCAGATGTGATGATGGTATATGGCTATCACAAAGGCAGCATGGCTTGGATATGTTATCCAAAGCCTTTTTTAGTACCGTTGGAGTAAAATATGAAGTTGAGTGCCGACGTTGGGGATGAGATAGAAGACCCTACTATGTTCAGGAGGATGGTAGGGAGTTTGATTTACAAGACTATTATAAGGCCAGACTTGAGCTATGATGTTAGCCTTGTTAGTCAATATATGCAAATGCCTAGAAAGCCTCATTTGGATGCAGTTAGACGTATATTGAGATATGTTAAGTCCACTTTACATTATGGACTTTTTTATGAGGCAGGTAAGGATGTACAGGGTTTTTGAATACACAGATGCAGATTGGGCTGGTAGTATGTCAAACAGAAGATCTACTAGTGGATTCATGTTTTCCCTTGGTAGTGCAGTAGTTTCATGGAGCAACAAAAAGCAACCTACAGTTGCTTTATCGAGTACGGAGGCTCAATATAGAGGTGCTGCTATGGCAGCATGTGAGGTGGTATGGCTGCAAAAGTTATTAGGTGATTGAGATGTGCAAGGAGATGATACAGTTGTCATTCATTGTGACAATATGAGCAGCATACAGTTAGCTAGGAATCCAATGTTCCATGCTAGGACAAAACACATTGAGGTGCACTACCACTTTGTGAGAGAGAAGGTACTTGTAGGAGAGATTGACTTGGTATATGTTAGCATACAAGATCAGATAGCTGACATTTTCACAAAGGCACTGGGTGCAAAGAAGCTTTGAAAGTTCCAAAGCTTACTTGGAGTTGCAAAGATAGAGTTGAGCTTGAGGGGGAGTGTTGAGATGGTAAGCTCAACATGTGTAGACATTGATGATGGACCGCCTGGCTAGATGGGTCTGCACGTCTACACTTAGCATGTTGGTGGTCATTATAATACTCACATGGCCGCTGACTTATCACTTATTATATTTAATTTATTACACCTACCTACAACTGGCAAAGATATAGCGCCAGTCGATTAGTGTAGTCTGTTATGCACTGTTTGACTTAGTAGACTACTTTCCTTTATATTGTATCTTATATATACTTTGTGTACATTGTATAGTGTGTGGAAGAAGAGAAAAAAAAAACAGTAAGAAAACGTTTTGGCCTCCATCTCTCTTCTTGTGTTCTTGAGTGAGCTTCCTCTTGTATATACAATGTGTGTTTGGCGTAGCAGCTCAAGCAAGTCCCTCCACCACGCGATTCTTAACACTTGGGTACAGCTTTGACAAAGTTTTGAAGCTATTACCTACTACTAATCATAAAGCCTTTGAGATCCTCAATATTCTCCCAAGGTTAAGAAAAGTGAAAGAGTCTATCATTGCATATGTTACTCATTTACACCGCACAAGAACTGCATTTGAGAGAGAGACTACCATGTAAGAGAAAATCAAAGAGGAGGTTGAAAGTGAGGATGTGACTTGCAAGCGAAAGATTGGTTCTCTTGGCCCAATTAACTATGAGAGGATGAGCAAAATTTTTTGCCAAATGGTTGTGAAGGTTTATTGGGATGCAAATAAAGAGGAATATCTTAGCATATCTTCGAAAGACATAGAAAGGATAGATATTTATCTGTCAAATTATGTTGTTATTGTTGTTTGAGGAGAGGCTTGTTTTTATTTTATAGATATTTTCAAAGTTACTTGCACCTTCATTCTCTTATTTTAGGCTTTGCTTCTATATAGGACATACATTACTTCTCTCAACAATGATATTGCTAAGAACATATATATTATTGATACACTACTCTCTATAAATCTTTTTTCAAAGTCTAATTCAAATATTGTAGGATTTAAATTTTTTTAATAGTACCACACACCCCCTTTTTTTGCATGTTGAAATGTAAATCCCTTTTACATAGTTACTTTTGGGGATTTATTTTCATATTTATTGCTAACTAATGTTTTCTTTACATGGGACATTAGAGCTTGATCTACTTTGATATTCTTGATCGAGAGGTCATCCTAATGAAATCCCTTTCAAGAGGCCATGGCATGGCAAAAATGTATCCTCAATGGTTTTCTCTTGTTTTCTAGATTTGCTTTGTAAGTAGTGTCTTTATTGTTACATAACAAGTTTTCATTTGCACTGCTATTGGACTTGTTATTATCCACTTGAAATGGCAGTTTTGAAGACATTCCTGACTCTTGGAGACATTTCAAGTTTCTCCTTCAAGAGGTCCCTCTACAGAATGATGCACATAATTGTGGAAGGAGAGTTATCTCAAATCTGATTTTAAAATTAGTGATACACCCCTTTCAGTGATATTTGATATGTGCTCATTTAGTTTTCTTCACCTTGTGAGCAACATTGCAAATAGCAACATGGTAACCCAATCGTTTAGGCTAAACATTTTGGATTTTTATTTTTCATCTACACTTTTGTAAAAGACGATGTAAGTGTTTATAGAATGAAAAGAACACGTGTGGATGCTATGAAAAAAAAGAAGCAAAGCTAATCTACAAAGAAAAAAACTCAAAAAAAAAAAAGCAAAGCTAATCTACAAAGAAAAAAACTCAAAAGAGGAAAGATTGATGAACACAAAACAAATGTCAACAAGACTAATGAAAATAATGCAATATGTATTAATAAGAAGAATATTCAAATGTATATTAAAAGCTACAAAACAATTAATATTAACTGCAACTCATTTTATCACATCTTTTGCTAACTTTTATTAGCTCTGCACTTTGCGATTATCAAAAGATATCAAATTTCAAAGAGATTTCGATTAAAAAATAAAAAATCCATAAAATAATCTCTACAATCTCCAAAAAAAAAAAAACCAAAAATACCATATTCTTGCACACATGGTAAACTCTTCCAAGCCCTTTTCTTAATCCAATGATTAAGAAAAGTGTCATTTTTGACACAATATGACTTTAATAGAGAGAGAGGAAAATGTTTATTTGCCAAAGGGGAAAGAGAAAAGAGAGAGCGAGCAAGCTCTACATCAACCTATGTGACAAAGAGGGAAAACTGTTACGTTGCTAGAGAAAGAGGGGAAGAGCTCGCGCGCGCTCTCTCTCTCTCTCTCTCTCTCTCTCTCTCTCTCTCTTTCTCTCTCTCTCTCTCTCTCTCTCTCCGAGTTTCATGTTTTCTTTTGCTATCATAATTTGTTCTCTTTTGCTATTGTTGAGATTCAGCAATCACACTCACTAAACAGCCTCTTTGTATGGAGCTTCAGGGCCAAGGACATGCAGGCTAACCTATCCCATATGCACAATGGTGCCTACTGCAGTTTCCTACTTTCCTATAAAGCATTGTACTTGCTTCCCTTTCTTAATGCAATGATAGTACTCTTTTCTTTTCAGTGAAGTGTCAGTGTCATTGTCCACATACACAAGATTGTGTTTATGAGTCCAAGTCTCAATCTTGGAACCTAATTCACTTGTGTAACAAACAGTGTCTTGGTCTTCTCCATCATGAGTCCACTCTTCTCTTTCCATCCACCATAACCAACTGCCATGCTCTAGATCCCGTAACCTTAACATGGTATCAAAGCGCAGCTGAGCATGGCTTAGCATGGTTCAGGTCCTCTCTCTGCTCTCTCAGTTTCTCACAATCTCTATCCAGCTCAGCTCAAGTGTTTGACTTCATCTCCAACTCCATTTTCACTCTCTACCCCTTGGCAGCCATAGCCAACCTGCAACCTACCTCTGTTGGAGGAGCTGGATCTCCACTTACAGGGCATATCTTCACTTGCTTTCTTCTGGAGAAATGTTCCTTGACTTAGGGCGCTGCATCCTATCACTTCAAACACCAACATTGGTGAGCTACAGATCCAGCATTGCGAAAATTCGTCGTCGCTGTCCAGACTGCGCTGCTGCTGATTCGTACGTCATATTCCGCCTGCACACGTCGCGATGCTGACGAAGATCACAGGGCTTTGATAGGCCTTGGAAAGAGCTACATTTCCATAAAAAAAGTTTTGCAAATGATCAACCATAGCTCCTACAATCTGCAAAAAACCAAGCCTCTCTGAAACCCTAAACTGTCAACCATAGCCAAAATCTCTCAAGTTTCTTTTTTCCTCATTTTTCTCACTCCTGACACTAAACCAAGCTAAAGCCCACTCTAATCCATTGTCCCATCATCAAATCAAGGAGAGGAAGGACCTGAGAAGATTGAAGAACGATCGAACAAGAAGAATCAAGCTCAACGTCAACACTGACATAGTGTATTTTCACACTGTCATTAACTGTGTCTCTTGACACATTGCAATCTGCTCTTTTACTGATAAAATCTCAGAATTCTGGTGTTGATTTGCTGCTAATCTTGCAACCTCAACATGGAAAAAGACTCTCCAAACGCTCGATTCAAAGGTTCTGCCTTAGTACCATTGCAATCAGTGGTGGTAAGCATCGCACGATTAGCCATGAAAAGTATACCGTCCTCATCAAGCAAGTCCAATAGCTTCCGGCTACCAAAAGTGCGGTGTCCATGTATTCAATTATGCTACGTCGTGCAGTCACAAGCAAAGGATGTCTCATATATCTTCAAGTGTACTTCTCAACATGGACAACTTTGCTTCATCAACACATTATTACGAGAAACTAGCCCGCGGTCTTCTAACTACGTAATATCTAAGTATGCACGAGCACTCACATAATACCTGCACCGAAGTATATACACAGTTTAGGTCCTCAAGTAGAGGACAATACTCTCAGCTTGCTTAGAGTTCGACCTGTCTCCCAAACTAATTGCACTATGTCTTGTGCACAATAGAGAAGACTAGCACTACCCTTAGGGAGAGACCACATGAGAAGTTTTAAATGGGAATAAATTTGATATCCTATTTGGTGCACAGTCAAAGTCGCCTAAATATGGTCTATTAATTGAATTTTTTCGACTTGATATGAAGCCTCATACATCCCTGATATCCCATCTGAACTACATGAAAAGCCTGCTTACTCAACTTGCAAGAATAAAGCTAAAAACAGATAAAGATGTCTGTATTGGTGTCTTGTTAAAAAGCTTGCCTCCTGCCTATGATAATGTATCAACCACTCTAACCAATATGCCTAATCCTCAACTTGTTGATATTAAAGCCTCTGTGTAAGAAAAAAAAAAACTCAAAAGCAAAAAAGAGCCCAGCACTTCAAAGAATGAACAAATGTTATATGTAAACAACAGATACAAAAGTAAAAAGGAACCGCTTTTCTATGACTTCTGCAAAAGGACCGAATATACTGAGAAGTTCTGTCATGCTAGGAAGAGGTCCCAAAAGACCTATCTTGCAGCTGTAAAAGAAGAAGAAGACCATGGACCAAAAGATGAAGAAGAAGATGAAGATGAAGACCACCAGGATCGGAAGGACAAGACTCATTAGTCCTTCTACTCTCATAACTCTAATAGACTGTTTTAAAAGCCTTGTACTTCCTTGCCCTAATGCTTCCTGCCATAAGCTTTATAAACTCCTTATGTAACTTGGCATTAGTCCCTGTACACTTTGTGAGGCCCCTGTTACAGCCTCTGGATGTCCATCATGTTTTGGTGCCCACACTTAGCCTTTTCTGCGACAGCCTCTGATATCTACCATGTTTGTGGTGTGCCCACACTTTACAGGTGGTTCTCATTACAACCTCTACACACTTTGTGCCTTTCTAGTTGTGATTGAGGAGGGGTGTTGAGATTCAGCAATCACACTCACTAAACAGCCTCTTTGTATGGAGCTTCAGGACCAAGGACATGCAAGCTAACCTATCCCATATGCACAATGGTACCTACTGCAGTTTCCTACTTTTCTATAAAGCATTGTACTTGCTTCCTTTTCTTAATACAATGATAGTACTCTTTTCTTTTCAGTGAAGTGTCAGTATCATTGTCCACATACACAAGATTGTGTTTATGAGTCCAAGTCTCAATCTTGGAACCTAATTCACTTGTGTAACAAACAGTGTCTTGGTCTTCTCCATCATGAGTCCACTCCTCTTTCCATCCACCATAACCAACTGCCACGCTTTAGATCCCGTAATCTTAACAGCTATCATGTCTACACCTTTGTGCCGAGCATGCTGTAGTTGATTACCCTTTAACTTTACAAAAACTTTTAGCTGTAACTACAAAAATGCCAAATACACGTTATTGAAATCAAAACTTCCTCCAAAATTGACATGGAAAATTTTCAGACTTCACTCAACTACTTGCTACTAAAGATGTTTTTGCCCTTGTTTTGTCTCCTATGATCTCATCTCTTTGCACACAAAATTGAGGAAAAGCAACATATCAAACCAGGTTCACATGACAACCGTCACGTTGTGTCATGCCTTAAAACTCTACATTGGACATAATTTTTCCAAAAATTGTCGAGTGTAGTATACTTATCATGGTTTCAACCAGCTGGGTTCCCCGTGTAAAGCGTCTCATGTACAAGCTGGCTGCAGCGTATGCCCACGGGAAGAGTTTTGCCGGTGCACATAGCATTTGTGACGAGAATGTACAAGCAGTAATGCACATCCGACCACAGGAAAGCATTTCCCACGAGTACGCACAAGAAGCAACGCTTCTTCAGGAAAGCGAAGATACCTGAAAGATTTGTTCTTATGTGCAATACAAGCACACTACCGGAGAATTGCACAGAACTCGGTTGAACGCATTCTCGGTTTCCATTCCTACTGAAATAATGTCGATGGATCAAGGCCAGGAAGAAAATTTTACAGTACTCTTAACACCTGATGAGCTGCTTTATTGCAAAGCACAGTACAATCGGTGAGGCGAGCAGGAGTAAATGATGCCGATCAACCCTAGGATTGGACGATTATAGCATATAATGAGGATTAACTCTGACATAACAAACCAGCATGACAGTATAACGTAAACATGAAAGTATAACGTCGTACAACGACACAGGTATAGGAGTATGGGGTCCTGAAACCTACAATACACTACCTAGATCAGCTTCCTCAGCATCAAGCCAGATCAATGTCGAGACCTTTTGTCAAAATTCTAGCGGCAACCGTCCCTGTCAACATCTGACCTCGAGATTGCTTCATGTGTTCTGCCATATCTCAACACCTACAATTCTCCCTCTGCATGTGTCCTGATCGTAACGTCAGACGTCGCATACGCCACACAAGTAAGGACATAGCCTTGGCTCATCTGTTCCTCATCGAGGAAAGACTGGTCCGATTGGTCTACCGTTCCCTGCAGGACCTTGCCGGCACAGGACGAGCAGGCGCCAGCACGGCAGGAATACGGAAGATCAACACCGGCAGCCTCTCCTGCATCGAGGATGTACTGATCATCGGGAACCTCCACGGTCTGCTCCTGTCCGTCCTCCGAGACGAAGGTCACCTTGTAGACGGCAACGGCAGCGGCAGCGGCGATGTTGTGAGAGGCGGAGCAAGGGAGGCGGAGAGAGAGGGAGAGGGCCGGGGTAGAGGTGGGGATAGGCGAGGCGAAGGTAGCCGGCATCGGCGAGGATGGCAAGAGGGAGGAGGAAGCGGCGGGGCATGCGAGGGAAGAGGAGGCGGGGCAGGTGGAGACGAAGGCGAGAGCTGCAGCCATGGCGGGGGCGAGGGAAACCCTAGGGTTTCCGCGGGAGGTGATAGGCAGGGAAGGAAGCACGAAACTAGGATTGGTGAGAGAGAGACATGCAGGAGCTTCTTCTTCTGCTTCTTCTTGTGCCCTCTGCCCTTTCTTCTCCCGATGCCCCTTCCCTTAGCCTTCTCTTCAGCTGGCTGGCTTCTGCGCGGAGTTCTAAACCGGAGGTGGTGGTTTCCCGGTTTTTCACTTCCCGCCAAGTGTCCGGAGGCCGTGCCCCTTGATGAAGCAGACGAGCCATGCGAAAATAAAAAATGGTATCTGGGTGTGATTTCGTCTCAAGAAGAGTTTTAGTTATGGAAATTCATTAAAAAGAATTTTAGTTGAGGAAATTAATTTTTTGAAATTTCAAAAATATAAGCAACATGTCTCGAAACTCGGTGTGTTTATTTCTTATGGATATACATTTGAAATCTAGATCTCTCTCTCTCTCTCTCTCTCTCTCTCTCTCTCTCTCTCTCTCTCTCTCTCTCTCGCAAAATGCTAGTCACACTAGAAGCTCCCATTAATGCTTCCCATTGATGTTGCCCCCAGTGAGCGCCTTATGCCAGGTCACTTCCTCAAGCATGGCGAAGAAGGGGTGAATTGCCAAAGCGAACAATAGGGGACTGAGAGGGGGGAAGCCTTGCCTGACTCCTCCTTGGATGGAGAATTCGTTAATCAACTTTCCATTTGCTACCACCTATGCCTATGCATTGTTGCCCAACATAAAGGGAATGTTAGATAGTCTCTCACAAAATCCCATTTTTAGCATAATTGACTTGATGTAAGACAATTTAGCCCTATCAAAGGCTTTCTCCATGTCCAATTGCAAAAAGATGATCTTCTGGTTTGTGGATTGGGGCCATTGCCCAATAAGAATTGCATTAAGGACATTGTCCAATAGGGATCGTGGTTTTTTATGAAGCTATATTGGAGCTTGCTCACAAATTTTTGTAGGTACAGCAAGAGCCTAGGTAGGTAGCGCCTTGGCAAAGAGCTTATATATCACGCTCATGAGAGCTTCATGCAAGTCTTCTGCTTCAGTATGAGGCAGAGGATGCTCCTTTTCCATAAAGTAGGAATGGATCTTGAGCTCTAGCTCTCATTAATCATTGATGTGATTTCTTATCTTAATAGCTTCTAATGGAATTTGAGGAATTCAACAATTATCCCATTGTGACCTAGGGACTTCCTTTGGCCTAGGGCTTTAAGTGTGTTGTGGATCTCGTGCTGGGAGAATACCTACAAGAGGGTGACATTATCTTGGTGTGTTGTGGATCTCCTGCTGGGAGAATACCTACAAGAGGGTGACATTATCTTGGTCTGTGATGACACTGTTGACTCCCTCCACCAACTTATTGACTACAAGCTCATCCGTGGGCAACATACCCAAAGGAGATCACATATCTTTGCAAGTCACATTTTGAAAGTTTCTATCAGGACATCAACCATCCTCCTTTTCCACTAGTGCGAGGCTCTCCTACACCCTTTTCGCTTCGATGCTCCTTAGCTCAATACTTGCTTTGCCACCACTATGAGAATCATCAAGGGTTTCGGCATAAGGTCCCTCTGCATAATCATCTCATTTTCTTTTATGCGAAATGCTACTTAGGTTTTGATCTAGGTTTCCACTCATAATCTCCTTCTCCATGGCCTCACTTTGCTCTTGGTGCATCCCTAGGAGCCATCTAGTAGGCTTCATTGATCCAGCTGCATGGGGGACCGGGTGTTGGTTGCCACCATGGCACGTGGGTTGTTAATGGGATTAAGTGGGTAGGGGTCTGCTTGTCCTTACTTATCATTCCTTTCGTGGGGAAGCATTAAATTTACATTCCCACCCCATTTTTAATGCTTATTTCAATAGCAAGCCTTATGATAATATATCATCACTTTATATTTTTGTTGTAAAAGGGAGCTATCTTGGATTGAGAGTCCCTCATCGAACCATCTTGTCCGATGATAGAGCCTTAAGACAAATTGTATCTAGCTTACAAGAGGATTCCCTAAAACAAAGCATCTTCTATTAGGAGCTAGCATACCCAAAAAATTGATAGATCTAATGTTGATAATTGAATTAGTTAAGAAGAAGTCAAGTGTTGTATCCATCATTAAGTACCCACAAAGAGAAAGAGAACCCATAGAGTATAAAGGAATTGCTCCAGTCATGAAAGTAGTGCTTGTTAAATGTGATTCTTCAATTAAGGTCCTATCTCAAATTGAGCATTAGTAAGTATTCAAGCAAGTTAACCTTGCTAATGAAGCTAGAACAACTAAAAAGGCCAAAGTTGACTCAATGATGCTAAACTTGGGTGAATAAAGGAATGAGATAGGTAAGGGGACCCAAACCCTCAATCAACTAGGTATAGGAGAAAGATCTAAGGGATATACTTATTACCCTTGTTGATCTTGGGAGGATTGGGCAAAAAACTTGTGCTAGTAGATTCAACCCATGGTAAAGTAGACAGTAAGAAAGAACATTTATTGTGAACAATTTGTTTATCTCTTAATGGCATGGAAGATTCGTTCCTAATTGTGATTGATAAGATAATCCTAAAGATGGTATTATGTACATATGATTATGGAAATTGGGGTTAACTCCCTCAAGTCACCGATTGGGCATTCCTCCCTCAAGATGGTATTATGTACATATGATTATGAAAATTGGGGTTAACTCCCTCAAGTCACCGATTGAGCATTCCTCCCACTAGGAACTATGTCTTCTCCACCCACTTGGATCGGTGATGTGAGTGTGATGTCTCTTTGTAGGGTTATATGCTATTTAAGAGATGCTTAGGGAAGCAAGGAGGATTTGGTAATAATCCTATCTTGCCAATAATAAGTAGGGGGCCTACAATCTTGGGAGAGTACTCTCGCAAGGCCTTTGTACTAGATGGGCATGCTTGGTGGATTACCTTTAGGAAAGGCTTGGATTGTGAGCCAGGTAGGGCTAGTTGGGACGGTATTATTATAGAAACTTTTATAAATAGAAAGATATTTTTCAAATGATTTATTTCTTTTATATTTGTGTCAATGTTCTAAGTTATGTGGAAGAACCTATTCTAGTGGACCTCATCAAGGAAGCTATCTTTAAGTGTCAAACTAATGTGGTAGATCAGTTTAGAAACCTAAGCAAACCTTGTTTCACTGTGGATGAGTGGGAAGTGAGATAGTGGATTTTGAATGAATTTGTTCTATGGCTATGTGGTCCCAACAAGTTAAGAGGCTTCTCATCATAATGATAGGATAAGTTAGGGCTGATGTAATGACTAACCTAGTTTCTAATCTTAGTACCATTCTAGGGAGGTGAGGTGTGACTATGCCCTATAGGTAAAGGGGTCAAGATTCCTACTCTCCCTTGTTGTGCACTCTCATTGAACAAAGTGCATCACTACTCCAGTTTGAGATTGGTTGTTCACACACGTGACTAGGCTTGCTTGATGCTAAAAGGCTATTATAAGACCTTGGAATTGTCAACTAGAAACCACACATTGATCCTTATGGGGGTTGAAAGGTGAGAAGGATCGAAGCTTGCACTCGAGAGCTATGGCGGGAGAGCAAGAGCAAGAAAGAGAGAGACAATAAATGGGAACTCCAACAGTCACAATGTGTGACCGGGCCTTCCTTTATTCAAATTGTCACTAAAAGAATAAAGAATAAAGTGACGGTGACGGGCGCCCGCCACCTGCAGTGCACAGTGGTGGTGACTGTCAGTGTAGTAATACACGAGCGGCTAGGTGGAGGCGCCTTTACCCCCAACAACCTCCCACTTAAAGGCAAATCTGCCCTAGTGAGGAGTGAAAAGAAAAAGAAAAAGAGTACAACATGTACACATGTACAACAGGATGAGGAAAGACGTCATCTCATCCCACGCCCATCAACCTCCTGAGAAAGGCAAAGCGCTCTGTAGAGAGGCTTTTCATGAGCAGATCTGCAGGATTCTGGCCAGTCAAATCTTGACAAGATCAACAAACTTGTCCTCAATGACCCCACGTATGAAGTGATACCTCACCTCAATGTGTTTCGTTTTCTATGAAGTGATACCACTCCCTAGGTGCCTGTTTCAAGCCATAAAGACTTTTCTTCAATTTGCACACTAGGTGCTCCCTGCCAGGTTCTGTAAAGCCCTTAAGCTGCTCCATATAAATCTCATCATACAAGTCCCCATGTAAGAAAGCCGTCTTGACATCCATCTGGTATAAATCCAAGTCAAGCTGGGCAACTAAAGCCAAGACTAAGCGCAGGGTGGTCATCTTAACCACATGAGAAAAGACCTCATCAAAGTCCACACCAAGCTTCTGCTTAAAACCCTTTGCTACCAATCTAGCCTTGTATGCCGGCTTGGGGTGTCCAGGGGTACTTTTCAGCTTGTACACCCACTTGCATGGCAAAGCCTTCTTGCCCATAGGCAAGGAAACCAAATCCCAAGTGTCATTCTTATGCAAGGAGTCTATCTCAGACTGCATAGCCCTCTCCCAGGAGTGACTGTCACCCCTGCACATAGCCTCATCATAAGTGAAAGGCTCTCCTGCATCTGTAACCAAGATATAATGCATCGAGGGCTGAAATCTATCAGGTCAACCAAAATTCAAAGTCGATCAACTTCTCAAAACATAGGCCAAGAAACTTGGTTACAAGAATAAACCTTAAACTGGGAAGTTAGAGACCCCAAAAATCTAGATACCCTTAGTTAAATTCCAAGGGGGGAAGAGTTCATTAAGTGAAATTCAAGTATCGATTGCTATTAGATTAATCATCACTTGAAAGTTTCCTGATTGATTGAAGTCATAACTGCTTGAAGCTTGTGATTTTCTAGATTAGATCTTGATTGAATTAAGTATTAGAACATATAAAAATTGAGGAGCCCTATACCTCCCCCAAGGACAGGTGCTGAATCCCCATACCAAGAAGGGATGTTTTTACCACCGCAGAAGCATGGACCGGCTCTGATGGTGAGAGGTCTCCCAGCAGGGATCGTATTAAGTAGGAGGTTGATAGGGTGCTAGGGGGGACTCTGGCTAGTAAATCCTTTACACATCTAGGAACTGCTTGGTCCCCTGTATGGCCCAAGTTCTACTTGGGACACCTAAACATGCTAGGTATAGGTGGATTTGATCTTGGTGACGTGCAGGTGCGCTGAATGAGACAACATGTGAAATTGTAATTTTTTTGTGTATGGGTGGGAGAACACACATTATGGAACATAATCAATGAATTTGTTTTGTTTTGATTGTATGTTTGTAAGTGAATTATGCAAACAAACAACTATGCATAAAATGATTCTTTTTAATTAATAAAGCTATTTTTATATGTTTCACGTAATGTGGTAGGTAATTAGATAACTAAGAACTTCCATAGAGGGAAGCGGGTGGATGGATTCTCGATGAATCCAGTCCTATGGTAGGGTGGTCTCGATTAGCCGAGAGGTTTCCCCAAAAACAAACACTAGGAAGAAACTCTAGGAAGGACCGATTCACTAACTTACCTAGGGTTTGGTCCCAGAACCCAAATTGTAAATTATCTTAGGGGAAAGGTATAGTGGCTATGCTAGAGCATTGCAAAGGATTTCATAAATCCTTAGTCTGCTACTGGAAAAAAGTGTTGTACTCCATGAACCAAGGGTAATGGTAGTCGCTCCTTCCAGACAAGAAGCTCCTTGAAGGACACCTCCAAATGTGAGCTAGTTGTTGATAGTAGGTGATTGTTAGGTCAATTAGAAACCTTTAGGTCGGTCCTCCGTGGGTAATGGCAGGATGCTTTCCCTGTGGGGTAGACCTAGTGTTAACTAGCCGAGACAAAATCTGATCATTCTGGCTAGAGTACGGATGGTGACAACTGAAAACTACTAAAACGTTATCCATCACATAATCAAGGGTGGGTATGCTGCAGAGCATTCCTCAAAGAGGGGAGTGCTATCTTGTGAACACGAACCAAGAACTTGCAGTATGGGAGCAGTGGGATAATCATAGCTGACCTTTGAATTTGTCTTCACCTTCCCTTGAACACTGGATAGAGTGTTATCTCCAAGGGTAGTGGAGGAAGTGATAAATCTCTCAGCAAGGCTAGGGAAGCGATGGTCGAAGGAGAGAATTAGACACCCCACAAGGTGGCAATTGGAGCTTGCAGACTATTGGGAGTGTTGAGACATTTGCAATCGCACCTACTTCAGTCCCTTTGTAAGGAGTAGTGAAGGCTCAGGACTAGAATCCCATATGCACAGTAGGAGAAAGTGCCACCACTCAATTCCTATAAAGCATTCTACTTGCACTCTTTTTTTTAATGCAATGATAGTACTCTTTTCTTTCCAATAAAGGTTCATGTCACTTTCAATACACAAGATTATGTTTATGAGTCCAAGTCTCAATCTTGGAACCTAATTCACTTGTGTGGCAATTTGTCTTTGTCATGGTCAATGTCTTCATGAGTTTCTTCTTTCTCTTTCAACCTCCATAGCTTCCGCATCTGCCATGCTCTAGATCCTGCATATTGTAAAATGGTATTAGAGCATAGCTGAGCATGGCTTAACTCATTTTAGTAGCTCTTCACCTTTGATTCATCTCTACCCAACTTAGTCTCAGCCTATGAACTCACTTTTCATCTCCACCTTCAAGCTTGCCTTCAAGGCTGCCATAGCCATCAGCACCCTGTCAAATTGAAGCTCTTGTATCTCACTCCACATGTCAAATCTTACCAAGCTTCCTTTTGGAAAAGTGTTCTCCCACTACTGTGCTTCTCTGTATCATCTTAGAACTTGACATTGCTGCATCTACTACTCAACATTGTCAGTTTTCTCAGGTTCTATTTTGTGGCCTCCATAGCCAGGCAGTACCTAGGGATCTTGGAGCTTATGGATCTCACACTATAGGCCACCATTGATTATGATTTCTTCTAGGGAAATCTTCCTCAACATCAAGCACTCCATTCTATCACAAGAAACGTCGAGATTGATGCATGCTGAGACCAGCATTGACGAAAACGTGAAAATCTGATTAAAAATGTGCCTGCTGCTGCTATCGTCCGCCCTGAGTGCTTAAATCAAGCATCAATCATGACCATCATCATGGGGCTTTGGTAGAGCATGAAGAGAGATTCATTTCCATTTTAAAAAAATTCAAAATGATCAAGTGTAGCTTCTGCAATGTTAGAAAAACTAGGTTGCCCTGCCCTCAGAAACCCTAACAGTGACTCCATAGCCAAACTTCATCAAGCTAAAAAATCTCATTGTTTTCTCTCTCCTACCACTTGGAACAACCCACTGCCACTTAGATTTGAAGGTCCCAACATCAAATCAAGAAGGGGAAGATTTGGATTTGAAAGAACTTGAAGGATTTTTCATATTTGGAAGACTCAAGGAAGAAACATAGTGTCTATCGACACTCATTTTAGTGCTCTAAACACTTGTGTCTTTTGACACATAACCAACTCTTCTGCTGCTTAAATCTGATAATTCTGAAGCTAATTTAATGCTGTTCTAGCAATTGGGCAAAGACTCCCCAATTGCCCACTTCAAAGGAGTCAAGTTTCATATCTGGTAGACCTGCATTAAACTCATCCTGATGAAGAAGGGCCTCTAGGCCATTACCACCGGAAAAGAAAAGAAGCCTCATGATGTGGATTTTACTGTCACTTTAGCAAAAGAATGATGATAAGGCTCAGGCCATTATCAAACTGGAGCTAGATGAAAGGTATATCCACCATGTGGATAATTGTGAGACTTCATAGGATACATGGAAGAGACTTGACACCTTGTTTGGTGCACAGTCTAAATCATCAAAGTATGGTCTCCTGATTGAGTTTTTCAAGCTTGAAATAAAGTCAAGCACATCACTTGCCACACATCTAAATTACATGGGAGGACTTCTAACCCAATTTTCAAGAATCAACATTAAAATGGAAGAAGATGTTTGCATCAGTGTTCTACTTAAGAGTTTGCCTCCTGAATATAATAATGTATCAACAACTTTAATCAACATGCTAAATCCTGAACTTGTTGATATCTAGGTATCACTATTAGAGGAGGAAAAGAAGCTAAAAACTAAGAAAGAACCAAGCACCTCTAGAGATGAACATGCATTATATGTTGGCAACATGTACAAAGGCAAGAGGGATCAGCTCTTTTGTGACTTCTGCAAAAGGACTGGACACACTGAGAAGTTCTACCATGCCAAAAAGAGGTCCCAAAAGGCTTATCTAGTTGCAGTCAAAGAAGAAGAAGAAAACATAGCAAAGGAAGAAGAAGAAGAAGAAGACCACTAGGAGAAGGACAAACCTCATCAGTCCTTCTATTTAGATATAATTTTTTAGCTTTGTATGTCCTAGCCCTAATGCTTCAGACATAAACTTGTAAACTCCTCAGCTAGCCATGTACTATAGCCTTTGCACACTTTGTGAGGCCCTTGCTACAGCCTCTGGATGTCCATCATGTTTGTGGTACCCACACTTAGCCTTTTTTGCAACAACCTTTGGTGTTTTGCCAGGTTTATGGTGTGCCCACACTTTGCAGGTTTTGTTTTCATTAAAGCCTCTATATGCATTGTACTTCTGGTTGTGATTGAGGAGGGGTGTTGAGATATTTGCAATCACACCTACTTCAATCCCTTTGTTGTAAGGAGCAATGAGGGCTCAGGACTAGAATCCCATATGCAGAGTATGAGAAAGTGCCACCACTCAATTCCTATAAAGAATTGTACTTGCATTATTTTTTTAATGCAGTGATAGTACTCTTTTCTTTCTAATAAAGTATCATGTCACTGTCAATACACAAGATTGTGTTTATGAGTTCAAGTCTCAATCTTGGATATTCAGCACAGACCTGTGTAGACTGGTTGTTTACTGCAGTAAACAGTAGAGGATTCCAGGGCATTGGTGGCTTTTATCCTAATAATGTATATGCCTTTATTATCATGCATTGGAGCATGATATTGGAGTGTTAAATGCTTAGTTTTGGAGCTTATTTGCAGGCTGGAAATAGTGAACTGGTTGCTATTTTGAATTTGGAAACAATATACCTACAGGGTTGAAGTATCTGTGATGCTTATTTGCTACAAAAAAATGCTTGGATCATACCTCTTGAGTGGTGGATGATTTTTGGGATATTGTAAGTGTTGAAAGTCTAAATTTTGGACTAATTTGTTACTGGTTATACCATGGTATTGACTGATTATTGTTTGCAGGAAGGATACCTATCATCTTCACTTGACATACATGCAGTATATTCTGACCGATGGACATGTATCAACTTCTGCATAGAGTGGCAATTGAATGAGATGTTTTGGGATTGATTTGAGGTTTAAATACTCTTGTTTTAACACAGAAAATACTGCTGGTTATAGTAGTGGGTTGGCTGTATTTGGTACTACTACTTGTATACAATACAAACATTGATACTTGTATAGACATAGTTTGTTGCTAGGATATTTTGCCCCTACCATAGAATGTTTTGAATCAATTTAAGCTTGGTTTATGCTCAGTTGACTATATTTTTTCATTGTTGGAATACAGTTTACAACAAGCAGGTTGTCAGGAAAACTATCCTGAATTGTAGAAAACGGTCTTGAATAGTAGGAAACTGGTCCTAAACTATAGTACGTGGTCCTGAGATGTAGGAAAAGGAGTCATATACTTATAGGTTGTATACATCATTGAATACCTAAGCTGCAACTATAGCAAATGCTCAAGGCACTGACAATATCACTCAAATTGTGGGAAAAAAGCTAGACAATAAAAATTGTGCTTTATGGGAGTTTCATATGAAGAATTTTTTGGTTGGCAGAGGTTATTGGGACTTATGTATAGGTGATGAGGTTGAACCTGAAATACATGAGAGGAATTCAACAAATGATCAAAAAAAGGCTCATAAGCTATGGACTGAGAGAGCATGCGAGGTGTTACATTGGTTTTCCTTATGTATATCAAATTCTATGGCTATATAGATTACTGGATGCAGTTCCCCAAAGGATGCATGGGACATACTCATGAAGAATTATGGAAATGTAACACATGCAAGAAAGATTTAGCTAAAGCAACAATTCAATAACATATCTAGGAATGGCAGAAGCATTCATGCCTACACTACAGAGATCAAGAACATAGCGGATCAGCTTGCCACCATTGGATCTTATGTTTGCAGCGACATTGAATGGACTTGGCAAAGAGTATGAAGCATTTGATACGTCTATTTCTGTGAAAGCTGAATCCCCTGATTGGGATGAGCTGATTGCTTTGCTGCTGCATGAGGAAGTTAAGCTTGGACTGAATACAGGTTCTAGTGCGTCTCAAAGTAGCGACGCTTTCTCGGTAGAGGCCGTGGCTCTTTTCGGGGTCAAGGAGATACTCAAAACACTTAAGGACATCATCAACAGAATCCTTGGCATAGCACAAATACACAGGGCTAGTGTGGATCTAGTGGCTTTAGAGGCAGGGGGAGATCACCCCATGGTAGAGGTGGTGGATCTGGTTCATGGCAGAGAAATGATCACTTAAACGGAGATAAGGATTGTCATTACTATGGTAGATATGGACACATTGCAAAGGATTGTTACAAGAAATAGGGAGATATGAAGGAAAAGGGCAAACATTGCCATGCATCATGTGTCTAAGAATGCACCTAGGCAGAACAGAGATGAGAGATGGTACATTGATTCAGGGGCTTCAAATCATACGATACCCCATGGAGAAAGGTTTGATGAGATGGTTACAGGTTCACATGGTTATGTGTGTATTGGGGGTGACACCCAACATGACATTTAGTACACAGGAATTGTTCCGTTGTTGATGCTTGATGGTAAGAAAAAGAGCCTGCATGATGTACTGCATGTACATACAATAACCAAGGATCAAACAACCAGACTTGGACTGGCTGAATTTGACATTTGGACCAGTTACATTCGGCCCTTTCTACTCGGCTCTCGGATGGGCCGAATCAGGTATTCGGCCCCTACAATTTGGACCTGTTGGGCCGAATTTGGATTTTTTCAAATTTTAACATATAGACCTGAAACTGACTGAGAGACCATATAGAGCCGAAACCACATCATAGATCTATCACTGGGCTGAAATCTAGAGCAAGTAGTTCAAAACTTCGTAAAAAACGGTCCTTCAAATCGCGCATGGTGTTTACCGTAACGACCGTGCGGGCCGGGGGGGGACTGCCCCCTCAGACCCCCGTAGAGGGGGCTCTGCCCCCTCCGCACCTCCCCCAAGTAGGTTGGAGAGAAAACGCACGCCATGACAGGTCCTCCAAATTAGATCCTAGTATAGTAATGGCTCTACACAAATGGCATAATGTTTACTCTTGATGTGTCAATTCCAGAATTGAAAGCAGCCATGTTTGCACATGATGATGGTGCTATACGGGATGTTGAGATATGGCGTAAGTGAACATGACTAGAAATGGTAGAAGCATACAAGCTTACACCACTGAAATTAAAACCGTTGTTGATCAACTTGCTTTTGTTTCTATTGGATCAAAGGTCAAGGATGATGATATGGTTGCACTCACCTTGAATGGTTTGGTTAAAGAGTACAAAGCCTTTGATACATCTATTTTTGTAAGACCAAAATCCCTTGATTGGAATGAGCCGCTTGCATTATTGTTGAATGAAGAAGGAAAACTTGGGTTGAATACACATTTGAGTACCTCTCAGAGTAGCAAAGATACTATCTTTTACTCTAGTTAGAGAGCTAGAGGTGGTAGGACTCGAAGAGCCTATCAAGGTCATGGCGACACTTGAAATAACTATGGGTAGCAGCAACAAAATGCTTGGAATAATCAAAATACACAAGGAAAAAGAGAACTAGGATCTTATAGAGAGGTAGGGGGAGATCACCTAGAGGCAGAGGTTGTTCTTGGCAGTCTCATGATCAATTGAATAGAGACAAAGATTGTCGTCGCTCTAGTAGGTATGGAAATATAGCAAAATATTTTCATAAAAATCATACGACATGAAAGCTAAGGGCAGACAACATGGTAACTACACATCCTCTACTAATGCTACTAGTGATTAGTTGGATAGGCTGTTTGCCATGACACATGTAATGAAGGATATGCCTAAGCAAGGCAAGGCTGATGAAAAGTGGTACATTTAACTTAGGTGCCTCAAATCATATGACATTGCATGGAGAGTGGTTTGATGAGATGATTGCAAGCTCTCATGGCTATGCATATACAAGTGATGACACACATCATAACATCAAGCATATAGGTGTTGTATCATTAGCCATGCATCATGGGAAGAAAAATAGTCTCTATGATGTTTTACATGCATCTTCTATCACTAAAAATTTGTTGTCTATTAGACAAATGGCTAAGCAAAATCTGCAAGTCAGATTCAATAGACAAAGCTATTTTATTGAAGAATATGAAAATAGTTGCAAGTGATTGCAAAAAGAAAAAGGTATGTAAGGATGTTTACATTGGATGCTGCTATTCTTGAACTAAAGGAAGCCATGATTTCTCATGACACTAGAGCAAATAGAGATGTGGAAATATGGTATAAGGGCATTGGACATATTAACACACAATGGTTGAAAACCATGCAACAGAAGGGGATTATGATTGGTTTGTTGAAATTCAAGTATATGGATTTAGGGCATGTATGTTCCACTTTCTAGTTTGGAAAGAAAGCTAGATTTTTGTTTGTTAGACATGTCAGAAACAACCATAGACAATTGTAGTTGGTGCATTCAGATGTTTGGTGTCTAGCACATAATGCATCATTTAGTGGTGTAATATATTATGTCTCCTTTATTGATGATTTTCGTAGATATACTTGGCAAGGATGAAGTACCAGATGCTTTAGATTTCAAAAACCACGGTGAAAAAGAGTTTGGATGTTTATATCATACTTGAGATTAGATGGAGGAGATGAATATATCTCTCATGAATTTAACGAGTATTGGCTAATTATGGAATCAAAGGGAAGCTTACATGCAACTATACATCACAATAGAATGGTGTACTAGAGATTGAAAATAGAGTGCTTATGAAAGTTGTAAGAGCTATATTTAATGAGAAGAATTTGCTAGGACTAAAGAAATTGTGACTATAGTGTTGAGATGGCAAGCTCAACACATGTGGACATTGATGATGGACTACCTGGTTAGATGGGTCTACATGTATATAGTTAGAATATCAATGGTCATTATGATCATCACATGGCCATTGACTTATCACTTATTATATTTATTTTATTGCACCTACCTACAGTTAGAATAGTTATAGTACCAATTGATTAGTATAGTCAGTTATGCAGTGTTTGACTTAATAGGATACTTTCCTTTATGGTGTATGTTATCTATACAATGTGTAAGTTGAAAAAACAAGCAAGATAACATTTTAAAGATGGATTAATCGTCCGTGGCGGATGGCTAATGATTGTCTTTCCATGGAAGCTTGGAGCGGAAATTTTCTCCACAACTGAGTGTTAAACAGGCTGAAAACTGCGGATTGAACTGAAAGAAGAAGAAGGAGTGATTTGGGAGATCCGTGATCAGGTGTCCTTGGGTTTTACCCCCCTTTCGAAGCTAATAGAGCCATCAGATTTGGGTTCCGGGCAACAGAGAAAGAGCTAATTTTTTTGATCCACGTTTTTGGTCTACGAAGGAGCTCCAGGAGAACTAATGCCTGGAGATTGCTTCTGAGTAGTGTAAAGATTCCAGGATCTTTTAATACATATTGATTCAATTCATTGTCCCTGGTGGATTCGACCTTTTGACAAAAACCCCTCCGACATTGGTGAACCCGACATGAAAGGTCGTCATAGAAGAAGGAAAAATAAGATGGGAGAACCTTCGAATACAATCTCCAGTGATGTTTTGCAACAGTTGGTGCAAAATATGAATATGCTTATGCAGGTACAACAACAACAGGTGATGCAAGCTTCAGCTCAAACAGAAAGTGTTGTGATGAATGCTTTGCAAGCAGTTGAGCGTGAGGTGAAGTTATTCAATGGCAGGAATGTATCTGCATATATACATATCTATGCTCAGAAGATGGAATTCTTTGGAGTGGCTCAATCTGCATGGAGCTGGTATTTTGTACATGTTATTATTCATGAACTGAAAGCACAGATTACTGAATTATACTTGCAGGATGCAGACTAGGTAGCCTTCAAGAAGACACTTAGGGAAGAATTTTACATTGAGGACACCAGTTTGATTACACGCAAGACTTTTCAGGAGTCGGTTATACAACCTAATAAGGGCCTTGTGGCTACGGAATTGTTAAGAGAATTTGAAAGTCGATTTGAGTAGTTGGATCTTGTAGAACAACAAGCTCTTGCAAATCAGAAAATTGAATTGTTTCTATAGGCAGCTGATTGTGAGCTTCAAGAGAAGCTTGATGATTTGCTGGAGGATCAGACTACAGAGACAGGTTTGAAAACAGAGTGAAGACATGTTAAGGAAGCTGTTGCTGCGCTTGTGAAGGAGCATAGAAGAAGAGAAAGATTGCATATCTCTAGCTTGCCCACTGTTACGGGCAAGACAGTTGATGTATCCAGTAAGCCACCTACTTCTGTGGCTAACCCTATGGCTATACCTGCTATTGTTCCCTCTGTTAGGGAAGATGTCTTGGATGAATTGGTCAAAGGGATGCAGGATCTTCAATTGAAGGTTGCAAAATTGGATGAAAAAGGACAAGAGGAAAGGGGACGAGCAGCGGCCCCTAAACTTGGAAAAAGATGTATGTGGTGTGATAATTTGCAACATGAGAGAAAGAATTGTGCTGCCTATCAGGAGGCCTTGGCACGACAGCTTACATTTTGGAAAGATGGCAAGATCCATGCACAATAAACGGGATTGTCTCTTGCTTTGAATTTTGGAAAGGGAGATATGCAAAAGTTGTTGGAAGAATTGGCTGTCCAAAATGCTTATGCGGCGGTACATGCTTCTACTTTTGGTCTACAATTGGATAGAATGCATGGCCAAGTGATCGTTGGTCCAAAGGCTGAAATATGGACACATGCTTTACATGCAACTGAAAAGAGAAAGGTCATTGATAGTGAAATGTCTCATGCAGGGCAAGACATTCGTGGCATAACTGGTTGGGAATCATCGGTAGATGCATATTCAGTGTATGCATATTTAGCAAAGGTACAAAACACGGATGTACTTGTGGAAGAAAAATGAAAAAGAAATGAAGATATTGCGGGGACATCTAAAAGAATGACAAGAAGAAGTATGGATCACCCTAAAGCTGCAAATCAGCCACCTCCTGAGCATGTTATGGAAGAGGTCAGTCAGAAGCAAAAATAGGATAACAAACAAGAGGGCAAAAAGAAGGGCAAGCAGCTAGGATATAAGTTGCAATCTGACATTGAGGCAGCCACAGATCTTAAGAAGGTTCTTGAAAAACGGATCTTAAACAGTCGGGTGGAATTTACCTTGGGAGAGATGCTTGGCATTGCCAAGTGAGAATTTCATGATGAGATCATTGACATAATTAAAAGGAAGGGTCGGTTTCTTGGTGATACCACTAGTGCATTGCTGCAATTTGAAGAGGAAACTGGTTTGTTGGGTATTCGGGCTGAATATGAGCATGAAGTAAGTACAAGATTGTCTATGCAGGATGCTACTAATCAATGGACAGCATGTAGAAAAGAGAAGAAAGTGGCTGAAAATGCATTGTCTTGTAACAATATGCATGGTGGAGTAAGGCAAATGCAACAATATGGAGAAGAGTTTCTAGGATTTATTCCTCAAAGTCACTACACAAGAAATCATTGGGTTAGAGCTACCACTGAAATGGTAGTGAAAATAGGGGAACCTGAAACTCCTTGTGTTGCTTTACTTGACCATGGGTCTGAGATAAATGCTCCTCAGTGGGGATTGTATGAAAATGGTGCATGGCCTGTGGACACTGATCATGGTTGGCATATGAGGGCTGCAAATAATTCTTCAAGGGAGCTCTATGCTGCATGTCCTAATGTAAAAGTGACGATTGGTGATGTACAGGAAGAGCAACATTTCTTTGTGCAAGATAATTCCTCATATGTAGTGATTTTGGGACAGCCCTATATTATAGGTGTGTGTATGGAAACAAAGGTACTTGATGATGGTTTTGCTTATGCAAGAGTCAGAAGCAAGGATGGGAGAAAAGGAGTCCAATTTCTTACTGTTTGTGTTAATCATCCTAGAAATCGTGATACTCTTCGTGAGTCTCCTTTGGTTCCAAATGCAAGGGAATTCAAAGACTTGGATTTTCATTAAGCACTGTTGTAATGCGGGGTTACAGTAGTGTTGTTTAGAGGGTGTACTCGCCTCTTGATGAAATGAAGCATGTATTTACTATTGGTAATTCTCAGTTTACAGCAAACAGTTCATGTTGGTTTAAGCCTATGGAAGCTATGCGTAGGGTTGAACGCATATCTATGAAACAGGCTATTAAGAAATTGAGAGCATTGGGGCTGTTAGCTGAAAATGATGGCATTTCAGGCATCTTTTATGGGCTGAATATTACACTCACTATGGCTGAAATTTCAGCAACTATAGATGTAGAAAATGAGGCTGAAAACAGAGTGTTGTCAATATGTTCTTTGGATATGTATGATGTTATAGCATTGTTTGCTTAGCAGGAAGGATTACAATGGGCTGAAGCACTTGTGGAGACAAAGTATAAGACAGTTGACAAAAAGGTGAAACCAATTGCTTTGCCACTTCCACCAGAGAGTGAGGGTATGCATGAAAAAGTGTCAAGGCAGCCAAGCTTACGAGATCCTAAAGATATAGGTCATCAGTTTACATCTGAAACATTACAGGAATTGAAAGTTGGTGCAGAAGGGTTTCTTTTGCTTGCTGAGAGAGACTGTTTTATGCAGATGTTGGCTAGACATGGGAAGGGATTTGCATTTTAGCTAAGTGAAATAGGTTGTGTAGATCCAAATGTTGTCTCCCCTATGGTCATATTTACTGTGCCACATGTATCATGGAACTTGAGGCCTATTCCAGTGCCTAAAGCTTACTTGCCAAAGCTGATGGATTTGCTAAATGAAAAGATTTGCATGAAAATCTTGGAGCCTTCTTCAACCCCGTACTCAAATCGTTGGTTTACTGTGCCCAAAAAGAATGGGGCTTTGAGATTTATTCAAGACATGCAACCGGTCAATAAAGTGACCATAAGAAATGTGGGTTCAAGTCCTGTGGTTGATGAATTTGCAGAGGCTTTTGCAGGCAGAGCGATCTATTCTTTGGGTGATCTTTACTCGGGTTATGATCAGTTTTAGCTTGCAATTGAAAGTAGGGATATCACAACCATGAAGACTCCACTCCTTTGGGGTTACTACGGATGTGTACTCTTCCACAGGGTGCAACAAACTCAATGGCACACATGACAAATGCTATGAATAGGGTACTCAGGGATTTTATACCACAATTGACTATGCCCTTCTTGGATGATGTTCCAATCAAAGGGTGTGCAGTGGATGAAAATAATGAAGAGATGGATGCTCATGGATGCAGACAGTTTGTTGCAGATCATATTGTGGATTGTGAGAGGATTTTGACACGTCTAGAAGAGATGCATTTAACTCTTTCTGGACAAAAGTCTATCTTTGGAGTTGAAGAGGTTTTGATTGTTAGGCATATGTGTGGGCCTTATGGGCGAAGGCCATCACCAACAAAAATAGATGGGATTGATAGAATGCAAGATGTATGCATGAATGTATCAGAGGTGCATAGATTCTTGGGTGCATGTGTGTTCTATTTGATATGGATTCCTCACTTTGCACATGTAGCCGATGCTCTTTATTAGCTTCTAAGGAAAGGTCAAAAATTTCATTGGGAAAGGAAGCATCATAAAGCAATGAAGAAATTGAAGCAACTCTTAAAATCTGCTCCTACATTGAGAAAGGCTAACTATTCACATGGAAAGCCTATCATTATTACTGTAGATACAAGCCCAATTGGGATTGGATGGGCAATTGGGCAAGATGATGAGGAAGGACAAAGATATGTAATTCGCTTTAGTGCAAAAGTATTGACTGAACAACAGAGAAGATATCCATAGGTTAAAAGAGAATTATGGGGAATTGTGACAATCCTTAAATGTGATAACGAGTATTTAATGGGTGCTCATGTAGTCATTGAGACCGACGGTATTAGGTATGATTACTAGTTGTGCTATTCTAGACATTGCTATGCTCCGATGGATTGCATACATCAAATCTTTGAACCCTGAATTTCAGCATATTGCAAGAAGACCCAGTTGGCAGACATGATATCTCGAGCACGCTATGAGAATGAAGATGGGATGATGGATGAGGAGGAAGAAGATGACTTTCTCATGGCTGAAAATGATGTTGCAAGAGTGAATTTAGCAATGCAAGGTGTTGCTACAGCATTAATAGAAGCTTGGACAACAAAGAGAAGACACTTTAGATGTTTTGTATCTTGTGTAGAAGTGTTTTTGGAAGACAAATATGCAGGAGAGTGGTTGAGAATTGGTCAATATCTCAGTACATTAACAAAGAGAGATGAATTGTCAGATGAGGAGTTTAAGAAGATCAAGAGGAAAGCCTATGGATTTTTTAAAAAAGATGGATACTTATGGAAACATGCTAAAAAGAAACAGGGTATGCCATTGCGAGGTTTGGGTGACAAAGCTTCACAAGTAAAAGTAATGCAAGAATTTCATGAAAGCTTGTGGGCTGGTCATAGAGGTGTTTGGGGTACTTTTACAAAGATCAAAGAAAGATATTGGTGGCAGGGTATGTATAAGGATGTTGCTCACTTGGTGGAAACATGTACGACATGTCAAATGTATTCAACTGTGAGACATCGGGATGGATTGCAACCCACATATCCATTGTCTCTTCATTTTAAGTGGGTGGTGGATTTGGTCACAATGCCTACATGTCTTTGGCAAATGAGGTATCTTGTGCTTGCTTGTAAAGGCTTGACTAATCAAGTGGAAGGTAGAGCTCTACGTACTAAGATGACAAATGCTATATGTACTTTTCTCTTAGAAGAGATCTTTTGTCGATATGGCTGTGTGGGAAAAATTACAGCAGATAGGGGTGAGTTAGATGCAGATGAGGCTCATGGTTTCTTTGCATGGTTGGGGATAAAGCTTGCTTTAACATCAGCCTATAACCCTGAAGGAAATGGCAAAAGTGAAAGAGGTCATCCACCTATTGTGAAGGCATTGGCAAAAGCATGTGGAGAGAAGATAAAAGAGTGGCCATGATTGCTCCCTTATGCTTTGTGGGCTAACAGAACAACTCATAGTGCTGTTACAGGATATATGCCTACAGAATTGGTGTATGGTCAAAAACCTATCATGTCAATAGAAGAGATGACAGTCACATGGAGTGTGTTACCTTGGGAGGAGGAGTTGAATCGAGAGGAGTTGTTGGCATTACGCATTAGACAGTTGGAAAGAAAGTCAAAATTTATAGAGGCAGCAGCTGCAAAGTTAAGGGCAGCAAGGATACAGAACAAGAAACGGTTTGATAAAAGACATAGATTGAGACCAAGAACCATACAAGATGGAGATTGGGTATTGGTTTATGATAGCAGTTTAGATAACCAGCATAGTGCCATGCGTAAAGTTTTCAAAAGATGGTTTGGACCCTATGTGGTAAGACATGTGTTTGATAATGCTACTTATACATTAAATGAGTTGGATGGGACAACCATCAAACTTCCGGTAGCAAGGAGAAGAATCAAATTATTCAAAAGGTGGGAATCTGTTACCTATGAGTTGTCAGAATTGGAAGAAAATAGTGATCATGATACAGGGGCTAGCCAGGAAGATATGGAAAATGAAGAAGTAAAAGATATGGTTGCAGAGGATGAGGAGGACTTAGAATCCGGTGACAACTAGGATTTTGGCACATACCGGAGGATGTGTAGGTTCAGAGGGAGTGGATGTCATGATGTTATGAGGACGACACAGTGTGAAAAAGTATGGAATGCATCATCATCCGACTTCTTTATTGATCTAGAGAGTCAATGTGATCTGAGCCATTAGTACTAGTGTGAGTTGCGTGGATTATCCAAAAATACTAGATTTTTGGATAATTTTAGCCTATATTTGATATTATTTATTGTAAGAATTTGAAAAAGTTAGAAAAGCTTCTAGATTAGGATGGCATGCAAAAAGTTAGTTGCTTTTTCAGCCAATTAGGAGATTTTTCATAAAGGAGACAGATGGACAAAATCGCGCACGTCGCGATCACTGTAAACAGGTTGAAAACTGCAAATTGAACTGAAAGAAGGAGTGATTTGGGAGATTCGTGAGCAAGTGTCTTGCAGTTTTACCCCCCTTTCGAAGCCAATGGAGCCATCAGATTTGGGTTTCCAGGCAGCCGAGAAAGAGCTGATTTTTCTGATCCATGTTTTTGGTCTACGAAGGAGCTCCAGGAGAACTAATGCTGGAGATTGCTTCTGATTAGTGCGAAGATTCTAGGATCTTTTAATACATATTGATTCAATTCATTGTGATCTATCTTTATAGTGTTTACCACTTGGGTATTCTCTATCTTCTCTTCCATCTCCTATCTCTACTTTCTTATACTTTTGATCCCTCGTGGATTCGACCTTTCGACAAAAACCCCTCCGACAACGCACACATCATATTTCAAAAATGAGAGGCCGATCACACTCTTTTATAGCTGCTGATGTCTCCTTTACATTTTCTTAATCCATTTCTTGCATCTCATTATAAATCGGTACCCATTTCTCCTCATCCTCTTAGGCCATGTGAACACTATTTATGGCGAGAGAGAGAAAGAGGAGAGAGAAATATTGAAATTTGAACTTTTTATTGAGTGTGTCAAATCATGCATCGTTTCTTGCAATCTAAAGCAAAGAATTCAGGGATTCCATGGCCATGAGATGAAGTTTGATGTGGAGAGTTACAAAATGTATTTTTTAAAATGAAATTGAGGAGTTGTAAAAAAAATGGCGCCCCTCCCCTCCCATTCATGATGTTTCATGAATACTAAGCTTCTTTTAATGAAGCTTAAGCTTTAACTTGCAAAAAATTTGGTTCTCTTTAGCGCGTTTGCACTATCTTATAGGTGGGTTCAGACCGAATGGAGGGATAAATGCACGATCTGATTGGATGGATGACTTTTTGGCATCAAAATCAATTAGCGTAGTCTCCATCACTTGCTTTGCGGCTTCCGAATCTAGTAGCTATTTTACAATGCCAAACCTTGAGACCATTAAATGGGGGGTCAAACAAACTCTATTGGTGAATGGAAACTTTCATTGGATTCTTGGTGTTAAAATGCATCTAGAAAAACTCTAGCTCCTTGATCTGTAACTATTTTTTTTTCCAAAAATGCATTTTTAATAGATTTCGGACCACTTTTGTGCTCTAAAATCAACTCTAAAATTTAGCTCTCATTGGCGACTGCGCGATAGGGGGATTCAGCCCATCGAACCCATAAATTGATCTGCATAAGATTATTTTTTTGTTAAATGCCATCCCTAGGAAGACAAGGCATTGCAGACTCATCCCTAGGAATCTACTAGGCCTTCGCAAAGTAATGAACATTTGGACTTGGAATTTTCTTCCTTTATTTTATGGGTTAGAAACCCTTTTTACACATCTCTGTATCTTACATATTTTAAATACATTCAATTTTTTTCTTTTCTCCTTTATTTGATAGGCTTCCATAGCTGCCTCACTACTAATAGGGATTCCTGGAAACAATTGTCTAGCAGGCTACCAAGACAGGGTCAGTAGGACTACCCTAAAAAGTGGCTCTTAGAGTGCCCGATAATGTCTTTACAAGCGGTAGACAATTGCTCAAACCTCCTCAGACACACTTAATCTAACCTTGGGACTTTATGCCTTGAATGCTGGTCCCTAGCAAAAGAAAAACATCCCCCATACATATACATATACAATGTAAAGGGAAATAAGTCATAAAGGAAGGATATCACCTGAACTTAGCCATAAGAAGCTTTTATGTAGGAAGAGGCTCCCTC